>NC_054066.1:2209278-2514178 GCF_017639655.2 Falco naumanni
GCACCCCTCCGGGCACACGCAGAGAGAGCGGGCTACTGAAGGGCATGAATCAGCCCAGTGGCCTCACACCTCCCAGATCTAAGGACCGTGTCCGCTTTTTGGCATTTTATGGGGTTTTTTCGCATTTAGGATGGTACTTGAGCCTGGGATGCTATTTTCTTTACAGGAGCAGTGAGAAGAGAGCCAACCTCTCTCACTCTTGGTAACACCTTCCAGTATTAGGACAATCCCACCCTCAGTGAGCTCTTCCCGGTGGCTGCCGCTCGCTGGGCGTTAGGTGAGGCCGTACCCGGCCGGGGGTGACTTCTGTCCTCCTGTGCTCTCGGAGTGACAGCCCTTACTCGAAGGAATAGTTACAAGGAGGATGAGACCTCATGCCCAGGGACAGAGGCTGCTAAACCATCCATCATTTCCCGGAGACCTTTGCAGAGGCTGGAAGCGGAGGGATGCGGAATAACTTCTTTTTCTGATCTAAGTGTAGTAGCAAAAGCTCTGTAAGAAGTTGCCTTTTGATTGTTAAAAACAGGTAAATAGAGAGGCGGCTAGATATGGAAATACCTATATATATATACAGATAAAAATATATATCTTTATCTTCAGCTAGATATGGATATAGATCCGCATATAATTTTTCTTACGGCTGCCTGTTAGAAGAGCCTCAGCTGGAGCTCGGGGGGGTCTTCGCCAGTCTTTTTTTAAAAAAACATGTATAAATAAAGCAACCAGCCAATCACCCCAAGATCAAACAATCTGGTGACAATGTAGATACCAGCTACCTCGTGGATGCCTGCCCTGCACAGATCCCCTACACAACTGCGCACCAGATCAAAGGCTGGAGTTACCAGCCTCCATGTTGTAAGTGACACCTGCAGATGTTAGCCCTGCTTCGTGTTTCCAACTCATACCTGAATAAATACATAATCATATCACATAGCATAATTAATAGGAGTAACACCATGAAGGACTCTTAAAGGAAAGGCTGTTGAAAGAGAGTTCCTGAAGATAATCCTTTTAAAAGGTTTCCTTAAAATGCAACCACTAGTGGGAATAAGGGAATAATACCTCTGGACAGCACAGTTTTAGATCTTGTTAATGTCTTTCCTTTAATAGCGGCTTGACTTTTGATTTGGAACTTGCACTTTTTGGAGGATCTCATTGCTGCTGTGGTTCTCAGCGGAGAAGGGCCCCAGCGGAGGCCCAGCCCGGCTCCCCTTCCCATTGACCCATCAGGGACTGACAACCTTGCTCCTGCTGGAAATCAAACGTGGTCACATCCTTTCTGCTCTAATAACCTTTCTAACCTCACTGTGTCGGAGCAAGCGCTGGTGTCCTGCACTTTTGTCTAATGACCCATTTGAGTAATTTGCAGGGTGCTGCTTAATTTGTTTTTTCTCATCCTGGATGGCACCCTCGCTCCTGGGCCACGGCAATGGGGTTCAGCTGCTCCCGAGCTCTTTGCTTAGCGATGTCACCTGCCTCCTCCGTTGTGCTCAGAAAAGTCCTCAGTGGCATCGCCTACCAGGGTCGGTAAGTAAATCAGGGTTTTTTTTGTTGTTTGTTGTTGTTGTTTGTTTGTTTGTTTTTTACAAATGATGACTGTGTAAAATGAGGCAGAGCCACACAGCGAACTGCAGGGCCAGGGGAAAAAATGGGCAACTGCTCGCTGCTCCCCTGAATGCTTTTTTCCTCAGTCTCCCATCCCACGAGTTCTTTCTGTGATTATTTTGCATCCTCACGTTTCTCAGGCTGCACGGAGGGAGGCAAAGTCCGAGCGGCTCAGACCACGCAGCAGAGCAGGCCCCTGTCAGGAAGCCCTGGGGTCCTGCCTTTCGCTGTTCGTCTAGAGCTTCAGCCCAGGATTCCTCCTGCTGGTTTTCAGCAGGAAAAGTTTAGATTTGTGAAAAATGTGATCAAACTGGCATGGAAGTAAGTGAGGGCTTTTGGAGTAAGAGTGATGGACATGTCCTCCCAACAGCAATAATTAAGAAATGCAAAACAGAAATTAAATTCAATTAGAACAGGAGGTTTTTTTTAGTTTTTGTCTTACAACTATGAACAATCCTTTAGACTATCCCAGTCCAAGTTTCTTGGCTGGTGGCAGGTTTGGTGTTCAATCTCACTTGCACCACAAGGAATTTTTGGCCTCTGGAAAACCAGGTATCGCCATTCCCAGCAAAGCGTGGACCAGGCTGTCACGTTACGGTGGTGTGTGTCCGGGAAAGGAGGTTGAAGGCAACATAAGATGTTTTTGGAGCTGCTCTAGCTGTTGGCCTCTCTCTCAGAGGCTGGCACCGGGGGAGTTTGCCCTGAGAGGTCAGGCATGCAGTGCCACCATAGCCCGGACCCTCCCCACGAGGGACAGCCTTGAAACCTTTTGGGTCTCCCAGGAGAGCAGAGTCTGATCGCTGATGGCTCAAACGATTCCAGCTCTTTCAGCTTTGGAATAAGCGCACGGGGTAGAAAGCACGTTGCTGACACTTGTCACCCGTGAGGCAGCCGGCATGGTGACACTGGCACAGTAGCACTGGCACTGCTCCACCAGCATTGTGCTGGGATGGTGCAGGGATGAGGAGGCAGCAAGAGATGGTGAGGGGATCCCAGGGGGCTGCCACCTCTGAGGACACCCTAGTGTCAAAGGGGCTATGTCCTTCACTGACATTGTTGATGAGCTCCACGTCACTGAGGAGTGAGCTGGGTCTTGTACCTCCCATTAGTGATGTGCTCTGCAGCAGGGGGCTGGTGGGCCAGCACCCCCTGCCCCAGCGCTGGCCCCCCCAGGAAAGCTTCACAACCCAGACCCACTCTGGTATGAAGAAGGTTTAAAATGTACTTGCTCCCTACATTTCCAAGTTTTATTTTTCCTGTTTTATCTTTTAGCTGTAGCTGCACTACCACATCCAGGCTTTCTTTATTTTACTTTTTTTTTTTTTTTTTCCAGCAAGGTTTGAGACTTCTGATTTAGCGTATTTAATTGCTTATAATTTTTCCAAATTTCCACGTAGGCATTTTTAATGTTTGCCTCCTTCCTTCTCTGTGAGCTATTAGCATGAGTCATTTTGTTTCCTGACACAGACAAGGGTTTTTCCCCCTCTCATTCTTCTCCATCCAGCCCTACTTACATGGGAACTCCCCCACCAGGCAGTGAAAGGAGAAAGGGAATTAGATCTTTATCAGAGACTTACTTTCACCCAAGATTTCCTTAGAACAGTAAGTTAAATAGAGGCCAACTAAAGCCAAACAAATGCTTTCTCTCCTACATAGAAATAAACCCCCTGCAGCCAAAAGTATTCCCTCTCCTTCTCTGGACGCAAACCAGGAGGTGGTGCGACTGTGTGTCCTTCTCTCAGATGTACCAGCGTCAGCCCCCTGCCATGGTTTGATTTCACTCGGTCTCTCTTTGGCCATAGAGTGCAAGGGAAGACAAGAACTAAATTTCTAGCAGGGAAAAAAAAAAAAGAAAAATAAGGGAAAAAAATATATTAATCCCATCGTTGCTTCAAATCCCTGCCAACTTTTCAGGCCTTCATAACTAAGCCAAAAATAAGGCCAAAACCTCATTTTTCCTCATTTGCAGGTCACCTTGAAGTGTAGATGAGTAGCGCTTTTAATAGCGTTTCTTTCAAGAGGATTTCAGTGAGGGAAGCAGCAATGACTGAAATTCCCCGTTTCCTTACAGGCCCTCAGTTTTGTCTTGAGGATACGCAAGCGCCTGGACAACTCCCCACTATGGATTTTCTCTTCATGGTGGCAACATAGTCTGACTTGAGGTACTACGGAGGTTTGGCACGAACGTGCTCTAACATAGTTTTTAAAATCACCTCTTGGCCTCACAGCCCACACATTCATGTTCAACCAGCTGCAAGGCTGGAGGAGATGCTACACAAAAGCGGGCAACCATCTGCTTCCTGCTCAAACGCAGCCCCTCAGCGTTGCATGAGATCTCTGTGGTGGTCTTGTAAAAAGCGCCTTCCAAGTCAAGCAGACATGCATAAAAAAGCAAGAAAAAGAGGTGCAAATTTGTGTGAGCATCCCAGTGGGGTGGGAGCTTGTATGAGGAGCAGACGTGCCCTGATGCTTTCTCCCCTGGGGGCAGGACAATGGTTGGATGCTCAGTAGCATCAAGGTGTTTCTCTCTGCTCCCCTCTCATTGTCCTGCATGGAACTGACCCCCTCCCCCTCCCCCTGCCAGCATGGGGCCAAGCGGGGACAGGACCCCGTGGGTCACTTCCCTTGCTGGGTCATTGGGAGCAGCGGCTGCATGGAGAGAAACCATCCAGAAGGTCACACTGTGCACGTGCTTTAGCTTACTCAGAGTGTTTTTCTCAGCCTTAATTGATAACTGATGAGAAAACCTTCTGCACTACACATATGCATGCATACGTATAGACACGCACACAGGCACACACGTGTGTATATAAATAGATCTCTTTAAATTTAAATAGATTTATGCCCAAGGACAGGAAGGTGGATAAAAGGTCGTTACAAAGAACGAAGATCTAACACATCTGTATGCTCCTTTGTGGGGATTAAATCTATAGTAGGTTGCATTCAGTGCTAATACTCCTATTAATTTCTATTTTTCATTGTTGTTTTCACATTTGTCAAGCTTCGATGAAGGGATAATGAAGTAAATGGATGTTAACTACAAATCAATCATCCCTATCTTGATAGCGTTAACACAGGCTCCCATTTGCTTACCCTCTCCACCCAGAAGTGGCAACACACTTTCTGTATCAGTGTCAGCAAAACCTGCTGGATGCTGTAAGGCTGCAGAGGAGAGAGAAAGGAAGGGAGACATCTTCCCTGAGAAAGTGCTAATACTTGTTGAAGCTATTGAAGTTGAACTGTAAGAAAGCGCTGAGGAAGCTGAGGGCATGCTGATTTTGCAAGGAGAGCTTGTTGGAAACGGTGCGTTTGCTATGGGCAGGTTGGACCTCTGGTTGTGCTTACCTACTGAAAGGTTAGATCTTTTGAGGGTCTATTTTTTCACCTGGAATGTGTCTTTTCTCACTGTGCAGCCAGGGACAGGTGTATTTCCAAGTGTTTGTAATGAATCGTAATGATTTTTTTCTGCAAATCTCCTTGCTTTACTTTGGAGCTTGATGTTTGTGAGCCTGGTCTTGTGATATCTGGTGTTTGGGAGGCTGGAGGCTCCCTTGTGCTGCTGTGAACGGGAACAGAGTCAGAGAAACCCCAGGCTCCCCGAGGCCTTTGAGAGAGACTGGAGGCAGAGTTGGAGAGCCACCAGCCCTGGGGGTGCATCGATGTGGGGACACACGCGCCTCTGTTGAAGGTTTTGGATACCCTGCAAGGGTACCTTGGGCAGCCGCTCCTGCAGATGAGTTACGTGAGCTTTGAGCACCTGCTTTTTTGAGCATCTGCTTTTTTGAGTTTGGACTTTCACCCAGGCAAACACGGGAATTTCGTCTCAGCTGTTTCACTTCTGGTGAAGCGGTGTTTGGTTTTATGCTGACAGGCCAGTGGAGTTTAACCGCTTGGCCTCATTTTGTGCTGGCAATAGGAAAGAAGTGTAGATTTTGGTTTTACCATTAATTTCTCACCCTTGTAGTGACCACTTGGTGCTGTGTTCCAGCGTCGACTTAGATTTCCTTCTGTTCCCTTTCCTCGTATCGCAGGCTGCTGCAGACCTCTGCGGCCAAGTACACCCCTGCTGTGACACCCTGGGGGGTCACCAGCACCCTGTGATGGGCCATGGTAGAGCCCAGCAGCACCCACAGTGCCAGTGACCAGACCTGGTCCTCATTCCTTGGTCATCAATGTGATGCCACGCCTGACTCCACAGCTGGGTCCCAAGGTGCTTTGACAGCCACATCCCCAGATGTCTTAATTTACCTTGGCAGAGAAGGAAATACACGCTTAAACTGAGATTGTCAAGTGATAAATTCATGCAGATATATATAAGCTTTTCTCCTTCTCAAGGCACACACCAGCAGCATCCTCCAACCCGGGGCTCAGGTCTGTCCCACAAACACAGAAAACTTTCAGTGCTTTTAAAGATGGGCACTTCACGGACAAGTTAGCACTCCCCAGAGCAAATGGCCACTGTAGGTTCATCCCCAGAACGATTAGGGAATCGTGCAAGATTTGAAGGTATTGCTGCTTATTTGAGAGTTTTTGTAGACTGTTCGGGCATTTCTTAAATTGATTTGTCCCAGCCTTTGTCCCTTCCTTTTTATCATCTTCCTCTTTGCCAGTTCTTGGCACAGTCCTTCTCTCTTTTATTGATGAAGCGCTTGGTCAGTTGATCGATTGATCACCTGATTGTCCCAGAAGTTTGACATATCTTCTCCAACATTATTTTTGTCTTCCCAACCTAGATTTATCACTGGTCCTTCCTGTTTGAAATGCAACATTTTGACAATAAAGTGTTCTCTAATCCATGTCCTTCCACATCTCTCCCAGGATATCCCCTTTCCTGTGATCTCCGTGATTCCTTTGGAGCCACTGAGTGACATCTTTCTGCAGAGCTTTTGCTCTCCTGCTGTCTGGGAAAAGCAGTCAAACTTCCTCATCCGCCTGCCTCATAGTCTACCCTGTGTTGGGGTCACAACCGTCAGAAAACCTCTCTCCATGGGTCCGTCCTCTGCACTTGACTCATCTGGATTAAACCCAGACTTTTCTCACTCCCTCTTCCCCTCTTCTCTTCATGTTCCCTTCTTTCTTGTGCCTTTCCCCTCCTGATGAATGCAGATAACACATTTTCTCACTGGCAAAGCTGTAACTCTCTGGGTTTTCAAAGGGATGGATTTCTTTCCTCACCCGCCATCTCTGCTACGCGCTCTCCAAGATCCAAGAAAGATCTCCATTTGTTTTGTAGGCCGTGGAAAAAACGAAGCAGTGGAGAGCAACACACATATTGCAGAATTCACTTAGAGAAGTTAACTAACTAGGTGGCACAGTTAACTAACCCTGACCCATGGCCACTTCTATGGCTCTTGCACAATGCTTTAAACTGAGTGTTTCTTTTGTTTTGTTTCCAGCCCAAGAATTCATTTTTTAAGAAAACTCAGAAGTGTCTCTGAAGGATATGGGCTCATGAGCATCACTACCGTGTCACAGATGTACAAGCTTGCACTTACTCACGCGGTCCCCATGGTCTCCAGCTGCTTGGATTAACAAGGGTCCAATGTAGTCCTTGCCTTCTCCTCCTGCAGTTGCATGGAATAGAGCCTCAGAACTGCCTTCGCCTCTTCAGGCATCTTCTCCACGCCATCACGTGTGCACAGCTGCTGCTTGAAGAGCCTTGGAAAAGGGGAAGAAAGGCTCTCAACATCTTAAGCAAGCATCTGGTTTCCTTTCCTTATTGCCACCATGGCTGGAGGACCAGCACACTTCTTGTGTAACTTACCCTGCCTAAAGTCTCCAGAAAGTCAGCTGTTAAACCTGACGCCAGCTATTTGTTTTTCGAGAGTCAGCCCTTCCTTGCTGCTTGTCTTTCATAGGTCCATATCCCTGTGGTCTGTCAAGATATTGCCCACCCAGAGCAGCAGAGACTTGCCTCTCTTCCCGTGCTGGGGTTGGGATTTGCATGTGATGGGTGCTGCAGAGCTGTGCAGACCTGACCTTCGTTGGAATTTAAGAACCTAAATCACACTGGCTTATCTGAAAATCAAATACAGGCTCTTAAGTGTCTCAAGCAGTTTAGCTCATTTTGTGGGGAGATGTGAGATATTTCTAAATGGAATCAGGAATGAAGGAAGCAGCCGGGTACATTTTAATTCTAATTTTTCCTATATATCAAGCGTTAAATTAACAAGTCAGGGAGAGCACTACTGAAGAGCTATCTGCTGTTTAGACAGGCATATCAGGATAAAATTACTCTGCACTTGCCCGTGGTTTGTCTGGATACTCCTGGAGCTGCACCAGTAAAGAGTATAATTGTGCTGCTATTTGAGGCTTCAGATTTGGTGCTGCGAATCCTCCCCTCTGACTATGCAAGGTTTGCTTGATGACGTTCGGTAACTATTCCCTGCAGGCAATTTTTACCCATGCAGGGTGCAGAGCTCCTCAGAAGGTGTGGGAGAAAAGAGAGAAGGGCTCAGGCAAGAGACTTTTGTTGTGTAATTGTGAAGGGTGGTTGGCTCATGGGTTTGTTGGAGAGAAGTTTTCCCTGCGGTGTTTCAGTAGGGGGGTCTAACTGGCACAGGCAAGATTCTGCAGTCAAGAGGATGGTTTCTACTTCTGAATGCGCAATGCACAGACTATTTCAATATCAACCTATAGATTTAATTTTTTCTTTTCTCTAGTGAGAATAAGAATTGCTGTCATTGCCTTCAACTTGGAGTAATTGAGTTTAAAATCAGAACGCTCTTCAAAATCTTTTATTTACTGTGTGATAAGGGCACTGAGGCTTTTGGATTTGTTAACATCAATATACGTCACCTCCGGGCTCTGCACAGGTGGGCTGTACCATGCACGTGCACGCTGAGTACTCCTGTCTCTGTGTAAATGGTTCGTATTGACTTTCACTGAAGCTCAGTTATAAAATGCTTCAGTGCACTGAATATGATTTTTTTTTCCCTCAATCCAAGTCCCAAGAGGACTCACTCCAGATATCCCCACTCAATGAAATATTGTCTCTGCAGCCAGTGAAAGCAATCTCTTGAGTATGAACCTTGAAGCAGAGGAACGGGTTATTTCTCAGCAACCTTTTGATATTGTCAAACCTTCAATCTTTCAGGGATTTATGGACTTTGCTAATACATAGGACTGACTCTGGACACTAAATGCCTCATTTTCACCAAATTTATAATTATTGCCTTTGCACATTTCATGTCATATAGCTGTGAGGATAGGATCATTGTTCCCATTTTATGGATGGGAGAGTTGCATCTCAGAGAGATGCCTGGGAAGCGTGCACGTGTCTGTTCTGTGTTGCTGGCTTCCTCTTGCAGAGCCAGTATGGCTAAAGGATGCTTGTGTATGTGTGTCCTGATGTGTTTGTTGTCCTGACTGATAAATCTGTTACTTCTCCTTGTTTTTAAGGTCTTCTGGCTCCCTCAGTGTGAGCGTTTCCAGAGATGACCCTTTCTGCCTGTAGAACAGAGGTGGGAAGAAGAGGGAGCAATCTCCCCCTTGTGCAAGTCAGTGTATTTGGCCACAGTGATGGACTACTTTAAGGAGTATGTATTTCCAGCTGTCGTTTACTGTAGTAAAAGCTGGACACCCAACCCAACTACACATCGCTTGAGCATGAGAGCTGCTGGCATCAAACCACTGTGAGTCGGCTGTGTGGGACAAATGGCACTTGGAGTCCCCCAGGAATCCCAGGGGAATCGGGCAGTGACTACAGATGTGCACAGGGCTGGTGAGGAGACACAGAAGTTAGAGCAAGAAGGGCCCAGGTCAGGCTGCGAGCAGGCAGAGCTGAGTGGGGATGTGGGTGGATAGACCACCCTCTGCAGGAAACACAGAAAAAAGGCAAATGCTGACTGCTGGGGAGACTGACAACTCTCCACCTTGCTCCAGCTCCCGCTCAGGGTCTTGTGTTTACCAGGGCCATGCCAGCCCTTAAGCCAGGGACACTGAAGGCTGTCACTAAACTTGCAGGTAATGGCAATTAACCCCACTCTAAGTAGGCAGGACATGTCAGGACTGGTTTAAACTCCTGGCTCACTCATTTAATGTTACCACAAAACTGTGAGTGGACGTGTGGACCCGGAGCTCATGACATCTTCCTTCTTTCTCAGTCCACCAGACCACCCTTGGACTCATTTGTTCTTTGATCACAGTTGCTTAGGACTAGCAAAATCACATAGGAAAAAATGTGAGAATTTTCACATGGGGAAAACCCCCCAGCTTTTTCTATAACAGATTTTAATTAAAAAACTTGACTTCTGCATATTTCCACCAGTTTCAAAGAACCGCGAGGGTACCAGCACCGCCTGCTCTGTATGAAGAAGTGTTGGGACTGCCCGCTACACCGGCTCAGAGCCACTCCTGGGGTGACGGGGAGGAAGCCACGCAGACCACATCTGCCCATAACCAGCAACGTCTGCTGAATGAATTAAAAGCTGAAACTCAAACTAAAAACTAATCCACAATAAAACCCGTAAGGGTACAGTTTGCATTTGCAAGGTTGCTGTTTGAAGCCTACTTATGATTTCTTTTCCAGCCCATGCCTCCAAAACCCATCCCAGTGGATGGTGTCCCACCAGCCCTTGTTTTCCTTCCCAGTACATTTAGACACACATACCAGAGGCTCGAAGAAGGCAGCAGCAGAAAGTTTAGATTTCATTTCCCTCTCTTCCCTATCTATGAAGTCAATGCTTGCTAGCACACTTTACACCACACACCCATGTATTTGCCGCAGCACTGAGGAAATAGCAGCAGAAATTATAACTCCTGGTGAGGATGTTAGAGTTTCTGATGAGGGTTGCCAAAAAATTCCTTCCATGCCAGTTGCCCTCCCTGAAGCTGCCACTGCAAATGCTTGACTTAACCCTGGCGTCATCACTGATCGCCTCCATACCGACCTTTTGGACAGGCTTATGGCTGTATTTTTCATGTATTTTTGAACGTATTTTTCATGTCTTCTGTGTTTTCCCAGGTTCCTGAGGCACAGGGTGCTACTCTGGAGAGGACAGAGCTGAAGATGTTGCTGAAAGAACCACGAAAGCATGATGCAAACAGCCTCCTCTTACTGGGCTTTGGGAATGCTCGGCTCTCAGCTGGATTTGTACCTTTCAGGCAGTTTCTGGTTGAAAGGAGGCATGAGGAGTGCCCTATGGCCCCAGGTTTGATCTCCTGGGAGCTGCTGAGGTGTTAGCTGGTCCCCCTTGCTGCTGCACATTCACCTGCTGTTTTCGGGCAAGCTGCATGGGTGCATCAGCATGAGTTTCAGTATGTCAGAGACGTATCTGTATAATACATGAAATGATGCTTTTTTTTTTTTTTCCCCCACCCCCCACCTTTGTAGGCTCCCAGAGGCTGCCAGAGCTCCCATTTGGACTCCAGAGCCCCATTGAGATCATGACAGCAATGTTTATGTGCTATTCTAATGCTGGTTTAGCAGCATAAGTGCTTTTTAATGCATAGCATTACAGCAAGCGTGTCCTATTCTCTCCCTTACAGAATGGCTGTCTGGAGGGATGTAATTCCAGCTTCTGCCTCAGCACGCCGTTATTTACAGGCACGGTTACATGCCCACATCAGGCACGGTTAGTGCCACCACTAAGCATGATGGAGTTAATTTGGCACATGCCTAATGAGAACCATCTTGCCAGAATAAGCGTTGTCGTCCCCAGCGGGCTCAGGGGTCCTGTAACTGCAGCCTGCAGGTGACAGGACTTTGGAAGGGCATTCAGGGAGTGATGGGCAGCGGTGTCACCCATGGGGACCGTCACGAGGTGCCACCGTTCCCACACACAAAAATCCAGTAGGACACGTAGTGTGTCACGTGGGGCAGCTAGTCTTGTGGTAGCTCCCTGGCCACTGATGGAGACCCATTTGCTGACTGCACCCACACAGGCTTCTGGCTCTGGGTTTGCAGATAAAATTTTAGGTGTTGGTCAGGGCTGGTGACGCTGCTGAGAGTCACAAAATCACCACAAAAGCAGCCTCCTGGTACTGGGCTGTTTCCTATAGACTTTGGCTGTCCCAGCACAAAACTCTGCCAGGGAAGGAAGCTCAGCCTGAAGAAACACACCTACCAAAGGTACCCTGCACCGGTATCTCAGAGGGAAACAGCTGATCTGAAAGTGCTCTCTTGAACCTTTGCATCTCCTGCTTTCAAAGGCACTGTCTTGAGGGGAACTGGAAGCATCCAAGGAAAAGCAAAAACCTGCAGTGCCTGTGGTACACTGTGTGAGGCTAGGGATTCATTCACTGCTCCAGGAAGCCTGCAGAGGGAAGATTGCATGCACTACTGTAAAAGCCATAATGTGGCCTTAAAATAAATGCAATTATTGTGCCTCTGTTATGAAGTATAGGTGAGAAAGCCCATGTTTCATGAGATGTATGAGGGCTCTGACCCACCTTCATTAGTGTTGCTATCTGTATAACATGAGTAATTGCAGTGAAGTGCCGGTCACGTGCTCGTTGTGCTGAGAAGTCTCCAGGAGAGGTTCAATTAGAAGGCAGAAGCTGACGAGCTGCAGTGTGGGGAACCTCAGGGAACCTTTCCCAGATTACTCATAAGAGCCAGCCCTTGTACCGCGCTTGTCACCAGCACGTGTCAAAGTGCTCCATAAAGTGCTGCCCACGGCACTTCCCTTGCACAGATTAAGGTCATGGGTGAGCAAAAAGGCTTGCCCAGGGTTGCCTGGGGGGACAGAGGCAAAGCTCGGTATCTTTGGCCTCTGCATTGCACAGTTCATCCATTCACAGAGAGCTGTAGGAGTCCTGGCTGGAAAACAGCAAAGCACCCCTGGCCCTTGCAGCCCAAAAGACAGAGGCAAGTAAGGTGCAATAGTAACCGGTGCTTCAGGTGCTACCTGGTGGGATTTCAAACACCCCCATCGTCTTTGAGGAGACTGCCAGTACATCCATCAGTTCTTGTGGAAGCTGGCCGCCCCTTTGCCTTCACCCAGGGGTGGCTGGCTCTGTGAAAATCTCCATCTTCCGTGCGCCTGCTGCTTCTCTCACTGCAGTGAGGGGCTGCAGCCACTTCCAGCACCGGACCTCCAACTAGGTACTGATACTCTGCTTCCCTGCTGGGTTGCAGCAACCCTCCCAGCAAAACGGATCATCTGTCCCGGTCCTCCACCCACTCACAGGTACTCAAAGCTCTACTGCTGTCTCCTGCCAGGACCAGTGTCTTCCAGGGGATTCCCTGTGGGTCCTGGCTCTCTCACGAGCTGGGAGAGATGGCTCACAGCAAACAGACCTTACCCTTTTTGCCAAGGCCATCAGTTTCTGGATTTTGGTAGTCTGAGGTT
The DNA here is from genome assembly GCF_017639655.2 of Falco naumanni. NCBI lineage: Eukaryota > Metazoa > Chordata > Aves > Falconiformes > Falconidae > Falco > Falco naumanni. The sequence goes on from NC_054066.1 coordinate 2,222,178, forward strand.
ACTTTGTCCAGGTGGCCAGCAAGAATCTGCCTTCTGCATGCCAGAGCTGCAGGATATAAAACCCGAAGGTGCTAATAAGCTAAAAGAGCAGGAATTTGTGTTTTACTGTAAAGAAACCCTGGTGACTGCTTTTCTATATCTAGCTGTACTTCCATCTGCTTTCCAATGTCTGTGGCTATTCTATACCCATTGTGTTGCTGCAGAGGTTCCAGTCTGCCCTGAAGTTCAGCGCAAATGAATTTCAAAAGCTGTTTCCTTGGATGCTCTGGTGAGCTCCTGGCAAGGAGGTCAGAGAGGATACGAGAGATGCCAGATGTCACACAATCAGCAGAGAAGCAAAAGATCTCCTTGGGGTTTCTTTGGTTGTGTTCATCTGAAGTGACACTCTCTGTTCTGTGGCTGCCACTGAACCCCGACCTTGGGCATCCAGCGACCAGAAGTTGCTCCAGCACCAGAGTCAGCAAGAGCTCAGTAGGTGCTTTTGGGAGAGGCTTGGTGATGGGGAGCTTTCTGCCTGGTGGGCAGGGGGGGAATGATGTTCATGGCTTCATTTGGGGTCTGTTGTGTCCTGTAGAGATGAAAGGATGTTCAAAATCTTGCCTGCTCTCTTGCAGCATGGGGGGGATGGAAGCCGAGGGAAAACCTATGAGAAAATACTTACTAGCCTAACTACTAAGTGAGGTCTCTCTAATGGAGAATTTAATCTCCAGAACATTGTTATCTCTGTTAGGTTTTCTGTATCTTAGGTACTCAATAAATGATTGCTAAAGTAATTCAGCATTCTCCTCTCAATCACAGCACCATGTCAGCTATCCAATTGCACTCTCACTCAGTAAACAAAACCCAGACAGCGTAGGTACATGGGCAAGAAGACTGTGAAAACAGGTCTAAAACACAGACCGGGAGCTTCAAAAGGTGGTGGGAACACTCCGTGGCCGGTAACTGTAGGAATGAGGTAAGCAAGAGCCACAGGAAGGTATCCACAGGGAAATGACATTAGAACCAGTTATGGGATGGGAACTAGGTGCTCAGCTATGCCATGGAAACACTACTTGACTCCCTGACACTGAAAAAAAAGCATGGTTTTCTGTCTCTGCATGCCCTGGGGCTCTTCCTCATGTCTTGCATTCTCCCTGGAGAGGTGTGGAGCCCCAACACTCTCAGAGGTGCTTTCCTTTAGTGATGACACGAGGCAGGGCACCCTGCATCAAGGCACACTTATCTTTGCATTGTCTCCATCCCTCCCTTGGTACCCTTCCTAGAATGAACTCACTGGATCCTCCTTCAGCTTGCCCCTTCCAGCCATCTGTGTCCCTTATCTGCGCTGCATTCCCGCTCCTTCCAGCCCAATGTACCAGCTGCGTGGGGCTGTGCCCCCTCTCCAGTGGGTGCAGCCCCATATCATGATGACCACTTAAAAGTTCTTTCAGCTGAGTTTTATCTCAGGTGGGTGAGTTTGAGCACTGGATTTGGAGGTCCCAGGTTCAGGCTGGGTTGCTGCCACTGTGGTCCCATGGGGCCTGGGTGTAGCTTTGTCCTCCCATCCCTGTGAGATGTAATTCATCCCCGTGTAAGACAGAGCACTTCCATTCTGCCTCTGCAGACCTGGGTCAGGTTTAATACAGTCTGTGAGAAAGGCTTAAAACAGCAAGGTATGAGACTGAATTATGGTCTAATCTGCCACTAATAGAACCTGACCAGCTCCATTATTCAATGTCAAATCACTGCATTTGCTATTAAAACACAGTGTGAACTTCCCTAATTTCTGTCTGGTTAGGACCATATCCATCATTCTTGCCTGAACGGGCACCAGGGTAGTGCAGATAACACAGACAAATTTAATGTGGTAAATTCACCTTAGGAAGCTTGCTGTAGTGGTACTGGGAAGGGAGGGGCTGGGCAGTCCTAGGAGGAAAAGGATGGATGATAGCAAGCTGCAGTTTGACATTGCAGGGGGTAATGAGATTGCACAGTGCCTCTTTAGGATGGGAAGGTCTAACTAGCCATTGCACTCTGACAGTCTGACTTCAAACAGTACTCAGAGGGGAGGTGACAGAGGAGGGACCGGTCCCACGCTCTGTTGCAAAAGAAAGGGAGCGGAGACACATAACCACAATTTCTGGATGTGCAGCTAACACCACACATTGCAGCCATCACAACATAAGGTTGCAGCCTCTTTGTCACGGGCTGTGAGCATGTCAGAAACAAACCTATGCTTTCTACCTGGGATGCCATCCCTGGGTAGGCAGAGGTGTCACGTCAAGTGCTTTGCTTTGCTCACTGGTTGGCATCAGCCAACCACTATCTACCCTTCATGTGGGTAGATACTCCTTGGGAAGGGACAAAATTAACTGCTTGTTTGAAGCATCCTAGATTGACCAAGGAAGTCATCAGCAGATATCTGGAGAGTTAAATGAAGACTGCCTAACCTTGTTTAGTTGTGACTCATACCAGCATTTTAGCTTTTATTTGCAGAGGTGGAAAGCAAAGCCATTAATTAGCTGGAGCACCGAACAACCTTTGACAGAAACACCTTGTTTATGTGCCTTGTCTTCCTTTTCTGTCTTTCCTCTGTATCAGTACTAATTCTAGAAATTTGTAAGTATGAAAGTAAATCTTTACCATGTTGACCAACAAAAGACAACTCGAGAAAGAAGAGCCCAGAGGCACACTAGGAGCACTGTAAACCGTTATAACCATTTTCAAGGGTAAACAGAGTCTGACTGCAATAGAGATTAACAAAACTCATTAGAAAAAAAATATTCATCACTAGGTCTAATGAGTTGACACTGGTGAAGAGGGACTTGTCACCATGGAAATGACAAATATTAGGAAATAAAGATAAACAATTTTAGTTGGATGGTGAAAATCTTATCTGGCCACTCTCTTCTCATTGCTGGTATGAATCCAACCAGCAGGATTGCCTTCGGAGAAGTTGATGTTTCACTCATCTTTGCCTTCAGCACAGCTTCTTTGCTGTGAGGACCAGGGAGAAGGCTTTGAGAACTCAGCTAACCTTCAGAAATTAGTGGATAAATCTGCTTCACAGTCAGCATGTGGAGTAGTAAGTGTATGAACATGTGAGCGTTGCTCCTTTCAGAAGTGGATACCCCAGGAATGCTGGTTATCTGGCTAAGCCCAGTGTTACAGATCCTTCTCAGCTGGTAAAGCTTCCTTTATCTTTATTAGATCTTGTCTGTGAGGATCCAGCACTGGAAAAGCTTTATCCCTCTTCCTACCTGCATTCAGGATGCATCCACTTGTCATGACGACCTCTGTTCCTTGATCTCCCAAGGTTACTATCTGGGCCAAGTATTCATGGACAGAAGAAGGAGCACTTTGGCTTTCATCAAAACCAGCTTCTTCCATGTTACTGGTCCTTTCAGAGTTGCCACTTACACATTCATCAGCTAGGCACAAGAAGACAGTTGTTTAGGAATTTGTTATGTCCACATCCTGCATCAGCACTCACATCCTGATCCCATGACCCTCTAAAAACCTGCCAGAGGATTTGGGGGGTGGGTTATGTACACAAGCACCAGGCTTGCACACACTGATGGTCTTCACAGAAGCTCCCCAAGGGGCAGGTGAGGAATGGAGCAGACAGCAGAGACCAGGAAACAGTGGGGTCATTCTCAACTGCCATCTCCAATGGACAGTCAAGCGAGGCCAGTCCTAGGAGCTCTGTGAAGGTATCAAGGAACCAGACTCGCACAGTGCTAAAGATACTGTCATGGATGTGTCCCCACAGTAATTAGGAATATGTCAGGAGCTTACAGGTCTCTTGGGACAGCCAGCCAGCAAGGAAGCTGGACACATCAGCTGCAAAGATGCAGCAGTGCTGTCTGTGCAGCTCAGTCAACATGGTGATCACGCATGATGGTACTGGGAAAGGACCTTCCTGAAATGGTGGGAAAGGCACTGCTTATTTTGTAAGAGCAAGGCTGGCCCTGCCCCAGCAGAACATCTGCTTGGAGCTGGACCTACCTCTGCACCCTCAGGAAAGCACAGGCCACCAGTGACTGAAAGGGTACAGGCATGAGTCACAGGGCAGAGCTGCTGTGACATGGGTTTCCATGCTCAGATGTGCAACTTCAAACCCCACAAGTGCATGCCTGAGGCTGCCTGAAGGAAAAGCTGTAGAGACACAGGTAGCACAGGGTCTCTCTGCCCTTCTTCCAAGTCCATCTGGGAAGTGGTAATGCTGAACTAGAACAAACGAAGATTTGTGATGCTTCACCAAGACGTTCCTGACACTCCTGCTAAATACTTGTGATGCGTTTGTTCAGGCATAGCCTTAGCAATTACCGGGATAAGGAAGGCAGCCAAACCCGAAACCCTACTGCCAGAGCATTGGGAGTCTATAAACCGTGATGGCTTGTGCATGAATAGACATGATGCTGCTGTGCCAGTGCCCAGTGCAGCACCCACCGTGGAGATCTCCAGGGCAGTGTGTGGCCTCCACCATCACTGCCATCAGTGGGTGATTCTTTTCATGTTTTCTTCCCGCTCTTTAGGAGAGCAAGGTAGGTCTCATACAAAGCAGCATCACTTAGCAACCCAGTGGAGAACCATGTTAAGCACGTGCTCAGAAGAGTTGGTGAACAACGCCCATATCCAGCTTGTCAGCCCAAAGGATGAGCCTGGTGGCATGGTAGTGCCTGGAATATACGTAGCAAATGCAGTGGAATAGGAACTCAAAAGAAAGGTTTCTCTTCCTCTGGTCTCTCCAACCTTCATCTAGTTTGCCTCTTCTGGGTCATCCTCGTTTGGTTTCTCCTAGGGTTGACTATTTGCTTTTGCAACTCCTCCACTGCAAGTACTTCTGTGTGGACAGGGTTGCACCCAAGGGAATGAGTTCTTGTTAGGGCACTGAGGAAATATTCCTTGGAGATGTGTCTTTGCTGGGGAAAAGAAAGGGCTGAGGGTGACATCTTGCAATTGGACAACATCTCACAACTGGACCTGTGAAAAAGGATCTGACTACCAGGATCTGTTTGGAGGGAACTAGCTGGCTTCTTTCTGGATTGTGCTGGTGGACGGAGACTGGGGAGGGTCCCTGTTCCCTCCCACATCACCATCCACATGCACTTGTGAACACCAGTGGATACACCTCACCCGATGGATTTATTGTTGTGTATAATTTTGTTGACAGAATTACATTGGCTTGCATGTGATCACCATGCACGACGAGATGTGCAATGCTCATTGCCCCCTGCCTCCCATACACGATACATCTCAATTAAAAGGTGCCATTGAAGAGGGTTTTGTAAAGTGAGCCATCGAGTCTGAGCAGCGCAGTGTGTGGGACAGGGAATGCTGCGATGTCTGTGCGCTGCTCAATTATTCATTTCCTATTTCTGCATATACAAAAGGTTAATCCATGAGGCGCCTGCCACACAGGGAAAGCAGCTCTTTGGAGACAGCTCCATATTAGGTTTTATTTCTAGTGGTTTTTCAAGCATTATCTCTCCTCTGTTTCTTCTCTTGCGGGGTGTGTGGGGGAGGGAGCATGTAGGATAATGAAGAGCTTCCTCTTCCCAGGCAAACAGCTCGAGAAGAAACTTGATGTGGCTGGTGTAGGCAGGATGGATGATGGGTTATTAAAATGTTGGAGTTTTAACATGGGAGTCTTCCACCTCTCTAGTCCTTGTCTTCACCAGGCTTTATGTACTAGAGGAAAAATGCCATCACTGGTGCCTGTCACACCTCCCTCCTGTCACACTCCTGCCACAGAAACCCAAAAGTGCCCCCATGCTCAGAGGTGTTGAGCAGATTTGTTGCCTTGCTGAGAAAGACGTCAGGCGGTTGGTCCTTTGGACAAATTCTGTGCTGTGTCCTCCAGTTCACACCATGGAGCTTTAGGCTGGAAGAGTCTGGCCTCACTCCCCGATGGTCGATGAAATGGTGCTTATAAAGCATTTGGAAGAAGAAACTGTCCTGTTTGCAGTGAGATCAGGCAACAAAACAGGGGAGGAGGCATCATGGCATGGCCAGTGCTATACTAGCTTAGGAGGAAAGGCTTCGGGGCTGTGTCCTCAGCACGCATGGCTTCCATGAGAGTGGTTTGTGAGGGAGGGTTGCAGAGCTCTGTTTCCTCCTCCTTTCCATGAAATAAGTGTTTTTCCTTGACATCCAGGATGTCTGTCCTGCTGAGCTTCCCTTCTGTTGGAGAACTCTAACAGGACCTTTGGAGAAGCCCCAGGAGACCTCCTCATGGCTGTCCTCCACTATGTTGTGGTGCCCGGGACTCAGGAAAAGTTTCTTGTGCTGCTCTGAGCTGCCAGGACGTGCAGGTGAGTAGATACCTGGAGTGGAGGCTGCTCCCCTTATCAGAGCCAGGAAGGGCTGTGTTGGCTCATGCTTCACCCTGTGCTGTCCTCCGGGTCAATGGGGAGCTGAAGGGACACAGCCAGCCGGGTGTGACCTCAGCCACCCATGGCCAGACCTTCTCTGAGTTGGCCAGTGCAGGCAACAGGGTGACCCTGGGGCTCTTCTATTATTCCTCCCACTGGACTGATCTCGTGGAGACGGTTCGAAAGGTCAGCTCCGTATTAACATGCTGCAAGGGAAGGTGCTATAGGCTGGAAATTGAGCCTGTCACACCAGAGTGATTCTCATTGATGGTGTTTGATTTGCCATTAATATTAATTGTCGTTTTTGAGGGACAATCACAAAGATTTGCCACATGTTAACTGTCTCAGCAGTGTTTGCCACTGGAGAAACATAAATACCATCCAGAAGTTGTTCTTTAAAGGCTGAACTTCCTCCTGCAATGAAGCACAGAGGTGAACAAAGAAGGGATACCCAGAAGACCCAAGTGCAGCAGGTGAAATGGAGCCTGTGAGACATGCTGCCCTCAATTCCCCAGCCATCCTACAGCTCCTGGGATGGCATGGGAGGGGAAAGCAGGAATCTCCTGAAAGCCATCAGGATTATCAGGCAGATGTGTGGGGCATGCAGGCAGCAGCTGGATTTCTTGCCGCTGCCGTCCCAGTGCCAGACCAGGTGAAAGATACCCTGATAACTCAGGATATCCAGTATGAAGCCACCATACTGGGTCTTCTCCTGCCACAGGAGGCAAGGTCATGCAAAAAGGCACCCTGCGAAGAGTGGCACCTCCATTCTCAAAGGGCCCAGTCATGTCTGCGTGGATCTGTGGTTTCTATGGGTCATTTCTTTTTGTCCAGCAAGAAGTAACTTCACGGCTGGAGGCCACAACAGAAATGGAGGTGGATTTATAGCATTTGTGGTTTGGCTGATGGAAAAAGGTGAACCTGGTCTTTCTAGGTGAATTGCATCATGGAGAGATGCTTTTCTTTACCTGCAGTTATTGAAAAGTAAGGCTGGATGACACTGATTGTCTAGGTTTCTTCTGTACTCCACTGAAGAACAGCAACAGCTTCAGCTCCACACTCATAGGCACTGGTTTTTGGAGAGGAGAAACCATCCCTTGGTGGAGCCGGTATGCCCTGCTGCTCAAGGAAGAAGTGCAGATGACCTGGTTGGATGAGGCACCTCATTTTTAAATGGCTACAAGTGGTGAAAGGAGTTAGCAATTCTTAGTCATTTGGTTGACCAGAAATACTTGTAAACTTTCAGTGGTATTTCTAAAAAAGTCTGAGAGGAAACACCCAGGAAGAGTAGATGTTTCCTTTTGGTCTTTTCAGAATGAAAAGTTTCCCATTTGCATTACAAACACTAGCTGAGCATCAAGTGAAACCTAAGTGAAATTGCCAACAAAGGAAAGAAAACCTGTATCTGCTAGTGGGAAAATGTGACCAAAACCATAGGGTAAGCAGACATCCTTTCTATGGAAATATAGCACTTTTTCAATTCAGAGCTGGCCAAAAGAAACCCCAGTTAAACCACAAAGAAGTGTTTTCTGCCGGTCTGCTACAAGTAGAGCCTGGGAGCCATCCGGGATGGAGGTGATATGCCAGTCAGTTTATGTTATACTAGCTAAGAAAAACTGTTTAAGAAAGATTTTTACATCTGGCTTGGGGACTTTGAGGAAGATCCAAAGTTAGGCTTCAAAGTGTGCCTGGAGGGGACTATTTGTTCTGTCATTGTCCCAGACAAGAGTCTGGTGCTTGGGTGAATGTTGTTTGTTTTAGCAAAGCTTTTAATCTACAGGCAATTGAATAGATGCAACCTAGACAGCTGCTGAAAACGCATTTGGAGATGTGCAAGATGCAGGGGCTAGAGACCTTGACCTGGGGCTGGAGACAAATCCCATCATATGATTCCTGAGTTATCTCTTTGTGTCTCTAAGTCTGTCTATCTTTGTTATCATTTGTTTAAAGGAAGGTGGGGGAAGACTGCTCTAAACTGTTCAATATTATCAGTACATTACTATTACATTTTCCTGGCAGAAACCCAAAATTTAAATCTACCTGATTGTGACAGTGAAAGCAAGTGAAATGTTCCTGATCCCATCTGTAATTGAATTAAAATATGGCCTATGAAATATGGACAGGTCCTTCGCTGCCCTGCAGAACCTGGGCAACTGCTTTCAGGAAGACCTGAACCATTGCTGGACACCAGAGAAGATGGACCATGGACTTATTCCAGTTTAGTGCTCTGGCACTCACAGCTCCAAGGTCCAGGCTGCCTCCTGTGTCCATTTTGCCAAACCTTAACACTCAACCATAAGTAACTCAAGGAGGTGAAGCTGAGGGAGAGACACTGATTTCTGCTCCGAGATCAACCGCTTAGAGGCTGAGTATTTCCTAATTAAGCTGGAGATGTCAATACCAGGGTTAGTTAACATGCATTCCATTCCTGACGATATCAGGAGGACGATATCTTTGTGACAATCACATATTGAGGGTTTTTTTTTCACCCCACATGCTGTGGACAGCTTCTGTTGTCCCACCATCCCAGGAAAGCTGTGAGCTGGAAAATCAGGAAAAATGTTATGGAAGAACTAATGCAAGAACTACTGAAGAATCAATGAAATCTGAGAGATTCAAACAACAACAAAAAAAGACAGTTTTCATACATTGGGTATTCAGCCAAGGAATTCCTTTGTACAGGGAGCTGCTGAGGCCAAGAACTGAGCAAGATCTGGGAAGTGGTGCAACGTTTACATGCACACTAAGAGCTGTCAGTGCTGGTGACAGTCACTCATCTGAAAATGCAAAGGTGAGCACAAATTCCTGACCATATCCTGACCTCTAAATATTGGACACCTCTAATATCACATCAAGGATGTGATATCAGGGTCTGGAGATGAAGGAAATGCAAGGCTGTTTGCTGGGTCTCTTGCACCGCCTGCTGAAGCTGGTCTTTGAACAGGGTGCTGCATTCAGAGAGGCAACGGAACCGTTGATACTTGAATGGCACCTTCCCAATCCACCATGATTTGCTTGGTGAGTGCACTTGGGTGGGAGGAAAGGAATATTTGCGGTGTGTCCCAGTGAGACAAAGACCTTGTGGCGATTTACCTAGAACAACCCTCCTTCCAGACTGTTCAGTCTTACAACACCCCTTGGTTTAATTGAGAGATGTGTATTTCTACCCAAACACATGCAGCTAGGAAGGATGCTCATGTTCATGCCAGTCTAACCTGCATATTAAGCACACATGGATCGTCCTCGCAGGCACAGGGGAGACCTAAGCAGGGCAACATCACAGAGAATCACAGCAAGTCACAGCCCTCTCTTGTCTCCCCAGCATGCACACACCCACACACATTTGAATGCAGGATTTTCTGCAGGTATTAAGTTCCTCTGGGTTTATCTGAGAGCAGGCTGCTCTAGTTAAAATAACACTGTGCAGCAGAACAGAAAATAAGATGTCATGGCAAACTAAACATCTTCACTTTCACAACATACTAAAAAGCTCTGGGGTGAGTAGAGATGGGCTAGCGGCAAAGGGACCACGCAGCCCTGCCTGGCCCCTCGATGGGTGGGTTTAACTGGTCATGCATTTCTATCTTGTCATCGTTCCCAGGGAAGAGCTGGGTGAGATGGGCGCAGGCCAGCCCTATCTTCTAAGACATCTTTAATTTTTGCTACTAAAGAATACATTTCATTTGCAGTAACATCTTATTTTCTGTTCCACTGCACAATTTTATTCTAACTAAGGTGGTTTTCTCCAGGATAAACTCCGAAGAACGCTCTAGCTTGCTTTTCAGTATGAAGAGCTTTGGAAACCCTGCTTTTATTTATTGGTTCATTTTATTTCCTGTTCTTTTTCTGCCATGTTTAGTATGACTGAGTGACCAATTCAATAAAAAATGGAAAACTTGTGCGGATTGTGTAATAAAGCAGAGCAGGTTACTGAAGGCTCTGTATTATGCTTTCAATATTCTTTACAAAATACAGATTTGAAATAGAGATATGCTGAATAAGATGGGTCGCTGATATTTCATTTCGGTTCATATTATTGCTATGAATAGGAACAGTCACCAGTATATATCTTCTGAGACATCCACAGGGAATACACTCTTGGGAACAGCCCTGTCATTCCCTGTAAATACAAACCGGAGCCTTGGAAGTGCTCCCCTCCGACCCTGGGAGGTGAGACTGCAAGGTCTCTGGGGCAGGGGCTGCCATTTGCAATAAGCATTGCACAATGCCCCTTGTGAAGGCATCATCCTTCCCGCTCTTGGGATGGAGCAACACCGACAATACCCCTTCTAGCTGCAGCTCCCCTTCCCATCTGGGGTGAGGCTCACCCCACATCACCCCACTGCTCCGTTTCCACCACCAAGGAAACCTCACTATGGTTAAACAGGATACTGCCCAAGAAATATTGCTTTCCTGCCTCTGTGTGTGGTGTATGTTCACGCAATATGTGTTTTGCTGAGAAGCTCATCCCAACTCAGCGCGCCTCCTCTGCAGCCTCCATCGCTGGCAACTTTCTGCACCCAAGATTTGCTTTGTTTTCCCTTTTCTGCATTGATATTGAAGGTTCAGTACCGCAGCTGCTTGCATCCAAGGGGAAAGGGTGGTAGCGAGGAGGCTGTTTTCTCTGTGTATGGGATACTGCAGCTGCGTGAGCTGCAGGGATGGGTGTCTGCAGAACTGGCACCACCTTCACAGGTGAGCACCGGTGACATATAAGACAGTGAGAAGCCTATTTTCGCCTCCTTTTTGTGGGAGTTAGCTAAGGCAGAGTGTAGTTACACCAAAATCTTACTTCTGCGCAACAGAGGGTTTTTTGGGGTTGTTTCCAGGTGTTTTCTTCCCTACTCCTGTGCTAGCACAATGGTAGCACCACTCTGTACAGGTAAAAAGTTCAGCAGCTTATGGAGAAAATGTTATCCCCCAGCAGCTGCTCATGAATTCTTATGTGCCAGCAGCAGTGCATGAACCATTCTTTGTTGTAAGATAAAATCTGACAGAAAAGCATAGCTCCTGACAGAAAAATCTGATGCAATTAAGTTTCTGTGCACAGCTCATAAACTTTGATATGGCAAATAATGGCTAAAATTGATCTTAAATCCAACATTAAAAAAAGTACCCAAACCCCCCACGTTCCACCAAATCGACTCCAGGTATCCATCTATGCCGACTTTGTGTAAGCAGGTCATGTTTTTCTTTTAAAGAGAAATATTAGTCAACAAAGAAAAAAACCAGAACAGTGTGAATAAATTCCAGGCAAAGGTGAATTTCTAGCGCTGCATATTAGCAAAACTAATACTGGGGGAAAGCTGAACAAAACTGACACAGGCTCGCCTTGAGGAATTTATCTTCTTGGGTCAGCCATGTAAGCGAAACCAAGACCATATGCTTGATTTTATCACCGGTTTAGACCACAGCCTTAACTAGGAAGTTGCTACCAGACACCTTTGTGTTTCTGCTGCATTTGTATCTTTGATGAAAAGCATGCTTTGGGGGCAAAGAAAGGTTTCTTGTTTGTGCCATGTGGGTCAGGGGAGCAGGTGAGACACCGGGATGTTGCCATCAGTGAGAGCAATGTGGTCGTTGCTGGGAGGAGTAAAGAGCACAAGCTGGGGACCAAGTGTGGTCTTCATACTTTTTAGAGTGCATAGAATATGGACCATGTGAGTGTCTTGAGTACTAAACAGCATCATCTGGAATGGGAAAAGGACGCTGTGAAAACTAAAATTGTCAAACCACAGCAGCAGGCAGAGCCTTCTATAGTTTTAGGATAAACACTGGTATTTTCTGTTTCCAGCAGTTGGGGATGGGGTAGCACGGGTCTGGTGCCTGGCTCAGTCCTTTCCCAGCTTCTAATGAGGTCCAAGCAAGCCTAATGGCAGCATTTGTGGAATAAGCTATTTTAAATATGGGCGAAGGCATCCCAAGTTGACCGAAGACCATTCATATTAACTAAACTGCTAACAACATAAAAGAGAGACTAATTAAACAATAATAAAACAATATTTGGAAGCAATCTCAGCTAAAGAAGGAGCACAAGATTCCTTGTCTCCCTGCATGCAAAATACAGGGTAATTTTATTTCCACTGCTGTGTGCCCAGAGCCTAACAGTCCCTGTATCACCCCATCGCTGAGAGGTGGAAATGGACACCTGAGCGAAACCTGCCTGAAATGAGGAATTTCCTTAGACAACACACTTTGGAGATGCCAAATGATCCTATTACAGACTTATCAAAGCAGTGGGGATTAGCAGAGATAAAACAACTTTCAGTACTGGTCTCTGCCTTTCTTTGCTCTTTTGTTTGTCTAAATAGCTGTTTTGGTGAGTGCAGAGAAATAATAGGAGGCAATTATTGCTTCATGTAATGTTCCATGTTTGGTTTTGTAATCCTTCAGTCCCATTTATTTTCATTTTAAGCAAAAAAGTTCCCCCTGGAATATTATAATCGCCTTTTAGCTTTCCACCACTCTCCTCCTGCAGAAGGGCTCCTGGTTTTGTATGCACCTGACAGCAACGCAAGGTTAGCGGCATCCCCAGGGCTCGGGGCACTGAATGCCCATTGTCTGGGCTGCGGTGCCGAGATCCAGACACAAAACAGTGGGAACAAATCCACCCAGCAGCCCAGCGCAGAGAGCTCCCTCGCTGGCATCCCTCTGTGGCATCTGTGGCTCAGCTCCTTTCACCTTCAGGAATCCAGAGGGGGATTTTGAATGGTACGAAAGAAGAAGAGGAAACCAGAGAGCTTTTCAAAAGCAGCTTTTTGGCACCTTTGAAAAATCTGACCTTATCTGAGCTTTTAATCACCTTTTAGACCCTGAAAATTTCTATCCATCCTCTCCTTAGTAGGTGATCTCTTCTAAAATCTCCTTAGGAAGATCTAGTGGGGGGTTCACTTATGCTTTCCTCCATTTCCTCGCCTTGTCCCTCCAGCCTCTCTTTAGGAGGAACAAGGAGATCTCCGAGAAGCACTGCTGTCCCCTGAGCACCGTTAAGGGGGGCTACTGGTGTCTGGAGCTATGGGATTTTTTTTTTGGGGGGTATATTTTGCTCCAGTAAATCTCTGTCACATCATGCAAGTAGCACTAGGGATTAAAATTGGGGGGAAATGAGCTTTTCCTGTCGAACGCCTTCCCCAGAGGCTGAATCCCCTTTACTGGGAGCCTCAGCAGTCCAGTTGCAGGAGTGGCATCAGGATGCAGTAGATTTAAGAGCTGGTACCATCATACGTGTTGCGTATCTGCTGACTGAGGCACTTCAGGAGTGGGTCTACTGACATGGTGTGACAGCCTGGGTCATGAAATCATGACATCTCATCTTCACTCTGGAGAAAAACCGTAACGCGCCCGCTCCCTCCTGGCAGCATGCAGCCCATGTTTAGGAGGGCAGGCAGGGAGCCAGTCCTTTCTGCAGTATGTTTACATTTTGTGAAACTGACACTTTACACTAAAAAGATCAAAAATATCACCTGTTTTCTCCCTCCACTCTTCAAGTCCCTAAAGAAGGGATGTAAGACTGCAAGAGCTGCCTGGTCATCAGATACCCCTGTAACCAGGATTAGCAGATTGCAAGGTTTAAGCCTGTTTAACTTTTGCTCGTATCGCCCAAATGACTGACTATAACCACAAAAATATTTGTGTGACCCTGGATTGCCAGGCTATAAATATAAGCCTGTGAGCCACTGTGCAGAAGCTGGAAAAGAAGGACATGGTTAAGTACTTTTCTGGCTCAGGGCCTTAAATGACAGACAGAGAGTGGATGAAGGTACCATGGATGGATCATCCATGGTCCCTTCATCCACTCTCTGTCCATCATGGACAGATGGAAGGTCATCCATGGCCAACTGGGAGGCAGAGTGTTGGTGCGTGGTGCACCGATGCGTCTCCAGGGTGGTGGTGTTCATTCTCCAGACCCCTCTTGCTGCCTGGCCTGGAGCATCACCAACCCAAAAAGGTCCACCCAAGCCGGGAGGTGCATTTTACCCATTTGAACTCTGTGTCTACACTGACACAAGGACACCCCAAGCGCTTGACTTGTGCACCTGTTTATGCCATGACTTGAGGAAAATACTGCTCCTGAAGGCAACAGGCTTGTGGACGTCAGCTTCGGTGCAGGGATGCTCCTGTGGACATTAGACACAAGCATGCGTTTAAGTGTTTTTTTGAACTGAAAGGGCTCTTCCACTTAACGATTTTAAAATATGAATTGCAGCTCGCTTGTGCCTGGAGTGTCTTTGTTTCATTTGTGCAAGTTAGTTTTGTCTGGCTCCGTAAAACCTGCAGCTGGTCCTGGGGAATTACTCGGGCCAGCACTCAGCGTTGGCTTGGTGGGCTCTCTCTTCTCACCCGTACGCCGACTGCAGTAAACAAACCCGGGCGCCTTGGCTAAGTGTTCATAGCGGATTAAACACCAAGCCTCAACCGATACTTACTGACAACAGCTTTCGCAGCAGAGAGAGGACAGGTGACGATAGTCAAGAAATATACATAATAAAGCTTTGGAGAAGTGTGCTTGGGAGCTGGTGGGGGGAGGAAGGAGACGGGGAAAATAATGCATAATTCACAAGGCAAATTAATCAGTCCTCTTTCCTCTGCCTGTTGCAATTACATGGAACACGAGTAATCACCAGGTTACTATTTTTTATTATCATTATTTTTATACCAGGAGGCTAAGCAGTGGGGATGGTGATATTTGAGTGAGGAGGGGCCGAAAGCTACAGTCACATTTAGAGTGGTGCCTCACCAAGATTTCTATCTAGTTGTGCTTTCATTGTGGAAAGGGCTTTTTTTTTTTTTTTTTTTTTTTTTTTTTATTCTTTCCCTTTTAGATCGGTGGGGAGTTGTGGAAAAAGGAGGGCGGGGGGTGGTGCGCGTTAGAGCAGAGAGATTGGGTAAAATTATTTCCCTTCATGCTTGGCTAGGCCTCAGTGTGAAAAAAGGGGACCCAGCTTAGGGCTGGTGGGAGATGGCAGATAAAAGCAGCTTCATTTCTAACTGACCTTCCATGCGTTCGGCCTGGCCGGGGAAGGCGGGGGAAGGAACAATGAGAGCCACCTCCAGAAAAACCATCCCTGAATACCTACACCGGGCTCTGGTGAAATGAGGTGGGGACAAAACAAAAGCAAGAGGCAGGGCATTGCCTGAGAAGGGGGTTTGGTAACCCTGGTGGGAGGAGAGGTGGGGTGGGGAGCACAGGGCTGGCACCGCCGGGGCTGTGGGCACAGGGACCCCCGGGACCTGCAGCAGTGGGGGGTCCGTGCAGCCATGGACCCCGGGCCAGGGGCTGTCAAAGCAGTCTAAGGAAGTCAACTCTCAAAGCAGCTGGGCAATCCAAAGAAGTCAAATCCAAGTCCTGATTCAGCAGGAGATTCCACCCAACTCTCAACACCCATTAGCAGGAGTAGGTGCGGGCTTGAAACACATGGGTGAGCACTGCATTCACCCAACCTTTGTGCTTCAAGACCCTTTGGAAAACACCTATGTTTTGTACCTTAGGAGGAAACAAAACTTTGCATTACATTGAATGTAATGTGAGCTGAGCAAAGGGGTCTGATGGAGGATGCAGCGTGTGGGTGGTGCTGCTTGGCACAGATGGAGGGAGTTCACCAGGAGGCTGATGGGCTTAAATAGGGTCTCAGCAAGATTTTATCTTTTTTTTTGCTTGAGAAGGGCGTTGGTGCTGGGTGGGTTGCTCCTGGAGAGTGGTCTCTGCTGTATGCTCTGAGTGGGAGATGTTTCTTTATGCTGACCTGGACCAGCCATTTCTTTGTCTAGCAATCAAGCACCATGTTTTCCTTCTGTTGTGCAGGGTAAGGCCAGCCTGGGAGACTTCTCCAGGGAGGGTCTGGTAGACATCACCGTAGTACAAGAGTGTTTTGTTGGGTTGAGTAGTCTGTGGCAAACGATATTTGAGATGGGCGATGCTTCTTGCAAGAATGGACAAATCTGCTCATGGTAAAAGCAGACCTGGCTTTTTTGGGATGGAAGCTGCTGTAACCCTGCTATGCTCAGATGAGCTGCCTGGGCACTCTGTGGTGTCACATCTTAGTGCTGTGGGTTGCTTTGTGTCCCTCTTTCTTATCCCTGAGCAGCTGGGGTGTCGTTTCAAGTGGGAAGGGAGAGAAGAGCTGTTTTGCACTGAGCAGGGCTGGCTACAGGCTCTTAAGAGTCTGGTGCCCTTATGGTGAAGGCGAGCATATATTGCTCTTTCCTCACTCTTTTCTCCACTCTAGTGACTGCCACGAGCAACTAAAAGCGCAGCCCTTCCTGGTACTCATGTGATGATTGCACGGTGGGATTCACTCAGTGATTTCGTTCTCAAGTGCTTTTAGATTATAAAAAGCTCTTTCTTGCCCCAAATTCTAGGCTTGTTTCTCCACTTTGCATAGTGCCCTCAGCACCTGGAGGGTCCTGATGGCAATTTCAAGCCCTCACTGATGGTAATGCAGCACTGTGATCCTCTTGCTTGCCACACGTCTGCAAGCCCAGTTAATTCTGGGATTGCTTAAATGCTAATGCTGTCGTGGAGCTCTTTAGCACCTTTGTCTGTAGTTTGCTTGTACGTAGTTTTCTGAAGAACTGAGGAGGGCCTGGAGGTTTGCACAGGGAAGAGCCTGTTGTATGAGAATTCTTTCTTTTCATCTACCTAAGGCTCAAAAGCCAGATAGAAAATACATCAGCAGAGCACCTGTCCTTGCGTGCAGACCGTGTCAAAAGCAGAACTGAGAACAGAAGAGGAATGCTTCCTTTTTTTTTTTTTTTTTTTTTTTTTTCCCAATGTGTTTTAAATTAAAAAGGGGAACACGCCCTTTTTTAACTGAAGTTTACACTGACATAAGAGGCTTGTCAGGCCTTGGTGCTGCCCTGTGAAGTGTCTGTAGTCAGATGACTGTTTTGCTGAAATGCTGAAGGTATCTTCCATGTTTCTGGCCTCTAGCATAGTCCTACCAGTGGATGCTCCAAGATAGCAGTGCTGGCCAGTGGAATTGTAACAAAAGGTCTCTAATTAGACAACAGACAACTTTTTGGATGATGGTGTGTTGTGGGTGGGAAATGCTTTTGCTTTGCTTGTTTATAAATGGCACTGGTAATCAGAAGCCTATTTCCTGAAATTTCCTTTGAAATGCCACTGGAAGTTGAGCAATTAGCTCCCTGGGAAACCCCAGGCTGTTACTTTCATAAAACTTGAAGTATTATAACCTTAAATATAAACATCAGATACATTTCAACCGGCTTCCCAGCTGAAGCTTTTCCAAGAAGCTTTGTTGTATCTCCTTCAAAAGGCCTGCATGGGAGGCTGGCTAACAGAGGCATGCTCTCTGAGAAAAAGCCTGATGTACAATGGCTTCTGTACATCAAATGAAAGGCGTAACGCTTCCTTCTGTGCCTACTGAGTGCTCTTCCAGCAGGAACCAGTCTCCTGCCATCAGGAGCTGGGCTCAGCTTGTAGGCAGCTCTGCTGAGCCACCCAGGTGCCGGCGCAGGACTCAGCTGAAACAGGTTTTGGGGGAGGTTTGCTGAGCGACCTGCCCTGGTGCCTGGGGGGCTGCAGGGGGGTGCAGGTGGGTCAAGTCCCCAAGCTGCCTGATGCCACTGAGCTGGGATGCCCTGCTGTAAGACACCCCCTAGGTATTTTTTGGCTCCTGGAGGTTTTGTACTCGTTTAGAATCCTCTCAGTTTTGCAAATTCCTATTGCTTCAGACACTCTGTCCTCCCTCTTGACTGCCCCTGACATCAGGACAAGCCAAGGACAAGTCCAGCGAGTCCTTTAGAGAAAAAAGTAGTAGTGTAAAAATATTTTCTTTCCCTTAAAAAAAAAAAAAAAAAAAGGAGATTTATAATCTCTCCAGAGTGGAAATTGCACCTGCCAGTCTTTTTTCGCAGGCCTCAGCTCCATGAAGTGCTTCAGCACAATTCGAACTTGAATTGCATGAGTTCTCCTCTGCCTGGCTCTGGTCGGATGACTCATGGGTTTCTAAGTTGGTCACATCCTTCAGGGTCCTGCTGAATTGAGTGGAGTCTTTCCTTCTCTCCAGCTCAAGGATGAAGCATCAGAGCTAGTGTGAAACAGATGGCTGGTTCTTCAGCATCCCGCTATCCTGCCTTCAAAACTGGGCTCCTGCCCAAGCTCATGTCAAAATGTTCTGCTTTCAAAGTCGTGTTATGGTTCTGTTTGATAAGTAGAAGTACAGAGACGTGCTAGGTACTTCATAATGTTTCACATGGGAAACAATTTAAGAACTTTTTATTTTTTAAAGAAGTTTTCTCAATATCTTGTTAACCTCTTGCTGCCCAGCTGGAGGAAATATTCTTGCATACATGAGTTTGCCTAAACCTTTATTTCCAGCCTTAGAAAAGTACTAGAGGCAGTGTTAGGAGAGCCTTGATTTTGAGTTAAGTTAGAGAGACGCTTTCCATTGTGTGTTAAAGCTGATAGACTTTAACAGCAGTGGAAGCCCACGATGACCCTGAGTGGGCTGCAGTGCCTGGAGGAGCCTGCTTTGCCTTCTGCACCGTCAGAACCACAGAAATATCAAATGGGCTTGCAGGACCAAGAGGAGGTTTTCATAAAGCTGTAAACTCAAATCTACACACTCAGTGTTGCCTCCCTCTGGTGCTTTAAAGTTTCCAAGGGATATTTTAGCTCTTCCCATCATTTCACTTTAGGTCTTGAGCATCTTCCAGGAGGCCCAGTGAGCTCCTTTGTCTTGTTCCTTGTAGACACTGGGTTTCTCCTCTTGTTCCTTCTGGGCTTGTCTTGATTAAGGTGTCTGCTCAAACCTGCACATGAAATGCAGCACACAGCCTGAATTTTTCCTGCTGTGTCTGTCCAGGGAAATCATGCAAATGTGTCCTGTTTATACCACCTTTCAGCAAAGGAGGAGAGCCCTGAAGTTGGGTTGTATCTTGGAGAGGGATTTTTAAGAGGTATGTGCTCTGGTCCTGCTGTTAGGACCTGAAGACAAACACAAGCAGTTGCTGTCTTCATCCCGTCACATAAGCTGGGGAGAGCATGAGGGCCTGGAGATATGGGCAGCAGGGCAAACGTTGTTATGTTTTCCCACCCTGTTCCCTCTTCAGTAACGGCTGGCTGCCCTGTTCCTTTACCCCTCAAAGTCCTATCTGATGTCAGGAAAGCCTTCTAGCTAACATAGTTTTCAAATTTAAAAAAATTACTTGTTATCCATCCAATTTCTATGAGAGGAAATTCTATTAAATCCCCAGAAGAAAGTGCATTATAGCTGTACTTTCAGAAGCAGACCCTTGAATAAACTTTTTTAGTTATTTCACATAACTTCCATTATGACTGTCATTATGAAGCAGATGAACATTTTCTTGAACAATTAGACGCCGGTGTGTGGAATAAAGAGTGTAGTTCGCCTGAGATCATTGAAACCTATCTGTTTGGGTGATTCATTTTCTTCCAACTAGGCTTCCCATAATAAGCTTTTCTTCTCTGGCTTTGTCTTGTTTCCCATTTCAGTCGGCCTCAATGCCTGAAGAATTGAAAGAATGTCTTTCTCCATGTCCTTGTGCTGCGACTGAGCCTGGCAAACAAAAAAATAATTTTTTTTTATAAGCAGAAAAAGAAGAGAAGGAGGAGGCAGAGCAGATTAAAAATAAAAACAAGTGCTGTTCCTTGTGGTGATGGTAACTTGGGGCATGAGGGCCTTGAGAAATGTCATGGAGTAAAGAATGGGGATGGACTCCTGCTCCTAATTGGAAGGGAAAATGCATCCAGGTGCGTAAGAGATGGAAGAGTATCTCTTATATTGGCCTGGCAGTCATATCAGGTGGAGCAACATGCAGGCACAGGGATGCACAGAAGACTTATCTCCTGCTTCCACAACTTCAGGAAAGTAAGCTGTGTTAGTAAAGTGCCCCTGGTGACCTGCTGGAAAATCAAGTTCAGCTATCCAGCATGCACGTGTGTTACAAGGGTTTAACACCAAGGGAAGGATAATGGTATCTAAATATCTGTACAAATGCAGGACACCCTCTGTACATCTTTCCTGTGGCCCTACCCTGTGGTCTGGGATGGCTGATGGAGATGCAGCGAGCTCCACTTCATGCTTTACTCGGATTGTTGTTTCATGACAGCTTTTCTTTGGAGCTGATCGGGACGCTGCTGTGATTCACAACCAGGCTCTGCTGTTGGTGTGTCCAGCAGCGAGGAATGCCAGTGGGCTCCAGGGAAGGCATCTCCTCCTCAACACCTCATCCTAAAGGCAACAGCTTTATCCTGCATATCAAAATGCAGCTTACTCCTCCGGTACTGCCAGACTGCTTTAGCGACTCTGATTTCAAGTGGATCAGCCTGAATTTCCTTATTTTTATGGTTGTCTCAAAGCATGCCATGAAACCATGGCTGGACCTCATGCTCACAGGAGTGAATGTTGTGAGTGCCCTCCTTGGAGAGCTCATGAAGTGGTTAGATATTTTTTCCTGCACAGGCAATGTACAAAAATATACCTGGATAATGAGAGATGACTGATAATACAGGCAGATTTGTTGAGTATGTTGTCACTTGACAAACATGTAGGTTTGTAGTGGGTTAAAGCCATGTTTCCATTGTTCATCCAAAATTAGACATCAGCCTGCTGGATGATCCCTTGCTGTTTTACCTCTTGTTGCAAGCAAGACAACAGCAGTATAGCTAAAATTCGCGTCTAGTGGCTTAGGGCTGCAAGTGTTCATTTCCTGGGGTGGTTATCACCCAAGTCCCTGTGCAGCAGCCTAATACTTAGTTGGTACTGCTGCAAATGATATGGAAATCTCCTGGCCACCTCTAAGAACGCTTTGTATATCAGTTTGCAACTCCAGAAATTGCTGGAGAGTCTAAGGAAATAAAGAGCTTGCTTTGGTTCTTTTAAAACAGCAGAAGCAGCTGACTTGAGGTCTGCCCTGGGCTTCTCGTGGATATATATTAGCAGGGATTGAATTGAATGGAAGCTACTGGAGAATGTGAGGCAAGGGAAAATGTTTTTATAAGAAAAAGAAATGGTAAAACTTAAGGGAGAAAGCGGAGAATGTGAGACCTTGAACCGAGCCTCTTCAGGGAGGGGGGAATAAAAAAGGAAAAAAGTGCCCGCTTGAATAATAGACTAACTAGCGACCTTGAATGTATATGGTGTGCATAATAAGAGTGAAACAAAGGAACCTCTGAATATGAGGCATTCTTAGACTGGAGAATAATAATCACAAGTGGCAAATTTTTAAAACATGGAAGACATATAATATAACAGAAGTAATGGGGACCTGAACCAACCTGAGATGAGAGAAATGACTGAAGGGGTTTAGGAATAGGCTGGGCTCACGAATGGCCTAGTTATTGCTTGCAGAAAAGCCAAGATTTTCTTTCTGCTCCAGGTGGATTTTATTGGTGTTTTATTATCTTTGCCTACGCGTAAACGCCACTTCTTCCTCAGACCACTGGCCAGATTTAGCAGGGGGTGGAACTTTCTCATCTCACTTCTGCTACCCATCCTCCCCCTGCCCTCCGTGTAACGCAGCCTGGCCCCAGCATGGGTGGCAGGGGGTGGCAGCACGTGTCGGTGCTGTGGGGTGGGGTGGCATCAGCTCACTCGAGTGACGGATGTGGCTTGGTTCTCAGCACCAGGCTTGATGGACCTGGCAGGGTCCGTGGGAGTATGGGCTCCCACTGGAAAGCGGTGACGCTCCCAGTTGGTTGCCAGCAGTCTCCGTAGCTGGTGGGAACTAATGCGCGTCGCTGTGAAATAGCAAGGGCTCTTGTATTGCTTTCCCAGTCTTTTACAGCATCTCAGATGAGCCATGGCAATTCCTTAAGCCAACCTGACTGCTTGTGGATTCTGTGTTTCTTGCTTTCTTTGCTTGTCGGTTGCATGTTTGCTTTCTTACTTCGTTGTGAGTGCAGGTTTAACATGGTGCTCACCTGAAGGCAAAGTTCTTGCTCATGCCGTAGCTTCCCAGGCTCTTTTTCACATTGGGTATGAGTGCTGCAGGATATTTAATCCCAAAAGTGAGACACTTTGCACTTTTCCTAAATCCTGTATGTTGTAGCTCCTTTGTAACTGTCATTCACAGCTGCTTCAGATTTGACTGGAGTAAGTCCAGGAGAAACGTCTCAAATGCCTTCTCCAGATCATCAGTGAAGATGTGAGACTGACTTCTGAAGTGCTCCTTCACATGTAACCCTACTTTGATTTCTTCTTGATGGCCAGAGTTACGTCTTTATGTTGGTGGTATTGGCTAGTTTGACATCTATGTTGCAAGATTTCCTCCCAGATTTCCCCTCAGTTTATTGTTCACCAGAGGCTGTGAGGGATGTTTTAGTTTAGCTTTCCTCTTCATCTCTTCAGTCCTCAGAGCTTGCAAGTTTGTCCTGCAGGATGCTCCTCTAATGCTGCTGCCCCTGCTGTGGATGCACATAGTTTCTACCCAACATCCCCGTGAGTGGGCTGGCTCCACCGCTTCCCAGATCTCTCATCGTCCTGAAACAGGATCATCTGAGGATGGGATTTTCTGTTCACATTAGAGGCAGCATTTGTCTGCCCCTCTCTGCCATGGAGGTAGGTGGCAAACCGCGTGCCCACGAGCAGCACCACATGGGCAGATCTTTGCTGTATCTATGCCTAGACCTTGGGACCTTGGTTCTGCAAACTGGTGCTAGAAGATTGCATATGAGGGAGTCTGGTATCTCGCTGTCACAACCCTGGCTGAAGCCACTAATGACTGGTATAGAAAACTCGGACATACAGATGTGACTTTAGCCAAGCTTTGCAAAGCAAATGAGGCTGGATTTTTTTGGTGGATTTCCATCCTATGAGGATGTCACTTGGCTGCCAGAGCCTTCTGATGGAGGACCCATTCCTTCACACCGGCCAGCAGGCCCTGCCAGGTTCCCCTCTGCCTGGCTCCTACTGCTTTGTGTGGATCCTCGTGTTGTCCTCATTCTTCACACCACAAAAGATTAAAGATAATACTAATACTAATAATATAAAAACGCCCTTCTGAGAATGGCCTGCCGGCTGGTATTATACCATATAAAGACTCTGTGAAATAGCTTGGGTAATTTACACTCATTAGGAGGAGAATGCAGTAGATTAAAGGTAGCAAGGGTGAATAGCTTCCAATTTTTGTCAAACTTGCCTAACCTTTTATTCACCTGCTGAAGCCATTATTTTATAATAATAAAAAAGAGGAGAAGGAGCCTTGCATGAACTTGGGGAGAAAGGGAGAGAGTGCAAGCTAGCAGCTATTTTCTCAAGAGAGAGAAATGCAGCATTATAGATTAAAGGTGAAAAGACAGCCCTCATTTAAATCAATCCACCTCTCCGAAGCATATTTATTCACAGATTAATTAGAGTTGCAAATTAAAATGATCTGGTTGGTGGGAACATTATTGAGGCCTTTAAAGTGCGGGAGTGAAGATTAAAAGGAAGCACACTTACCCTTTCCTTATGATCTAAAGAGGAGATCAAAAGAGTCGGTGTCAAATTAACAGCCCTGATGATTTCTCTCTTCTTCTAGTCCTCCGTTTATTATCTAAGGCTCATGTTGATACACGCAGGATGAAGACCTGCTTTCCTAAGCAGCTGGTGCGTGAAGTGTGTAGGGGCCCTTTAGGCAATTCGGACCAGGTAGGAAGGTCTGCAGCTATCTGACCAGGGATGGAGGGAACATGTGCATGCACGAGGGAGGGAAACCTGCAAACTTTGCCTGTCAGATGACATGGAAGGGTGAAAATTTTTGTTTTACTTATTGGGGTGTTGTAGAGAATTATTCCAGCTGCAGTAACGTAGGACAGGCAGACTGCAGATTAATTTACCTTATCTGTGGTTAACCACATGGTTAATTGAATGCCCGGCCTCTTGTGAGGCTGCAGGATGGATCTGGGACTTGCTGTTGGATAAGCAATGTGATTTTGCTCAGCTTGGAGGGAAGTGAGGCAAATTCAGTCCTTGTGAGACTCCACCAGGAGCAATACGAATGCGAGGAAAGACTATTAAACCCTTCTGGAAGAGGCGCATCGGCATCAGGCAAGACCGTGCCTTGTCATGGGGTCTAAACATGCCTGCTGGAGGTAGGGTTCAGAGCACTGTGAACTCTAGTGCAGGCTGGTTGGAAGCAGAGAGAGGGGACAATGCAGAGCTGTCAGGGTGTATCCCACCAAAGTCCATTTCATGGAAGCTTCTTGCCTGTCGGATCACAGGTGCTCACTGGGGGAAGATGGTAAATGGCTGCATTTGGAGACAGAGGGGAAGATGTGCTGTGCTTTGAATACCTGGCACCAGGCTGGCTACGTAGGGGAGGGAGACGTGTTATTGAGTGTCATACTGTAATGGGAAAAAGCTTGCTGGCTTGACAGATTGACCAGATTAAGGTTAATTTAGTAGATATTTAGCAGGCCAATTCTACTGGCCCCCAAATGTAAGAAACATATTTAGTAAGTATGTGGCTGTAGATACTATCTGTTCTTCATTTTTGAGAGGGTTTCCAGTCCCAGACCGGACTGGCATACTTGGGCTTGGTGGAAAGCCCCATGCTTGCTTGCACTAAGCAAAAAAGAAAGAATGATTAACAGCATCAGTCTCCAGGAAAAAAGCCCTTCATCTTCCTCTCCTCATCTTGCCCCATGGAGCATGTTACCAGCTTGAAGAAAAACTACCAGTAGGACAGAAAGCAAGTTCACACCCAGCTCTTTGCAACCCCAGGCTTTGGAATAGCTCTGCTCAAAGAATCATCTCAAAAGGACCAGAAATAAATTCCCCTTGCTGAGATTTTTCAGAGCATGAAAACTGTATTTAAACATACTAAGAAGGTACATTTTGCAAAAATATGTTCATTTTAATATAACCTTTAAAAAAAACCACCCTGGATTGTTCCACATTTAATTTTAAAATATGAAAAGAAAGATGTGAGAAGGGATATACTGAGAGCATGTTCCCTAAGCACGTCTCATCTTTTTTTCTGAATTTTAAAGGCTGGAGAAGAAACATCACAATCTTGTTTTTCTTACACGGTGGCCTTACCTGTGCAATGAATGCTGTATAAGCTGATTTCTCTCACCACAGACTAGCTCTGCTCTGGTGTTTTGGATTTGTCCCCACGTGTCTAGTCAGGATAACGGTAGCAGCAGTGTAGACAAGGCTTGAGGGTTGTCCAACAGGATGGCTGCAAAATAACGGAGGTCCCTCTTACTTTGCAAGCATGCCAAAACATTATAGATGCTGCAGATGTAACATAAATGCTCTTACTGCAGTAGTTCATCGTTTTTTTCTGAGCCCTATTAGAAAGAAGAAATGAGAAAGGGAAAAGCAGCTGGATCCTCTGTTTGTTTGCTGTCAGTGTGGGCAGCACAGAATGGCCCTGAAGCACTTATAGCGAGGAAGAGAAGCAGCAGCCAGATGTATTTACTGGCTCGTTCTGAAGCCAGACAAAAGCTTTCATTAAGGGCAACCATTTGGGCAGCTCCCTTGTGCTCAGTGCCTGATGAAAGGGCTGACCATCGCTCCAGAGGAGGCTGCGCAGAGGACAGAGGGAGAGGCAGCCCAGCAGACTCAGCTGAGCTGTGGCAGAGGGGTGTCCCAGGCTCTGGACCTCCTTCAGGGTCCATCCTCAGCTAGGAATGAGGGAAGTCTCGGCGAGTGCTTTGGTACTGGCTGCAAGGGTTGGCAGTCATCTTGTATCAGTAGGTGCTGGTGAATCCAAAATCATCCAGGTGACCTGGTTTACAGTTGTCTTTCGTTTTGGGAGGCAATGAGCCATCTCTGTGCTACAGCAACAGGAGGTGGCTGCTTTCCTGAAACCCATCCCTGGAAGGTACTGAATGACAGCACAGCCCACCTCTCCCTGCTCCTAATGCTGAGGTCTGTGTACAGAGGGTGCCATGCCCTGAACTCCTGAAATGTAATATTTTTTTCTTAAGAGGTCTGAAGTGGGAGGCATTTGAGTTGGGTGCTAATGGCACGGCATGTCTGGGACCTGAGGCTGGCTCCTCCCCAGGAGACCCAGCCACGCTGAGGCAGACTGAGCCGTGAGCAAGGCTCCCACGAGGCACACGTCCTAGACAGCAACTGCCATAGGACGAGGGATTGTTCCACCTATTTCTTCATTACCACACATCTCAGTTAATTTGCTGGGTTACCCCTAGAGGATTTGGCATGGTCATGTGTACTCAGATTTTCTTTGCAATTGAGTTCTTCTACCATCAGACACCCTAATTCTCCCACTCTCTGTACAAGGAACAATACAGATTCACTGAGGGAGAGGCGAGATTGGCCCCAGCTTTTATTTAGCATCCTGCTGTTTCTTGTTGTTTGGGTTTCTTTTGTCAACCCCTGTCCTCTCCACCTCACACGTCTCACCACAGCCCTGCAAGCATGGCACGCTCTGCCTCCTGCTTGCCATGCTGAGCTACAAATGCAGGCTGGGGGCTTTCGGGCATTAGAGGCTTGGCACGTTTTGGAAAGTGTGCTCTGGCCGTGCCAAAAGTTGGCTTGCCTAGTCTGAGGGAGGACTCGAGGCACCTGCTCCAGACTGTGTGGACTCAGCCAGAACTCCTCATCCCTGCTGCAAGGTGAATGGGCGCCGTAAGTGCCCTGGCAAGCATTTTGCTAATGGGGCTGGTTCCTTCTCACACTCTTCTGCACGTTCAGAAAAACCTGGCTAGGAAGATTTCCATGGAAGGGGTCAGCTCTGGCTTGTGTTAGTGACTTGAGAATCTTTCTGCAATGGCAGAAATGGCATTTTCAGTTTAAAACATCCACTTTCCCCCTTGAAGGAGGGTTTGCGTTTGGATGTGGGCACAAATGAGAAACCTAATCAGGTTTTTTTACTCTAAATAATTTGTTTCTGGTTTGAGAAAACAAAGCACCTGTGTGCACAAAGCCAAGGCTGGTGTTGAGTTTTCTGTTCTTATTTTGGTTTTGATTTTGACCTGTCCACATAGGACAAACATTTTGCATCTAAAAGATTTAAATGAGTCGGGAGACTTGTTCCTCTCCCAGCTCTGCTGACAGGTTCCAGGGTGTTTTCAGATGCTTTCCTGAATTGATGATTTCTAGGTCAAGGAGAGTGTTATGTTTTTTTGACCGTTTGTCTTCTGCTAATCGCTGTCAGCCTGGAGATTTATGCATTGATAGTGACAGCAGATGGGGTCACTTTTAATAGGAATTCACACAGCAAACAGTGAAAGCGTGTTGGGGTGTATGGTGTGGGAGCTTTCACCAGATGGACTGCAGATACTCAGGGACTCCACTGTACTGAAAACATTTCTGTTTTTAATGGAAGTCCACAGGCTGAAGCCTGGTTATTTTTCTAGGAATAAATGCATTTGCATACACTTTTTTCTTTTGATAGCTTTTATGGGAAATTGTCCCATTCGTTGCCCAGTATCTTGTCTGCCTGTGTCTGCCTACACGCTTTAGACACCCTTGGTGTATGTAGCTGGTCCTGCACTATGAATGGTGAATCTGGTTCAAGGGGTCTCCAGCTATACTCTAAATATATGATCGCTTGCCGCAATACAGAACTCTGGAACCAAATAGCAAAACATCTGCTTGCACCCTGGTTTCTTTTTCCGGTGGAAGGAAAATCTGCAGTGAGAGAGCAAATCTAGAGTTGTCAAAAATGCCAGAACAAATCACAGTACTCAAGTGGCATCTTGTACTAGAGCTGGAGGAGGTGGATCCCCTTGCAACCTTTACACTAGTATTCAGGTGTATGTAAAACTTCAATTCCTAGGAAATCAAATATCTTCATTTCTTTTTGCTTTTTCAGGGCCACATTTTTTTTCTGAGTGGTAGATGTGGTGATTCAAAGGATCATGACATACTTCCTAATTCTTGTAGTCTGCTTAAACACAGAATTAGATCAGAGTTACAGAGATAAAATAAGCTAGATATGAGAAAGGATGCTCCTCGTGCAGCTTTTGTGGGTTTTGTTTGTGAACTTTATCCTAAGAAACATCCCCACTTATTGCTAATGAAAAAAATGAGCAAAGACCTCTTCTCTTCATATCTTGTATATCCACAGAGATTTGATATGTGTGTGTCTCCATTACATTACATCCCCATCTGTTAACAGGGATTTTGAACTTGCCATTTTCAGGCCTTTTCTGAGTTTATGTCTGTTCTCTTCTAGTTACTTGTGTCTCCCTCATCTTGTCTTTTACTTGACCAAGCACATCCCTGGGGCCCAGATCTCTTGTTTCTCTCCATTTCTTTCTCTCCCATAACAAAGTACCCTTTTCCTGTACAGACATGGGAGCACAGCAATATTGCTGCAAGTTCTATTCTCTAAAACAGCCTGAGCAAATCAACTTTAACCAAAGAACTGTGTTTCAGGACAACTTCTCAATGATATCTGGAGTGGGGAATTGTGACCTTGGGTCCTGCAGCAACCCAAAAATGTGTA
The DNA here is from genome assembly GCF_017639655.2 of Falco naumanni. Classification (NCBI taxonomy): domain Eukaryota; kingdom Metazoa; phylum Chordata; class Aves; order Falconiformes; family Falconidae; genus Falco; species Falco naumanni. The sequence goes on from NC_054066.1 coordinate 2,250,926, forward strand.
ATATGGCACTATAAGGTTGTATTAGTCTCTTTTCCTAATGAAAACCCCATGCTATGTATCAGCTAATCTTGCTCTGTGCTAGGTTATGGGTTTGTCTCAGAGAGGACATGATCCTACAGCTTTGCTCCATGATTGAGGTGGCTTCTTTGCCATGAGTGGTGGAAAACCGGTGCAGGGTATTGTCAGCTTTGATAGGCCATAAGATATAGGAAAAAGGAGCTTACATGGTGCAAGCTCAGGCTCTTCCTTTGCCTTGTGGGTCACAGATGCTCAAGGTGAGTGCTCCCACGTCCTCTTTTCTGTTTGCTGCTGTGGTAGCTATGTGCTCAAGGGCCTGAGATGCACAAGCCCATTTTGCTGATGACTGGTTTGGGGCAAGTGCCTTATTGCAGAAGATGGTGTGTGTTGGGACAGCGTACATTGAAGGAGTTAAATCAGCTCGGCCACTGTGCCGCACCAACTGGTAGATTTATCATCAGATCCTGGAATGTTAAATTGGGTAAAACAACACACCAGCCTGTGGACCATGATTATGCAACCACCAGCTGCCATTGTTGTCTATATGACACCTCAAAAGCATCCCAACCTGGTCTGGTGGTCTGGCAGAGGATGGACATGCCATGTCCCAGCCAGAAAGCACATCCTGAGGAGTTAGGATCCTCTCAGCCCACTTTGAGCCGTGAGAAATGAGGTGGAACAGCAGAGAACAAATATTTTGTGAATAGGTATTAAAAAGAAAACAAAAAAAAATCCTCCAAGCACCCTTTGAAAGCTCCTGAGCACTGGGAGTGATGCAGAGCTCTGGTTAATAACTCCCTAAGGTTTCCCCCCCCATGTACCACAATTGATTGCAGCGAGATTACGATGCCATTAAAATTCACTCTGCCCATAAACTAACGCTGTGGAAAATGCTGACGTTTATAGCGGCTCCTACAAGAGACATATTTCAGTATGAAAGTGAGTCCTAATGCAAGAACTTTATTTAGGTAAAACAACATCCAGGGAGGGGGGAGAGGAGGAGGAGAGGTGGTGGCAATTGCAGAGAATTTTATTTCTTTCAACTAATGGGTATACGGATGCTAAATTTAAAAGACATTTTTAATAAATCTATTGGCCTTTGACAAAATCAATCCAAACCCCATAAACCAAGAAGTCACCCACTTGGTATTAATGAGGCTACATTTGCATTTATTTTTCCTTTACACTAGACAAACCATTAATTTCGTGTTTATGCTTCCTTTGAAGTCTGAATGCTTGTAGATAGATGGCCACATCAAGTCTCCTGCTGCTACATTAATATTTTGCTATAAATGATAAATTTGACCATTTTCTACAACACCCCTTTTTTCTTTAAGAAAGCTGAGAAAATGCGAGCAATAAGTCTTAAGCCCCTGAAAGCTTAGCTGTTTTTTTAAATACTCTGCAGTCATTGATTATTAAAGCAGTCATAGCTTTAACTTTGGGTTGCATTTGATAGCACCCAGCATTTTGCTGCTGTAAATTGAGAGATGTTCATTAACCAATCAGGGTCACTCTTCTTGCAAATCATATTTCATACGACTGATGCAAAAAACTGGACACAGCTAAGTCACCTCTGCTTCACCCCATCTCTGGCCTCTGAAGGTCTCTTCTTATATCTTCTGGTTGCTTCCATGCAAGGGGAGTACATCCTTCTGCCCCATCAGGACAGCAAAGGTGCCTTTTGCCAGTTTTACAGTAATTCACTTATTTTGTGTTCTTTCTTTTGGGATAATCTCGCCCACATAGCTTTCTGGGAGTGACTGGTACCAGAAGCTCCCTAAAACACTGGCTCCTAGAAACAAAGGGAAAGACCCTTCCAAAAAATTTCTAGGAGCCTAGGATGATGGGTAGGAGGGAGATTTAAATCCTACAAGGACTCTGGGAAAGGTTTGTAAGTTTTAGGAGTCTGGACCTTTCTCTCAAATCACACTCCGAGATCCAGAGAAGGGCACATGTTTAGTGATGCTCCATTTCCCCTGCTTGAGAACGGGTTTCATGAACTCGGGATGGGTGGATTAGACCTCTCTCAGGTGGAGCAGGACAGCTGGTAGCCAAGAGAACCCCTGCAGGAAGCGCATGGAGTTTTGTGGCAGTAGGGAAAGCCTAGGAAACACCTAAGCTGAGGCTAGAGAAAAGGTGACTCTGGTGGAGGCATGTTCTTGTAGCACAAAATAAGGACCTGCTCTGAGGCTGGTGTTCACGTCTCAAACATGTTGCTGGGCATGGTTAACCAGGCTGCTGGGACACTGCAAAAGATGCACTGCTCGTTATACCACTTTGATGTGACTGGGGAAGGCATGTCCAGCCCTCCTCTGCTCAGCAGATTAGACCTTCTCCTGAGACGCTCCTAGAAATTGGCTCAGATATTTCTAATGGACCCTGCACGTTGGAGAACGTGTGGCATCCTGACTGGCCAGCCCTTGTGTAAGGGCAGTGCTTCTGCCTGTGTGGTCTAGCAGGGATTTAGATGCTAGCAGACACCCAGCTGCCAAAAGAGAGCTCTTGTGGTCTATGTTTCTTGATGTAGGTGCCTAGATTCTTCCTTGATCACTCCTTAGGGGTTTTCATATTTACCCTCTGCCTGTCACTCCTTGCTCCTCAGGAAAAGCAGAGACCTCGAGTCTTTCAGGGTGACTGCAGGGCATTTTGAAACGGACGGTGATGTGTTTTGGTGCTTTTGTCTGACAGGCAGAGCCCAGCATTGCAGGAAACCTTGCTGCAGTGCCAGCACTGCCTTTACCCACGGGGCAGGGTGCTGGGGCGTGAGAGGCAGATTCAGCAGGCTGAGCATCACCTGGGGCCCAGCCACGGCTGCAGCGAGCCTTGGGACAAGCTACATGTCTGCAGGAAGTTGGGTTTTGGTTCCCTTCCAAAGTCCTCTGGCAGCACATCTCTGATCCATGTCCCTTTCCAGCTCTGCTGCTGAATGACTTGGGGATGCAAAAAAAGCATGGGATGCAGGGCTGTCCAGCGGTCTGCAATGGGACTATGGATGGATTCAAGGCTCCTTCAGCATCTGCCTTTTTCCTCTTCCACTAGGTCTTTTACCTGTTATCTGACAGGTCTCCCAGCAGCTTATGTGGTGGAGGATGTGAGCTGTGTTTTCCCCCTCTGCCCTAACTGGAACTGTTGTGTGTACACACTGCTGAAACAAGGAGCAGGGACCTGAGCTTGAATTAGCAGATTAACTTTTTTTTTTTTTTTTTTTTTTTTTTATGAAGCATCTTTTATAGCTATGCTGGGGTTAGATTTCATATAACCCTTGTTTATTTTCTTTGCCAGATGGAGTTTATGGAGGAGGGAAGGGATGTTATATCAATAGGGGAGTGGCTATTGACACTTGCTGCTATGAAGTGCCTTTATGTGCTTTCAAATGGCAGGATTATGCTCCGGATGGCTCTGTGCCTGAATTGTCTCATGCTCTATTAACAGCCTAGATATGAAGGCGTGGATGTTCTTGGGGGTCTGAGATGAAAGAGGACTGAGTATTGAATGTGCAAGTTGCACCCACTCTAGCTCTTTCTTTGATTTTTCTTTGCCCCCCCCCCCCTTTTTTTTTTATTTTGTTGAAGAAACATTTCTACTTCTATGGCTATTAGGAAATTCAGTCTGCTGGGATTCACACCTCCCTTCCAACTTGTGGACTTGCACAGCACTGTGGTCCCATGCATCCCTAGCTAAGAGTTAGGCTGCTTAATTCAGGAGGTTGGCATAAAAACTTTGAGACTTGTTTTTAAACAGTTGTGTTATAATTTCTCACGATTCTCATTCAACTATTTCCCATTCAGCGCCCAGTGTCTGGACTTGAAAGGTGCACATGTCCAAGCTCCATGCCAAACCAGTCGAATGAGAAGCGTACTTTAAAAAGAAATAACGCCTTGATTTCAGGTCAGTAAAGGATATGATGTTTCAGAAATAACACTGATCTCGTGAGAGTCCTGTGGAAGTTTCTCGTCTCAGGCAGCAGTTCTGATGAACAGTCCTAAGGCGGTTTTTGTGCCCACGAATCCCTCCCAGTATCCGAGATCTGTGCCCAGCAGAAGCTCAGGGTTTAGCCCTACTCCAGTTGGCCCCTCTTTTTTTGCCTGCTGCCCTGCCAGCTGCTCACATTCTGAAGACAGTGGATGTCTTCTGGATATATCAATGGATTTTTTCCTTCCCCAAGTGTGAATACGCTCAAGATCAAGTGAATGCGGTAGGCACTTCCCATCAATAATTAGGAATGAAAGCAAGCATGAAAAAAACAAAACTCATGTAGGAGTTCCAGAAGCCAGCCTTCTGCCTTTAATTTTGTGGTTTGGTCTCTTTTTTTTTTATTCTTTTTTCTTTGAAAAATGGAAAACGGATGTCTAGTGTTTAGGACCTGGGAATCACACCTACCCCACACTTCTCACTGTCGTTACTGTCTCTTCTCATGCCACTGTCATACCAGTGTCAGAAAAAGGCTGAATCTAATGGAGAGTCTGGGCACTGGGGATTCTCCCCACCCCTCCTGCGGGAGCTGTGCTCACACTCTGGGAAGGGAGGTTAGCTGAGGAGGAGACATTTCCCTGCAGCCCTCCAAATCCGCCTTTGAGCAGAGCTGGGTTTGTAGCCACAAACCAAAGGAAACCTCCCAAGCCACAAAAACAAATGCAAGCATAAAGCCCAGACAATTTTAATGGTGGTGGTTATTAAAGGTTTTGCTGCACCTTGGACCTGTTAACTTGTACTGCTCAGGGGCAAGGCAACATGCTCGGAATAACCAACCTTATGTGAGCAAATCACTTGTTTTTACCTCTGGCCATCCACTCCTACTCTGGCGTTCCTTTGTGTGTGTTCATAAGAGGATATAGTTAACAGCATCACCACAGTTTTAAGCCTCTGCCAAAGCTGGAACCTGTCCTGGTCAGAGAAGAAACAGATGCAAACGGATGGCTGCAATCGGTCCTGATTCTGCTCATTGAAGAAAACTAGGCAGAACGTCTTCCCTATAGAGATGATCTGCTGTATGACAGAGGCCATCACCCATGGGATGAGGCATTGGAAGATTACTCGCCACTTCACAGATATTTCCATGAAGTGGGCATCATCAATAACCTTGTCATTATATGATTCACTACCAGATCTTGGGGCCTGCTTTTTAGCTGCTCCATTGGCTGGGGCCATCATTCATTTACTTCCCGATAGATCAGTAGAAGTTTTTCTTAGTCCCGTTGCCCCCTGTAGCCAGCACCTACTCAGCTAAGGAACCCTGGAACAGAAGGAGCTTTAAGGTAATTGGGGATGCAATGTCTTTGCCCTACTTCCACTGCAGATCACAAAGTGAGAGGAAGATGAGAGAAAACCCGTGTGCCGCAGGCTTTCTTTGTTCTTGCCTTCAAGAAAAGGCCACTTGAGGTCTGTGGTGCCCCAAACCTTTCCCGTCTCATCACGAGCACTGGTGACCCAGACTTCCTACTGTCCATCCCAGATGCGTCCTGGTGAGTCACAGTGGTGAGCAAGCCAGTGCCACGGAGTCCTCCAGCTGTTTCTGCTGGAGGGGAGATGAGCTGATGGGTTCTGCCCATCTTTTCAAACGAGAGAGGTAGAAAGGGAGGGAAATGGCGGGGGGAAGAGGAGGAAGCAGAGATACAAAGACTGATAGTCTGATAGAAAAGGAAAATAGTACTCCCCAGTCTAATATCTGCCCTTTATTCTGCATTACAATGCATTCAGACTTTCAGACTGGACATGATGTTGCCGGAATCAAGGCTGAAATTAGTTTTCAGCCATTCATTCATAACTGTTATGTTTAAAAAAGAAAAAGAAAAAAAAAAAAAAGAGGGAGGGAGAAGGTGGGGGAAACAAAAGTAAATACAAAAAGAGAAATGTTAACATGTGTGGCGCAGAATGTATACAGCAGACAAAGCTCTGCTTGTTCTTTGACAATGGCTTTGAAAAGCAGGTGTCATAGCAGCTGTACAAGGTTAAAGCACAGGGACCATTATGTACAAAATGAGTGAGTCTTTATCCAGAGTCTGCTTCAGCTCTTAAGAATGTGCTTCCTATTGTGCCAGTGTTTGCTGGAAGGACTCCATCTATACAATGGAGAAATTTTTCATTCTCACCTTCCCCCAACCTCCGTTCCACCATCCAAATCTACAGTTATGGATATAATACAGACCTCTGGCATTCAAGGTCCTCATTGCCCTATACTTCTGAAACAAAAGCTATTGTGCTGCACCATGAAAGCCTGCCTGCGGCGGAATAAAGCCGTTCAGCAGTGGACCCTGAGAGAGTATTTGTGAGGCACTCTCCAAAGTTAAAATCCTGGTGAAAACAAAACACTTCCAATTAAAAATGTTCTCTGATTTTGTTTTGTGTTTTTGGTTTCCTTTTCTCTCTCTCTCTCTCTTGGAGATGTTTAGAGAGATGCTCATATAAAAAGGCAAGTGACCTGTCCTTGCTTTCATTCTCAAAGGGAGCAGATGGAAAGAGAAGCAGGAATGTACATCTTAGGAGACAAGCAGTATTACTAAATAAATAATAATAAAAAAAAGAGTTAGAAACCAGGCCAGGATGTATCTTCCCAGTAGGCAGTGGGATAGGCCAATATGCTCTGAAACACAAGATATGAGGCTCAGCAGCTTTTTTTTTTTTTTTTTTTTTTTTTTTTTAGGGCAATAACAAGCACGGGGTGTAATAGGAGAACTGTCCCATTCCCAGCTTTTCCGTACCATTTCCCACAGCACATCTAGCATGCCTCAGATGTATGACACATAGTCCCTATGTTAAATTTGTCCCCTGGGCATGTCTTTTAGACATAGCAGTTTGTGGGGAAGGCATGGAGCTGGTAGCTCCTATTGCCTGTCCCCAGCCCAGCCCAACCTTGCTGAAAATGAGCCATCAGAGTATGGGCAACCAAACACATACTGACGCTACAAAAGAGATCAGTGAGCACTTTGCTGTCACCACCAGGAGATGCTACTGGTACAAGCCCAACCCCTTATTTCAGAAATATCATCCCTCTTGGGTCCCTTCTTTCAGTGGGGTGTGTTCCCACACTTGAGCATGCTTGGCTGGCGTGCCCTTCCTGGTGCTGGAGGCATCCCTCAGCGTGTAGCTGCGGAGGCAATGAAAGCTTGATCTGCCTTGTGTCTTTGAAATGAGCCAAATGCTGAAAGGTTAACAGGCTGCCAGGGGGGCTGATGTCCCCAGGATGATGATTCACCCGTGTTATTCTAATACCCGAGATCTATATTCTCCATGGCTCAAATTGCCCATGTTTATCACTGTATCTGGTCTTTGAGATTGGAAAGAGATCATAAAATGCAGGACAAGGGATGGGGAATGGGGAAATAGTTTGGGCTTGGTTTTTCTGTGGCTGGCTATTTTCTGTATTGAGTTTGGCATTTAGTGCATGTCTGGTGGGGGCATGGAGCCAGGCGAGGGAAGCTTCGAGTCAGTACCTGCTGCAACCCACTGCAAGCATGCCTCTGTGTAAGCAATGCCTCTGAAATCACTGCCTAGCTTATTACTGACACCGGCGCGTAGCGAGTCTTTACACCTGTGATGCAGAAATGGCTGAAGTGGAACTGACATTGATAAGGAGGGGGGATGAAGCCCCAGGACCACAGTCCTTCGACTGCAGGAGATGACAAAGGCTGAGTTGGTGGCCTTCCATCCGTGCGCACTTGGGTGGTAGTTCGGCTGCCAGCTGGGAGTCCCCAGGCAAGCGTCCTCCTCTGGGCTGCCCGGTGCACCGCCTCTGCCTGATGACCTCCCTCGCAGTAAGTAGGTGGGTTTTCAAGACCTGCTCAAACTCTGTGGGCTGTTCTCACTTCTGCTTTTGGTGCTGCTTGCTGTACACACGATGGGGTGCAGGTGCGACACACTGGTTACTGAGCTTTGTGTATGTACAGTGTTGGGTAGCGTCTACCTGAGTGTGAATTACTGTTATCTGCTACACTATGTACCTGAGTATATAGTGTGTGCTATATAAGCCTGAGGTTATAAAATGAAGGCAACAAGGGAAAGGGCAGTGAGAGAGGGGAGGTAAGGGGGATTCACAAGTCAGTGACAACTGCTTTCTACAGGGTCCCCAAAGTAATAATACACACAGTGTTCCCATATCCACCAGTATAAGACCCTGAGGATAAAAGCACTTGGGATGCCAGGGCAAAGACATTGCCACAGCAGCCTTTAAGCATGTAGGTGAGCCACTACAGTGCTGCAAGTGGAAGGGAAACATCAAAACTGCATGTGGGAGAGGCCTTGAGTGCTGTACAGGTTACAGCACCCTGCACCATCTCCTGCCTTCTCTCACCCTCCTCTCTCTTACAGTGGGGAGGGACTAAACCAGGGTCTGTATCTCTGGATGCCTTGTATCTGTGTCTCAGCAGCAGCGTATTGCTCTTTGGTCTGCATTGGCACAGCTATCCATCCTAGTGCTGTAACTTCTCAAAGCAGTGCCTGGCTTGAGTTTTGGGTTTATATTGGACATACTTCAGAACCGATTTTATCACAAATCAACTTGTCTCAACACTTTGCCATGCAAATGCATTAAAAAAAACCATAGTGGAGAACCTTGTTTCCAAGTTGTCAGAAGCCCTTGAGCCTCTAGCTGGATGCTGCTGGATGCATTTTATTTATGTAGGGTTGTGATCACCTGCGTGCTGCATTTAGAAAGCAGTTGCATTCACTGCACCCTTATGCAGTGTTCTGAATACTGCATCTATTCCCAGTCTGATTTTTTCCTCTGGCACTGATATTAGCACCCACCCTTTTTAATGCTGTGACAGGTCTCTGTGGGAGCTGCTCATGCCGTGATCCTTGCGGAGTTAATGCCATCTGATGTCTGGCAAATCACAGCCGGACCATTTCCCCACTGCTCTTGCTTTGCCCCAGTGCACAAGCCCAAGAATGAATTAATGCCAGGCATGGGAAGAGGGTGGATGTGGCGCGGCCCCTGGACATGGAGGTCTTCTGAGTGTGACAGCTGACATTTAGGGCCACCAAGGTAAAGGGACAACAACTACATTGTCAATTCCTTCCTCATGACAACACACACACGCCCCCCACACCCCATCATTCCCCTTGTGAAGTGAACAAATGTCTTCCAGAATGAAACCACAGTGGCAAGTGGCTCGCAAACAGTTTTTCTGCCTCTCACAAAATAGCTGCCGGGCAGTATCACCTTTCTCATAAGAGACTTAGCGGATTTGCAGTTCTTGTGTGGTTTCAAGGCAAGGGGGGAAATGGAGCTAGAAAAGCAAGCTGATGTAAAAAAATGAGCTAATGAAGGGAGATCACAAAGTGTGCAACCCCAGCTGGTTGTATCTTTCTCTCCAGTTACCTTGGTAACTGTGTAGTGATATGATGTTGCTTGGTTTTGTATCCTGCAAGTGAAAGAAGCTCAAAGTACCCACCAGTGGCAAAAATATTTTTTTTTCTAAAAATCTAAAAAATACAACAATTAAGTTACGGACTCCCTAGATACTGTATCGAAGGGGGAAATATACCCACTGCCTGGATTAAATGACTTCTATTTTTCTATGAGCCAGCAATTTAGCCCATCTTTTGATGGGATTTCTTAGAGCCAAATCAAAGGGATCACAACAGGACCACTTTTTGCAGTGACATGGTTTGCTGAATCTCAACATCCTTTCAGTCTCAGGTCTTTCTGCTGATGATAATGTTGGTTAGAGGGAGATATGGACTCCTGTTCAATAGAAACAGACATAAACTACATTCGGATGTGGGTAGGCTTTCTTAATGGGGACTTGAAAAAACCCCAGCTCGCAGCAGTGTGGAGTCGCCTCTGGCAGCTGGTAGGTGTTGACTCGCATCAGCAGTGAGTCTGGGCAGGTTCGGATCCACCGGCTGCCTTTCACCATTGGCAGGGGATGTTACAGACTCCCCAGTGGGAGCTGTAGCAGCAGAGGGGGTTGGCTGCCATGGGCTCATTCTTTCCCCAGTTGTTATATATTGAGGCGTTTCTTCTCCCCAAAGGTGACAGGGAGCACTGTTGCATCCCAGTTACTTTGGTCATCACTTCTCCAGCTCTATGGCTACTCAACACCACTGGGTAAGATGGTTTAGGGTGGTCAGTGTGGAGGAATGTACCTTTATCTGGCCACCCTACCTGACCAACCACCAACTCTTGCTATATCCCCCCTTTCCAGCCTCATATGTGGCCCCTGACCCTGAGGTCTGGGGTAACGGTGTCACACAGGCAGTGTCTCTGCGGCACGGTGCTGTTTGTATGGTCTGGAGAAAATTGTGGTCTGCTTCAGGCTTCCTTGGTCCAAGAATTTCCTTGGTCTCTACAAAACCTGCAGCAAACTATTAAAATGAAGGGCTCTATGTAAGTTGAGGACTTGAACAGGAAAAGGAGATGGAAAAACAGTTCAAAGGGGGATGATTCATCCAGGAGAGGAAGCAGCAGTCCTTCACTGAGAGGGGAAAAATGCCCAAATAACTTATTTAGTAGTGAATGTCATCTCCTTTCGAGCCTCTGCACCTGCAGGCATTGAAATACCATGAGAAAAGTTAGGCTGGGAGTATTATCAGCTCTGGATGCAAAATATGAATGGCCAGAATTTTGCCTGGAGCCTCTCTGGGGGAAAAGTGAATTACATCTTTGCACTGGCCTCTTTTCCCAGGCTGCTTTTTGTGCAGTTCTGCAAAGCCCTATGAGTGTGACCTGGAGACGTGGATGCTCAGAGCTGGAGGGAGGTGGCTGGGTTTAGGAGCAGATGTCTTGAAGAAGAGCAGGGCTGGATACAGACTGTTGTCTCCTTGTGCATCCAGGTAAAGTGTCAGAGGCCCCAGCGGGGCTGACCAAGGTCTTTAACCAAAAAGTTCAAATCTGGCTTCAGGAAAAGCACACAGCTTGCCTTTGCCAATACTGCAAAGCATTTAAACTAGAAAAACAATCAATAAACCAACTCTCTGGCTGGGTATTAGTCTAGAGGCTGATTGTGGGAAATCTGTATGGATAATATATGTCTGACAGACAACCAGGCTCACCAAAACATGGAAAATTAAAAAAAAAATAATATCCTGGGGTTACCTATGTTACTTACTTATATAAGCATCTAATATTTACCTTTTTAAAGGAAAACCCGTAGCCACATTATGGCAGAGAAAACAGGTAGAAAGCTCAGGGCAGAGGCAGTAGCACTGCTCTGAAGTTTGCCAAGTCCCTCCGCTCACTGCTCAGACCCAGCCGTTCTGGGCAGTGAAGCACATGGGAAGGAGGAAAGGCAGATCAGGCACGGACAGAGTGCTGCGGCCAAAGCTGCTCCCTACCTTGGAGCGGGGCGTCGAGGGTGACAGACGGATGCACAGGCAGGGGGAGCGGGAGGGAGTTTGTCTTTTCCAGCGCCCTGAGCAGGTTGGCAGGTGCCCGGCTGTGCGTTCAGGGCTGTACAGCCAACCGGCCGCTATCGACAGCAGAGCCTGACAAGTCAATAAAAAGGAGGGAAGATGAAGAAGAGCAACAACGCACCTGAAATGGGCTGGAAAGACGGAAAATCCTAAGTATGTAAAGGTTGGCTAACCAGTGTCCTGGAGGGAGTGAGAAGCAAGGAGGAGGACGAAAATGGACAAACAGCCTTTATATAATTTTTTAAAAAAAATCCGTGTTCAGTGATTCTGCAATGTCTCAGATGAAGTAGCAGAGTTCTCCCGTCAATTGACCCACCAGCCCTTTGCACCGTGCCTGGCAGGGGTGCCACGTCTTGCTGGGGGAAACCCGGGTGCTGTGGGGCACAGGACACACGCGTGGGTGCTGCCGTCCTTTATCTTTGTACCATCTCCTTGAAACACCAGAGCAGGTCTCTGGATGGAAAACTGCAGAAAATTCCTCCAGACAATAAAATGATTCAATTTACTGCCTGTAATAGAGGCAGTCCATCATTGCAGGGTGAGAATTCAGGCCAGCACCGGATCGACGAGTTTCTGCTGCCATCCTGTGGCCACGGCCCACGTTAGTTCCCGCAGCCCGGTACCTCTTTTTGAGAGATGTCTGGTCCGAGGAAGGTGGAGGCAGATGTCCCTCATGTCCCCTGGGCAGCTGCCCGCACCCACGGCAGCATGTGCTGGGGCTGCTCCTCTCCGCACTGCTGCTGGCATCTCCCTGCCATGTGCGTGCAAACACTTGATGCTTTCTCGCTGCCAGCCTGGCATTTTTGCAAAAATATCTTGTTGTGAAAGTGTACCCCGGGTTTAGATCTGCAGGGTTAAGCCATGCACTCTTTTACACCATAAAAAGTCCATTTTTCCAGGTTGGGTAGGTGTGTTCCCATCACTCCTGCGATGGTAGAATCATGAAAACTCCAGATATCACACAACTCCCAACAAGACACAGTAATTATAAATCTTTGTGTATTCAGGTCACAGCCCAGAGATTTCTTGTACTCAGATCAACAGGCCCATCAACACACTTAAAGCAAATACCAGCCAGACACCCTGTACGGGGGGGTCAGGATGCTCTGGGTGATGCAAGGACAAGGTGAGAGGCTCTGGTACACGCCACATGCTCAGAATGTGCAGGATCTCCTCTTGCAGCCTGTGCCTCATGTAGAAATTAATTAGCCAAATATTTGTCAGTTGCTTTTAAAACAAGGAGCCCTGGGAGCTTTTTTGCTATTGTCAGTGACAATATTTCTAAGCTCTTTTTTCTTCAAAATAATCTATGCACGTGAAACTTTGTCATTGTTTTGTATGAGATTATTTTTAACAGCTTCACTACTTACTGCATCAAGAGCCAAAGTGAGAAAGTAATGTAGATGAAAAAGAGAACAAAGGGGAAAAAGAAGCTACACTTAATAACAGGAAACACCAGGGGGAAACTGGAGTTTTACCCTGGTTTGCCCAACGAAGAGGGGGAGATGGGAGCAGGGTAACTTGGAAGAGAGCAAGCTGGTGCTTTGCACAGAACTTGGAATTCCCACCTGAGAGGGGAGGTTTGGCCAATACAAATGCAACGATTTGGCACTCCTGCCTTTTTCCTGGAAAATCAACCCAGCGTATGCATTAGACATACTATGGCTCTGAAATGGGAGTTCATACGCCCTTATGTTGATGGCATTGCACAGAAACATCTGTACTCTGCACACTAGAATTGTGTGCCAACTCCACTTCGCTTTTCCAACAAAGTTCACCTAAAAGCATGAGTTGAAGGGTTTTTTAATGAGAAAACTGAGCCTTTTATAACCAAAAAAAGGGAATATCTGCTTTCCTTGAAAGAGCAAGAAACAGCAGCAAAAGATACGGACATGACAAAGGCAAGCAGAGAAAAAGTGTTTTTTTCTAGAGTAAAAGTGCACTTTGGGACTTTCTTGTCTAGCTACATGTAATGTCAATGAATATATCTGAATGCTTTTGAATAAAAGAATTAATTATTGATTAATTTAAAATACAAACATACAATGTGAAGGATCTGCAGGCACATCCCCTCATGGGCTGGAGACTTCTTTTCCTTCTTTGCAAGGTCTCCCTCGCAGTGCTGGTGCTGGCCAGCAGCATGACCACACCGCCGGAATACCTGGGGTGTGTAGAAAGCTGCCCTAGAGGGGGAAAATAAATCCTGACCCTTAACAGCTGTGCAGAGGATTGTGGAAGAGTTTATTCCTTGTCCCTTGCCCCAGTGGACTTTGCTGGAGCCTTGCAGGGACATCTGTCCTCATTCCTCACATGCTGCATCTTCTCTTTCATTCATCCTGAAATCAGAGACTTGTGAAACCCCCTCCTTGGTTTCTTTTGCTCTACTCAGAGCACTATAAGACAGGCTGAAAGGCACCTTGACAAGTCTCCCAGTCTGGTCCACACAGGCTTTCTTGGAAGAAAGAAATAAACACAAGAAAAAAATTCACAAGAGGATGATTTACACAAGTGTCTTAGGCGCTTTCTGCCCACCAATGCAGAAGAGCACTGCCAACGTAAATTTTGTCTTTCCAAAGAAACCAGAGACAGACACAATTGTTCTCTTCAACGCCAGGCTTTAGGTCTTGAGAAAGCTAGGGCTGTATTATTTGCAAGCACAATTCCTGAATTTCCAGAGGGAAATTTGGTGTCAAAGCAATGAGAAGAAAACAAAGGCTTGGAGAAGAAAGACTTGAAATGGTGTTTGTGACAGATGCGTCTGAGCCTTTAGATTCTGGCCACAAAACCTGAAACAGGAATTCACCATCTGTTTGGGCTTTAGATGTTAAAAATCACCCTCCTCCCTCCCCCAAAAATTAATTGCTGCCGGTGGAGTAGGTTTAATACGGTTTTCCTATGTGTAAGAATGATGTAGTTGGCACAGTAAGCCACCTGCTTGGACCTGGGTCCACACGACTTGGCTGTGGCTGCAGCATCTCAGTGGTGGGATGGGGCGGCAGGGGGTCATGCCTGCTCCCCTGCCATGCAATGTGGGAGCCCACAGAGGCAACGTGTTTGGCTAAGGGGGAACACTGATCCATGTTGGGGCTCTGGCAGATAGGTGAGAGGAGCTGTGGTGTGGTTGTGTTCGCTGTGGTTTTCCTCCAGTTACCTTGGGTCACCTCCCAGGTAACCTGTCCACCCCTCCAGACTTCCTACTTTGGTGGGCATCCATGCTGCAAGGGGAGATCTGGGGACAGAGAGGGTTTGCCAAGAAGGCTTAAGATGGGGATTTGTGTCTGAGATGCACAGATGGCTGGTGGGGTGAAGTGGAGATTTTAGCATGGTGGTGATCAAGATGTTGAAAGACATGCTTTTGGCAAAGCAGAGCACCAGGATATACTGGTGAGAACTGATATACTGGAACAGGCTGGCTGGGGGGGTTGTGGAGTCTTCTTCTCTGGAGACATTCGAAGCCCACCTGGACATGACTGTGCAGCCTGCTTTAGGAGAACCTGCTTTGGCAGGGGTTTGGACTAGCTGATCTCCAGAGGGCCCTTCCAACCCTGACCATTCCCTGGTACCACAAAACACTAAGTTGTGCCTTCTGTCAGCGGTGGAGAGAGCCATTTTGTACCATGAAACCACCCAACGGGAGCATCATCCTTGTGATAGTTCAGTGTTAGCTCAATCCGTGCCTTGGATATGGCAACTCGGACGTGCCCGCCCCAGCCTCCCCGCCGCCTCTGCGCAATCTGGTGCTCGCTCAGTTAACGTGCAACATCAACTTCCAGAGCCAGTTACTGAGAGATCATTAACGACTTCCTAAGTATGCAGAAGCTGAAAAATTCATTGCTCTGTGGCCGCAAACAGTGTTCAAACGTGTTCTGCTTGGGCAGGTAAATGGAGTTTACCACTGCATATCACATTTGTAGACATTAATTTCTATATTATGTAAGTTCTTTCTGTCTACCTCTCACAAGCAGAAAACTTTTCCATGGATTTCTTCCAGTATAGAAATACATGAAAGTAGCAGGATTCAGCACACCATAGTGCTTTGAAATGTTTGAGCGGCAGCATGTCATCTCTCGAGTCCTTGTGCACATCAAACATACGCCCTTTTGGGTGAGAACTCCTTAATTGAAGACAGTAGGGGCTGAGTGTGTCACAACACGCATACAAGACATTGCAGTTTTATTCTACTTTCAACAGTACTGCTTTTCTTGGCTTTTAAGTACTTAAATATGCAGCCTCAGTGTTGTATCAGCACAAGAGGAAGGGTTCATAGCGAGCCATAAAAATAATAAAAAACCAAAAACCTTGATACAGTGGAGGGGGTTGGAGTTGTGCAACAAATAGAATACAAGATCGGGGGATATGATTCATGTAGTGAGATGAAGGGATAACTCCCGTGCCACCTAGAAGGAAGATAACAAAAGTGGCACACATGATATTTGTATACAAATGCATGAGTGGAAACAGCACAAAGTGATCAAGAAATTATTTAAGGTGAGAAAAGAAGGCCTATCGATCGAAACCTGGAAAAGAAAGGAAACCTAGGCTGGCTGTCAGCAAAAGCATCGATTTATGGACAAGTACATTATGAAAAGGCACTGTGTGCTCGTAGGAGCTGGTCCCTGGAGACCACTCCCACCTGCTTTGTCCAGAATACCTGTGCTGTTTGGTTTGCACCGCGCCGCGGTACAAGTTTCTGTTGTCACTCCAAGCCACCAAGTCAAAGCTAAATGCATCCATTAGTCTGGGCAGTGCTCAGATTCTTCCTTGCAAAGCTCTGATCCGGGAGAATATGTACTGTTCAGAATGTATTTGATGGCACAGTCAATGACACGTGCTTAGCTTGTGTCAGGTCACTGGGACAAGATCCTGTACCTGCAGCCTGTTGCTTGTTCTTCCTTGCTCGCAGAAGTCTCTGCCTGGGGTCCCAGGTGGAGGTCACTGGGATATCTCCCTCCAGGGGCTTGATTTAAACAACCTGTTCCCGAACACCGATATATCTAGAGCCGACGTATTGGTAAAAGCCCTAGCTGCCAACCCAGGGTACCGTCACCCCTGTGACAGGGGGTAACATCATTCCCTTGTCATCTAGACCCACCCGAAGGTCCTGGCTCCAGTGCACTGGTCTGGTCCTTCCGCTGCCTTTGGCAATAACCTTTTCTGGGGACACTTTAGTGAGGGTTGGTTTTAAGAGTGAAATGTCAATGGTAGAAAGAGGGAAGGCTGCAGAGGTAAGCTGAAGTTGAGTGGGAATAGGCGGTTCACCCACATCTTCAAACACTACCTCTTGTGTTGCTGCTCCTTCAGGGTATTTCCTTATTACAAAACAGGGAAAACACCAGCAGTCAGTGAGTTCTCCTGAACTCTTTTCAGTGGACAGAAGCTCTCCTGCCCATATGTTTCCTCCTCCAGGAGACGGGCAGGAGCATAGTAGCTGAATGACTATGTGAAGTTCACCCTTCCTGAGAATCTCAGGTTGCTTGGGCATGTGACATGTGCAAAGGAGTGTCATGGTTGAACGAATGAGCTTCTGGAGGGAAAGTGCTCCTTGTTGCTCTTTGAAGACCCTGACACCATGAGGCCGTGCCTGCTGCTCCAACCCGCTGGGAAAAACGGCATCACACAGCGCAGCTCTGCTGCCTGTGTCCTCCTGGGCTCCAAACGCTTCCTTATCCTGCTGCTCTGAGTCACCCCCTCCACCCATCCCTCCCTGGCTAATTGCAAAACATATTCTGTATAAAGCTTCCCAGTGTGCCCAGCATTTCTGGGACAAAGCTTACCATGCCGTTCCATGTTACAGGCCACCCAGCGATGGAAGGAGTGACTTCTTGGTGTGGTCCGACTGTCTTTCTCACCTGATGACTAACACCCCTGAGTCAAACTTGGCAATAGAAGTCATGGGCAAGTAACAACATCAGAGGGCTCTGACCTCATATAGGTAATGAAAAGCTTAAATAAACTTTTTGGGCATGTGGCTAAAAAAGAAAAATCATAGGAAAATACAGTTTGGGTGGACCAACATATTTCTTCTGAACCTCCTTTTTATATTCTTTTATTTTCCTTTACTTTCCTCTTTTAAATCTTTTTATGTCTTTGTAAATCCAGCTAGAAACAGAAAAGTAATTTTGAAATGAAAATTGGAAAAAGTTTTCATTTTACGAAATTTGCATATGAAGACCTTGGCTTCATTTTCCCCAGATCAGCTTTTAAAGCTGGACCTGGAAGAGCCTCTCCTGAGCTCATCTGCTGCCACGCTCCAGTTCTGCATTTTCCAGCGTGTTCACTCTTTGCAAAAATCCCAGACAAACCGAGTCCCCCCCAGCTCCCCGAACCCCTTTCTAAATAACCCTTAGCCTAGCCCTGAACATGGTGGACCACCGTTTCGCTCGGGTGTACCTTGTTTCAGCGAAGCAGCCGGGGCCCGACCACTTTCCAAGCTCCTTTTGGCTGACCTCCGGCAGGTACCGCTGGGGCTGGGTCTCCCTCACTCCGCAGGACTTCAGCAATGGGCAGGAGGGATGCAAACAAAACCGTTATTAGCATCTTATTTGTCTCTGAATGGGTAGAAAAGATGCAAGATTCTTTTGGCACAGTGGTACTTTTTTTCCTCAAAAAAAAAAAAAAAAAAAGGGGAGGAAAAAGGACTTTAATTGAAGCCTGCAATGTTGTATAAATGGAAGATCTAAGTTTTAATTGAAAAATAATTATAACCACTTAATCATTTTAAATGAGGGCTGTAATTGCAGTCAGTTCATAATAGCCAAATACAGACACTTAGATTCCTGCAATAAAGCAGGGATGGTACAGCTTGATTTGCTAATAGCTCTTCCACTTCTCTCCTCTTTTGTCTCAAAGATTAATTCAGGCAAGGGCTATTAGTGCCGTTAATTGGTTCTGCAATTTAGACCTTGTGCTTGTGAATGAGTGACTGATGCAGACCTATCAGCCAATAATGTGAACACTTTGTCAATGTGTTTCTCATTGTCCGGCTGCACAGAAGTCCCCCAGCAGCTCCCCCACCACCCAGCCCCAGCTCCCCGGGGGGATCAGGGAGAGTGGGTCTCCGCCGGGGTGAGGGATTCACTTAGCTTTAGATAGGTCACCCAGATGTCTTTGAAATTACGGCCGGCTTATGAATAAAATAATTAGGCAGTCAAGGCATTCTCCTTGGCAGGGACAAATCCCGTATTCAGGAGAAATCTCCACTGTGCTGGAAGAAGGAGGTTCAACAGGGCCGTGAAGTTGGTGAGGAGGTGTGTGAGGTGGAGGGTGGCCATCACCACTGGGAAGGGGCTGAGGCTCCGGGCAGGGTCCCCTGTAAGGCTAAACGACTAAAGCCAGTGTAAATCACCAGAGTCCCAAAGAAAGCTGCAAACTCTCCTCTCCAACAGGTATTTTTCACTTAAACAGTCACGGGATCCTTGCTGGGCAGTGGGAACAGCTGGTGGGCACAGCTGGTGAGGCTTGGGCTAACAGGAGCAGCTGGTGGCATCATCCCTGATGAGGCCCGGAGAAAAACACCCAGGGAAGGCTTTGCCTTCTGTTTGGTTGGAGATAACTGAGAAAAGACTATGCTGTTTAGTCTTTACCAGAAAAAGCTGTCATTTTAGGTCCAGCGCAAGTTAAACTGCAGGTCCAGATTCTCTGCTTCATCCTTCTGCTCTGTTTAGTTTAAAATTGGTCTTTTTTTTTTATTTCTAAGTTATGTATGATTTATTGGGGTTTACGAATGTAAAAATACAATATTTATGTACTTTGTTATTTGTTCATTTTTATAGTTTATCTTTTTTTCATTGCTATTTTGAGGCCATTTCACAGAAAAAGCCAGACCCACGGCCACCACCCTTTGCTGAAAATCCCACTGCTGTGAGCAGCGTTTGCAGGTTATTCTCCTCCAGCACGAGGAAGGTTTTCCCGGGTTCTGGCTCAGGCTGGAAGAAAAGAGGAGGAAGAAGCAGAGCCAGGCCGTGCCGGGCAGCAGGGGGGAGCATCACCCAGCATCAGGCTGTCCCTCCCACGGTCCATCCTGGAAAGAGGTAGGAAGTCGGCACGTCTCTTCATGTGACACCTCCCACAGCACAAAGGCAGACAAACCCCAGGTCATCTGCCCATTTTAACATCTCCATCAACTTCAGCGTTTCTTATCCTTCTTCCTAAGCTGATATTTTGGAAGATTCACGTGTTGGACACCCAGGTGAAGAGCATGGCAGTGGGGTGTCCTGGGATGAGTGTTGCCTTCCAGTCACACCACTTCTCCCCTCTGAGGACCGCCTGGCCTATTGGAGGTGCAGGGTGGGGAAAAGCATCAAACTGTTGATGAGATTTGGGGATGCACACCAATCACATGAACATTCACAGGCACATCTTCATGCTTTAATCTTATTTGTAGCATCAAAAATACATTTATGACTATGCTTCTGTAGAGTTCAGCTCCAGTGCAATTCTTTTTATCCTGAAAGGAGATGCTGCGAGATCTTTGACCCTATGGAGATACTTTCATCTCCTGCTGTTCTTTTCATGCCAGAGGTGGTAGCTATTCAGAAGGGGTTTACACTGGCATTCTTTCAGTTTTTAGAAATATAAAAAAATATTGTTGATTTTATAACAGAAATTTAATAGACCTAGGAAAGAGATTGATGTGAGCTTAATTTTTCTGTTTAACATATTAAGTAACAAAAAATGAAGAAAAGTCACCCTTCACCCTCCTTTTTTTCACTTTGCTTTTTTCTTTTGGTTGTTTCAGTCTTCTCCCTTACAATGAACAAATCCTGCTAATTAAAAGCATCTGCATTTCCTACCAAACCTTATTCTGAAGCTGCTCACTGGAGGGTGGACCAGCTTGTGCTGTGGGGAAAGCCACAGTCTAGGAATAAGCTTTTACAGAAAACCTAAGTAGGACAGGATGCGTTTTATTTCAGTGCTGGGAAATCAAGGAGGCATCGCTCAGATAAGAGGCGCTGTGAAAGGTGGGCAGAGGAGGGGAAACAGCAAAGGCAAGAGCCCAGGATGGTGGTTGATCCTCCCAGGTGACCTGGGTGAGAGTTGCGGATGGCACTTCAACATGAGAAATGGTTGTTAAAGGTGCTGGTGAATTTTGAACAAGGGAAACAAGTGGTACTCTCAACGTCAAGTCGGTAAGTTTAGGTGGCTGAAGTGGTTGGTAAGTTTAGGTGGTTCAGTCCTAGATTATTTTCACTGAAACGCTGTCAGTCAATAAAACCGTCCTTTTGGTTACAGCTGTGAAATTTCTGTTTGCGAATACTAGTACTCACACCCCAGGACCCTCCTCTTCTGGCTGCTGTAAGTTGGCACAGTCATTGAGATAAGTGGAATGATGATTTGGCCGAGATCTGTCCCTTTGCACGTATACAGCACTTCCCACCCCGGGATCGAGGTGGACCAAGTGGAGATGCATTTTTCAGGCCTCCCAGGTTGATTGAATGCGAGGCAAATTTATCTTTTTAGTTCATTGATTGAAAACAATCCCTGGCTGTCATGAGTCTTTCCCGTCACCAGGTGATCCCAGTTGTGACAAACGCAGGGAGTGTATTTGCGCTCTGGTCTCAGGCTCTGTATTTAGTTATGTGATACCAGGGAGGCTTTCTGTGATTAAGCTATGTTGACTGATACCAAAGTAATTACAACAACAACATGCAGCAGGTGAGGTGTGTCACTTGGTATCACTATGTCCAAAAAAAGGATCTGGGAGAAAGAATGAATCATGACAGTGTGCACAAATTACCAGTACTATTATTTTGAGGGAAACAAGGAAAATGGGGTAACATTATGTTTAAACCAGAGGACTGCTGGTGAAACAGATGGAGTTCTCTTTTCCCTGTTTGGTGTTTACTTTCGGACACTACTTTTCACAAATGACGTGTAACAAACTTCAGTATTAAGCATAAAATGTTCAGAATTATTTTTTGAGACTCTGGGATAAATTTTCTTGAGTGAGAGTGACATCTCTCTCACAGATGCTCCTGATGGCGGG
The DNA here is from genome assembly GCF_017639655.2 of Falco naumanni. Classification (NCBI taxonomy): domain Eukaryota; kingdom Metazoa; phylum Chordata; class Aves; order Falconiformes; family Falconidae; genus Falco; species Falco naumanni. Next base: position 2,272,284 of record NC_054066.1, read on the forward strand.
TCAGAGGTTTGAGAAGTAGAGTTGCTCTGCTTTGGGTGTGGGAATGGACTTGGATGACTTTCAAAAGTCCCTTCCAGCTTGCTCAGTTCTCTGAGAAAGGTGCAGAAGCCAAATAATCTCTCGGAGCCAGCCACTATGTTCTCACAGGTTGGCTCTTCTTCAGGAGCAGCTTTACAGGGAAATCTGTCCACACACCAGACCAAGCATCTGGGAGAGACCCAATGGTCCTTGAGCAAGGCTGAATGTAGCCAGATGACAGTGGTCCACTTCTTCATGCTCCCTCATGACCTTCCATTTCCCCACCTAAGTGTCACCCCCTGGCTCCACTTCTTCTGAAGGTCCCTTCCTTGACCCTTCTTATGCCATGTGTGAGTCTGCTGCTGCTGAAACAGGGCTCATCATCTCCTCCTTCCCATGGAGAGCAGCTCTCCAGCAACATCATCCTTTACTCTCCAACTGCAAACAGGGCTACGAAGGAAGGGGTGAGGGAAATAGCAGAAAGGGCAAAAAAGACATTACCCACAAAGTGATCTTCTGCGATAAGGCCAGGTCTCTTAGGTGGTCTTGTCTTACAGTCATACATAGCAACATGTCTGCCTTGCCCTCATACTTTGTCCATCCGAACAAGCCTAAAGTCATATTTGGATGAGGGGGATAAATCAACAGCGAACAAGGATATACCTTTGCTCCTATTTATTCTTTTCCTTGGTCCACCTGCCAGACTTGGTCCTCCCAGAGCAAACTGCAGGTCCACACCATTCACTCCCCAGCAATGCCGCCTTTCCCATGGGCTCCCAGCCTGACCTCACCAAGCAGCAAGGTCCATTCTAACCTCGGTGAGCTGTCTTATGCTCTAGGCTGTTCTCTTTCTACACTACCCTTTGCTTAAATATTTTGGTTGAGCACACATCATGTTAATAAAAGTCTCTCCACTTTGCTCAAAAGTATCATCCCTGCCAGGAAAGGATTAGGCTCTCCATAATTCTTGTCTGTTTCATCCAATTTAAGCATCTCTGCGCCTGGTCTCCTGGAGCACACTGTCGCTTCTGTAGAAGCTCTCCCTCGGCTGCTTTAGACAGACCCGCTTGTCCCTGTCTGCCCCGTGCCGGCTGCACCTCTGCCTGGAGGGAGAAGGTAAACAGAGAGTGAGGTGTTCACACCGCGCGTAACAAATGGCTCTTGGTACTGAGAGAGGAAAATTATCTCACTGAAACGGATAAAGGGAAAGCGTAGGTTTGTATGGTGCGGACCAGACCTCTCCTGACTCCCATCCGTGACGTAGGCTGTGCCTCTAGCTAAAAGTCCCTTCTGCCCTGGCTGCCTGCCCCAGATCCAGCCTGTGGAGGCTTGTGCACGCCGAGGACCTGCCTACTGAGCGCTTGGCACCATGTCTGTGACAATATGCCAGTCCATGGGCTTCGTGGTGTCTGCTTTAGGAATAGGAGGCATCATTGCATCAACGTGCATGGACCAGTGGAGCACCCAAGACCTGTACAACAACCCGGTAACGGCGGTGTTCAACTACCAAGGCCTCTGGCGCACATGTGTCCGGGAAAGCTCTGGCTTCACCGAATGCCGTGGTTACTTCACCATCCTGGGGTTGCCAGGTAGGACTTGCTGGCCGTGAGGGTAAAGAGGTGGGAGGGCAGGACCACGGGTATGTGCCAGAAGCCGTGCATGAACGGTGGTGATGGGTGATTTTTGGTGCAGAGCAGGGAACCCAGATTTTACCCAAAAGGGACTTCATGTGCTCACTCCATTTGGATGACAGGTCCCTTGGAGGTATCTCAACCCGCACCCACTTCCACGGCCAAGCTGAGGTTCAGCAAAACTCATTACAGCTGATTATGCATCAAGTTCCTGAGGTGTTGTCCAGGTGATATGCCTGGGGCAGTGGCTGCTCCTTGGGGTGATCTGTCCCCTGTGGCTTGGGTGTACACTCCTACCCCAGCTGCATGGCTGTGTGTGGCTTCCCACCAGAAACCACTAATATTCTTGGCATCGCTGAAGATTCTTTTCTAAGAGGATATGTCACAGTTCAGCTCACTGTATTTCTGTACATACTAACACCACCAGGCTGGATTTCTCCCTAATTCTCCTTTGGTTCCAGCTTTTTCTTCCACGGATGTCATTCCTGTCCTAGTTGTGCCCAGAGTATCTAGGGGTGCAAACAATTAGGCTACAACAGGATTATCTGGGTTTTCTTCTTGCCTTAATACAGTGAGAAAAAAGGCACTTAGGCTACTATATCCATCTAGCCTCTGTGCTTTGACACAGCAAGAATGGAGGGAGGAAGCCAATTATATCAGCAAATCATTGCAGAACTTCTGCAAAATGACATTTCCAAAATGCACAGAAATACGCATTGTGCAGAAAAATTGCTTCTTTCACAAGTAGTCTATCACTGCGCAAATCAAACCAGTATAACCCAATGCAGCTGTGGCCTCAGACACCAGTAGGAGAGGTGTTTCATCCCCTGAGCTGTATTTCTCCATTGTTCATCTCCGTATCCTTGTTCCCAGCTAGTGTCCGGCGTTAGCTGTGCCGCGGCATCCCTGTGCAGGGGCCAGGGGTGCCTGTGAGCATCTTCCTCTTGCTGGAGCCGTGGCTTTGAAGGCCCCTGTTTGTTCACACAGACTCTGGGGTGCAGACACCCATTTTGCTAGAAGGACAGGGACCTGATCCTGCCTGGGTATCCAGTTGCGTAGCCCCTAGTGAATGCTGTGCCCTGTGGCAGGCAAGAGCAGATGAAAGTTGGCATCCAAAGAAGGATGTTTGTGCGGGGCTCGTATTCACACACTGCTAGCACCGTCAGCAAAACCGAGCAGTTTCACCGAAGTGAAATTTTGGTTTCACCAAAAAAAATGCATGCAGCAAAGGGCAGGACAGGCTGGTAAAATTTTACTCTGGCAGTCTAATTGCTTGTAGATAAAGAAATTCAAATTGCCATCTGAGGAACAAATAAAAGCGTAAAAAGCAAATCCTCCCCATGCACACATACACCCATAACATGCTGCAGGACTTGCTCAGTTCTTCAGCTCTAAAAACTTAACATTACAGAAGAAGCGATTAAACTTTTAAAGTGTTCAGCTCTGGGAACTACTTTAAACTTTGAAGAAACCACAATACTTGAGACTTGGGGTTTTTCTTTCTTTCAAAATACCTCCATTGCTCACCTCATCATTACAGCAAAATTTTTGCAATTCCCAGGCCTCCAGGCCGCTGTTGGTAGGGTGGGTATTAATTTCCTAAAGTGGAAATACACAGCAGTGTCGGGGGGATGGATTTCCTCATTTAGCAGATGGGCTGTGGGAAGTGGGTCTGTCGCTACCTCCAGCGAGCGCAGTGGCTCCCTCCCAGCCGCAGAGAGAAACGAGCTCTCTGTCCTGCATGTCGGGGGTTCTAATGAACCCGTCATCTGAGAGTGCAGTTACCATGTGTGTTTGCTGGGCTTATTGCAGTTGCCTACAAAAAGGGATTTTAAAAAGCCCAAAAAAGAAAGCACGACATTTAAAATAAAAGGGGAGTGGCACCCTGAACCCCCCAAAGTTTCTGTCCTTGTTCCCTGTGGTGTCGGAGGGTGCCTTCCCCGCTGGTGTGTAGGTATATGAATATTTATGTGGTTTTGCCCCATTGAGATGCTTTTTGTGATCGGCGCTATCAGCACTACCCTACGAAGTGAGGTGGAATATTTTTTTCTTCCTTTCTTTTTAACGAACAGGGCTTGCTCTTCTGAAGTCACCCCTTTGCTTTCCCTGCCTGGTCCCGCTTTCCCCTCCTGTTATATATGGTCTGACACTTCCAGTCTCTGGAGAAGCTGGTGCGAAAACAAGTGCCCCATTGCTGTGCGTTATGGATTGGCTCAGTCTCCTGACTCCATCTGCTCCTACAGGCATTTCTTCCCACCCACCACCAACAAAATGCAACTATATGCCACCCGGGGGGGGGCGTGTGTGTGGGGAATGATGCTAAAAATCAAATTATTAATTTGCTAAGATATTATTTAAGTGGATCATCCCAGTGTTTAACCGTGCTGTACCTTGATCTCCTTACCCCCTGCCTCCCTTGCTAACCACACCATAGTTAATGGTTTGTCAGCATTTCCATTATAAACCCCTATTTATTATTCTGACAATGGCAATTTATACTGGGAACAATAGTGCCGGAGTGAATAAAAATAATAGGACTCTAGCAAAGCAGCGAGGTGACCTGAGTACATCAATGAAGTTTTGGGTTCTAAGGATTTTTTTTCTTAGTCCCTCGCTCCCATAGCAAAGATTAAACTTGTCTTGCCCATCATCTATCTTCAATTTAGTTGGGAATTTTAATTTCAAATAGATTGAGGAAAAATTGAAATAATAGATGAAAATGAGAAATAACGCAGGTAGTTTATGGCTCTCACCCTCACTGCTCAGCTATAAACAGTCTCCGGTGAAATATGTCACTGGAGAACTAAGCCTGTTTGTTCTGATTTTGCTTTCTCTTATTATTTTTTGCTGCTTGCTTTGGTGTGTCGGCAGACCTTACTGTGATTGTCTGGAGGACACGATCTGAATTTGAAAACACAAATAATAGACAAGTAGCAATAGCTGAGCTCTGGCAAGGCTGGTAGTTTCACGTAGTGTCGAAGTCACAAGGCACTTTCTGTTAAAAGGAGCATTTTTCAGTTGCTTATAAGTATGCTAAGCTACGATAACGTGGCCAGTAATTTTCCTGTTGTCTGTCTTGGTCTCTGTTTTCCAGACCTCTTCAGCATTTTTCGAAAGGACATTTTGTTCTCCAGCCAAAATCCCTTTTGACCCTTTCAGAAAGGCTGAGACATCTCTCTGCTGTGGAACAAAAGGCTGGTGGCTTGAAATACAAGAATATTTTTGCTTTTCCAACAGCAATCTGAAAGTCTGAGAGCACCCTCTTAAACTTCTCTGACTAGCAAAAGGGTGTGTGTTGCTAGAGGGTTTATAGTAAAAATAGCTCATGGATATGTCATCGTGACTGCCCAGATTTTTGCATGAAACAACTGATTCCAGCTTTGCTGGTGCAGAGTAGCAGAGACGCATAGATATTCCCCAAGCAGAATTCATGTCTGGGAAGTTTTAATGTTGGCATCTCTGGACTTTTTTCTTCTATATCGATGTTCTGACCAGGTTTTCTTTGATTTCATATAACCACCATGCATTTTTGTGGCATAACTGTAGTAAAACCCTTGCTCTGGGGATGTTGGAGACAGTGCAGCACGCTGGCCAAGAAAATGGCATCTCTGCTCCCTGGAACTGTTTCATGCCTCAAGTTTGTAACAATGGGAACTGCTGATTTCTATGTCATGATCCTCCACCGGTGATGGCCATGGCAAAGTCTCCTCCAAGCTCTGCTTGCTACTTAAAATCCTTTAACCCAGTCGGTTCAGCTCCAAATTTTGAAATGTCTGCAGGCAACTGCCGTAGCCCGCTTGAAGTCTTTTGAGACCAAGTTTCTTGGACAGAAAGGTTTAGGTGGCCCAGGTGGGGTGGAGACTTGATACAACTTACCAAGGGTGTGCACGAGGCTGCTGTGGGTTTGCACCCACAGCAGGAGCTGAAGGGAGGTGTGGGGATGGGGAAAGACCTAATGCGAGACCCTTAGAGAGAGGTCTTGGGTACCCCAATCCCCAGTGACAGTCAGGGTGGGGAGAGGTGGCATCCCAAGCAGGGGATGTCGGGAAGCCAGGTGCATGCACCACATTCTTGCTGCTGTCTTGTGCTTTTATACCAAAAAGGATGAGAGACATGAAAAATAATCTTAAAGGATCTAGGCTGAGGGCCAGAAGAGGAGCAAGGCAAGGCAAGAGGCTGTGGAGATGCGGGGCTGGGCTACAGCTCACAGGCATGTAGGGGAGGATGCAGCTTCATGCACCCCAGCCCTATTGGGGGACCTCAAAGCCCCTCTGGACCACCTGAAGACCAATGGGGTGGAGTGGGTCTGAGTGGGGATGGGGGTCTTCCATGACCCCCTTTCCCCATTGAGCTTCAGAAAGGCTGGTCAGCCCTTCTCATGCTACATACTGGTGGACCACACACTCCTGGAGGCCGTGGTCACCACAGCACTGGAGGGACAGAAAGAGAAGAGTGGGTTTGCTTTGTTTCGGTCTGAACAAGCTGGAATTGACTGGCAGGGTGTGAGCTATATTTGCAAATTTTAAAGTAAACATGAGCTGTGGGTGATTTTTATGGGAGAGGCGGTGATAACATTCAGGAGTTGCAATGGGCCCAGTGAACAGTTCTGAGATAATATAGAGTCAACGCCTGGGTAGATAAAGCAAGTATGAGCTGAAATAAAGGTTGCAGAGGGGAGCGGTCACAAAGTTCCCTTCCTTTTCCCAGTTTGGGTAAACTGCTGAGGCTGTCCCGATACTCAGAGTGGGAGCCCTGTTCCCTGCTCCTCGGTGAGGAAGCTTGGCCTTCACAAGAGCTGTCTCCCTACCATGTCTCTCCCTTAGATACTGTTCAACGCTGCCATGTGGCAGGGCAAGCCCTCTGCCCAAGCACTCAACCGCCTCGCTGGAGACTGAGCAACAGGCATGTGCTTGGAGACAGATGCCCATCCTTCAACCACTGCTGGCTGTAGACATCTCCCAGCAGTGGCTGGAGGTGAGCATCCAGCTGTGGTGAAGATGCTTAGACATGCTCTACAGCTATCCTATCATCCAAGAACTTTTCAGGTTGTGCTCTGTGCCAACAGTTCAGATAAAACTCTCAGGTGATCTTCTGTTATTGGGCTGGGTGCTGGGAAAACGGGGTGATGAGTTTTTTGTAAAGGGAAACATGTTTTTGCCTATCATGAGTGGCTCAGAAACAACCATTAAAAATAAGCGTAAAATAAAAATATTTCAGAAGGGCAGAGAAAATGGGCTTGGGAAAAGGTTGGGAAGGAAACAAGTTTGCCTTTTTTTCTCCAGAACTTTGCGTCAACCAACAACTGAGGAAGGTATTTGTGGGAACTTTGAGTTCCCAGTGTTGACAAGTGTGATGCTGATCACAGCATGAGAAATGGCAAGCAGCTAATGCTGGGGTGGCTGCCTAGCACCTTAGGTGATGCTCTTAGGGATGAGCAAATAGACCCACCTCCCTCCCCCTCCTCCCACCCCCTAAAGAAAAAAAAAAAAAAAGAACACCCAAACCCCACCAAACCAAAACACACAAAAAACCAAAATACAAGACAAAAGTCCTTCAAAGACTGCAACATCTGGAGTCCTGAGCATGGTTGGGTGTTTGCTTGCCTCTTAGCTAAGGACTGCAGCATCACCCTTGTTACTGAAGTTGCTTTCTCAGCTCCATTTTTGGGGGACCATGCATGAGATTTCAGGGGGGAATATGCAACCCTGTGCTGGTTTATCCTCTTCAGAGACATGATTCAACCTGGCCCTCAGAATCACAGGCTGGTTCACCCAGGCTTTCTTGCGTACCTGGAGACTGTCGATGATATTTTTTGATTGCCCCATCATTGCTTTGGGGTTTTGAAGCCCCTGAGTGAGTGGGATGTTAAGTGGCATCCCCCTTCAGTAGGAGGAAACTATATCCCCAAGGAAAGGTTAGCAAGGCAGCACTGCCTGGGGGGCAGACTCCAGCTCAGGGTGCAATTTGGGGCAATCCGGGGGATGGCCTCTTTCCAGTAGGTGTGTTGGGGGAGCAATGGGGCTTGTGGGCGTGAAAGGGTGGAGGGGTAGAAGAAAAGGTCCCTACTGGCTTGAAGAGCTGCTCCCACTGCACGCAGCCAAAACCAGCAGAGCGGATTAGAGGAAGGAGTGGTGGTTCCCCTCCCGGCAAAGCAAACAGGCGGTCATGGTGCGTGGGACAGCCACCCCACGGGTATTCACGCAACCACCCAGGACGTCCAGTTCAGCACAAGAACCAGTAATTTAAAAAGTGGTAGAGGTTTCAGGGAAAAAAAATCTGGGGAAAAAAATGTGTTTGCCCTTTGTATTCTCCCCACTCCTTTTCTTTTTCCTCCCCAGGGGTTATTTTTAGCTGTGACCACGCATCCATTTTTCTGTTAGCCCTGCAAGCTGTTGCATGCTAATGGTGCAGGGTGACACCACCCTTGGGAACAGCGGTTACGTTATCTGTCCCAGGAACATGGTTTGAAGTGGTCTAGCCTGGGAAACATGATGTGGTCTCTTACCACTAGATGGCAAGAAGGCACTAAGTCCTGGGGCATGAAGCACGAGAGGAGACCTGGAGAGCTGCGGAGGAGCATCAGGGCTTGGGTGCAACTGGCTTTTCTGGATTGGGACACTATTCTGGCTGTGGGGCAGTGAAGGATGGGATGGAGAGCTGGCCACATTACTCGTTTTAGCACTTCTTGTCCTCCCGGCTTCTAGGTCCTCTCAAGCCCTGATTTTTCAAAAAGTGTTATCCAAGATGAGGAACGTTAGTCACATTGCCTTCTCCCTCACTGAGGATGAGCAGCTCTTACCACCTCTGGTTCCTGAGGGTTCTCTTCTATGTTTTTTGTCCATGCTATTATTTTTGTTTGCAACTTCTGACCTTTAGCTATGTCAGGGCTAGCCCTTTCTCTGATATAAACTTGCCAAAGTCAGTGAAAATGATTACATTCGAATAAAACCGCTGGAAGCAAAGACACCTTGTGCTCAGCCCAGGCGGGCTTTGGTGGCTGTGATTTGTGGCCACTAGACATGTGAATTGTGCTCTGGCTGCTACAGCAGAGTCCAGTGCCAAAGCATCTCTGTGTGCTGCCCACCGGCTTGCTGTTCAGCCCCAAAAGCAGAACGGGTGTCTCAGGTGGTTGTTTTCCAGAAGGCAGGAGCAACAGCCGATGTGCTGTACCCCATTGTAACCCTCCACCCGGAGAAATGAGCCTCTCCTCCCCTCCCGGTGGCTTTCGCAAGGGTTCACCACGAGGCAATGGTACTGATGGTGCCTGTGGCACGGAGCGCTATCAGGGCTGGTTAAAGCAGGAATTTTTTTCTAGGTCAGGGCTGAAGTAAATCAGTCAGAGCTGGGTATTAGATGAGGATGGATGAGTGTGAAGTCTGGAAGGTCCTTGTAACTCACAGTGCTCCATCGGCAGAGTGGCATGGAGAGTTTATATTGCTCCCCTGAGCCTAGCACTTCTCCACTGTGCAAAGAGATAATTAATTTCCTAATTTTTATATGCCCTGCCCCTTTTTCCAGGACCATCCCCCTAGCCAATACATACAAACACCTGTAAAAAGGCACTTCGCAAATGGTCCCTGCGCCCTCTGTCTCCTTCTCCTCACATGAGTTTCAGTGGGACACATGATGGGGATGCAGGTGGGAGGAGAACAGGGTTGCAGGAGCTTTGCTGAATCAGTTAGGGGCCCGCTGCCCTGGGTTGTGCCATGGTGGTCATTCGAGGCTACCTCAAAGGTGTGTAAAGTGGCTGCAAAGAGCAGCCATGTCCCTGTTTGTGCTCTGGGTTGAGCTGGCTGCCCCACATCCTCCTGCGGAGCTCCCCGCTGGCATCCCCATCTATCAACGTGCCTCTTGTGTGGGTGTCTGCGTGGGTGGCCAGGTGTAGAGATGTCCCTGTCTTGGTCTGATGGCAGATCTACTCCCATTTTGCATAAGCAGAGGGCCGGGGAGGTGGTGACCTGGGCTAGGTGCTGAGTTCACCCCAGAACGTGGTCCTTCTCTCTGCCTCTCTCAGTGTTCGTGCCATGCAAAGCACGTAGGACAAGCTCTGTGGGCAGCAAAGGGTTTCGGTTGGGGGATGGCGCATGTTCCAAGTGGGTAGCCCAACACTTGATGGAGTGTGGCTGCTTACCTGGGGAAGGACAAGCACTTCTAAAGGACAAAAGCTCATATCTCTAGTCCTGCCAGCACAAACTGACCCAGTGAGAGTGAAACTGGACTATCTTGCAAAAACACTGTGAGCAAACATGCTGCTCAATGGAAGGCATCTGATAAGAGCTGCTGCGTTTCTGGTTGCTCAGTCAAGAGGACTTTGGTGCTCCCACTAGGTCTGCAGCTTCACCAGGGCTGTCTTACCTCTCTCCACGGGAGACACCATGTCCACGACCATCTGCCAGGTGATGGCATTCATCGTTTCGTCACTGGGTGTTGCGGGGTGCATTGTGTCCACTGCCATGGATATGTGGAGCACGCAGGACTTGTATGACAACCCGGTCACGGCCGTCTTTCAATATCAGGGACTGTGGAGGAGCTGTGTGCGGCAGAGCTCTGGCTTTACGGAATGCCGGCCATATTTCACCATTCTTGGGCTGCCAGGTAGGGGCAAAAGATGCATCAGGTTTAACCCAGGAGCTCTCCTGTAGCTCTGCACGGTTTTCATCCAAAAGCAGGAGCAGATACCTTAAAGCACTTAGTAAGGAATATAATTTCCAGGCTACTCAGTGTCTGAGCATAAAAATATGTGCATATTTGTTACCAAATATTAACTTTATTCAATAGGGGTTACAACTTGGATCGTGTGTAGGTGATCTCTGGATGAGCATCACAGGTTCAGCCTTGCTGCTGGCATAAATCAACACAGCTCCACTGACGGGAGGAGAGTGAGTATATTTATACTCACAGATATTATGTCCCTTTGAATTGAAACACAAGGAAAACAGCTGCGTGTAATTTTGCATTGTTATCAGAATAATGGTTTCTATAAAAAACAAATGATTTTTTTTTCCAAAGAGAAAACCGGAATTGAAGCGATCTGCCTGTGAGCAGCATGTGCAGGAAGGGTGAGAAGGGAAAGGTGCGCTCAGCCACTTCATGTTGCCTGGGGAGTTCTAGTGGTTACAGAGGTAGATTGCAGAGGGGTATTACTTTCTCGTTTGCTTGCCTACTTTACAAAAAGAGCTGTGGCTCCCACCGTACCGCATGCGAGGGTATCGTGGTGCTCCCAAGCTAGCTGGACCCGTGGGAGGGGAGCAGCCAGCCTGGCTCACCATGCCTCCCTGGGACCTGTCATGCCTGTGCCCTGCCAGCTAGCAAGAAGTATGGCCCTGAGAGTGTTTTTCACTCTTGGTGCACAATTGCGAATAGGTACAAGCAAGCACTACTGTATGTAGACCTTTTGCATCTATTGAGTCGTGTAGAAGAGAGCGTGATGTGGTCTCTCAGCCCTGTATCCTTAAGGATGCCGACCTTGCTTCCCTACCATGAAGCAGGAAGGATGCTTTGCTGAAGATCAGTGTGTTGGCTGTAGCGTTTGCTTTTTGAGAAAAGCCCATGACAGTCCTGAGGGGTGCAATGGAATAAATGTTTTCCTGCGTACCCAACTTGACTATTGCTAGGCAACTTCTTTTTCATTTGGGAGAGCAAAACTAATGTGTGGAGCCAAGTCTCCTATGAGATCATCTGTTTTGAAGAATAAAAAATATATTTATTAAACTATATATACAAATGTTAATCAATATATATACATATCCTTATAATGCTGTGGGTAGGTGATTGTGTTTTAAAAGAGCAATGAGGCAATGGTAACCATCATTTTGATGCCAATGTATCATAATCAACATTTTGCTTTTTATGTTATTTTTAGGTAATATAGCAATAAGGAAACATGCAAAGCAGTCATTTTCTGTTGTGTCTTAGAGATATTCTGTCAGTTTTGTTCTCTTTATATGTCCGTTTTGTTGATGAGTACCTTCAAACATAAAGAAGGAATGCCCCTGCTTGAAGTTAAAAACCTCATTTCCCCCCTAAACTTTCTATATTCCATTAATCATAACTAGTCATGAAGTGAGATTTCCACCTTTGTATTTTGTATTAGTAACAGAAATGCAGGTGACATTAGTTTAGGGGACCAAGTTTTTTTGCCTCTCACTACTCACAGCAAAGCAGGAAAAAGACAAGTCTTCAGTTTCACTTACATAAAAAAACCTCAGTGATGCAAACTGTGGTTTCAGATCACTGACATTTATTTTGGTGAATAAGCTTGCTTTTCTATTATTTACTGTGCACACCATCCTTTTGTATGGAAATCGTATGTATTTTGGATGTAAAATGAGCAACCATATGCGTGCAGCTACTAAGCAAAGTTATCCTACCTCATGCAAAGTTAAGTATGCAAAATAGCAGGTAGTTTCTGTGCTCGGCTTTAATTACAGGGCTGTTTGCTACCTTGCGCTCCTGACACATATTTTTTTTTCCTCTTAGTCTCCTATTTTGTTTGTCTAAGCCCTCCCTCTCCTTCCTTCCAGGAGAGGTCATTCACCTTTGGAAAGCAGCTCTATTCAGAGGACTTTTGATGGATTCCAAAATTCACATGAAACCCCAGTGCTCTCTTTCCAAACAGCTCTCACTTTCAGTCCCGTGAGTCAAGTGAAGAGGCCCTCATGCCACGGCAGACCTAGGAGCACTTTCTTCTACTTTCTGTCCCATTGTGGAGATGGTGCATAAGTCAACCTCATGGAGAGAAATCGCTGCTGATGGTTATTTTGTATTTTTTTCAGTTGCGTCCTCCTGTGTTCCTCTCTCTCCCTTTTCCAACAGCTGCAGATTTCTCCTTTTCCATGGAGATTCACCACGCTTAGATTCCAGCAAAAGTGCAGCATCCCAGGAGCTGCTTGGCTTGGCCTGCCTGTGTGTCCTTCCACGGGCACCCAAGGCACTGGGAACATCTCTCCTGGGAACCCACAGTATCTCTGTGAGGTCTTAGCTTAGGGTCAATTCTTAAAGGGTTGAGACCACCACAGTGATGCCAGATAGGAACCATAAGGTCTGTAGGAAGCATCCCAGGATTGAAGGACTGTCTTGGGGACAAGGACCTTCCATCATGACAAGTAGTGTTTTATGCTGCCCTGGAGTATCAGCTTGCCCTGAAGCAAAAACAGTTGCAAAGAAACCTAAGTGACTGTAAAGACAAATGAGTATTGTGATTTTCTCTTTGCAGCTTCTGCTTTGCATCAGGTGCTTCGCAAACAACCTTTGAGGGCTGATAAGGCGCATCCGCCAGCTTCTTGTTCTCTGATGAGTAATAACTAATGAGCTCGCACCTGGGGGCTGATGAATGGGAGATTGAAAATCCCAGGCTCGTTAGCACTTGTTATCAGCTGATAAGGGCAAATTGAGTCATAAAAGCAGCAGCCCCAGCGGGACTGCCAGATGGGAGAAGGTGGTGTATTCCCAGCCTGTGGGATAACAGACCACCAGTTTCCTTGTACTTTGTGGTGCCCCATAAACAAAGGGACCTATATGGATACCCCAGCACCCACCCAGGAGGGTGAGGGTTTAGAAAGCCTTTTCCCAAGCCATGCAAGGCCAGCAGGGTCTGCCCTCTGCTCTCCTGCTCCAGTTGGGCCATATGGGACCCTTGGGCACCACGGTCATGCTGGCCAGCCCAGCAAAAGGGGTGACAGGCAGGCTGAGTGAAGTCCCTGGGGCTGTAAGGATATGTTGCTTGCCCTTCTCGGTCTGTTGTGAGCCCCCAGCATCTTTCCTGAAGAGGGGCAGTCACGCGTGGGAGTACCAAAGCCAAACCCAGGGCTGCGAGATCTCATGGGAGGGCAAGAAGAGGCTGTGAAGTGCCCCAGCCAAATTACAAAAGCCCTTGAAATAGTTTTGACCACCCCTTCCCAGTGCTCTGCCGGTGCTGCCGCCTTCCTGTCTCTGCCAGGGATACATGCACAGGCGGGGGAGAAGTGTCTGGGGCCAGCACTGAACTGCCGGCAAGATGAGATACGTGCCACCTTATTAGAAAATCACCTTGGTATTCAAACACACAGCCTTTCCCCTTCATTTCTCCATTTTAATATGTGCAAGTTTCCCTTTCCCTACTTTTCTGCTCTGGCCAGAAGAGTCTGGATGGTTTCTGCTACCTTTCCCTGAGCGACAGCAGCGCTCAGCTCTCACAGGCATGACCCGCCGGCATCACAGCCTGCCTCCCAGCACGCATGCCCACCTTGATGGCTGGCTGCTAAACAAATCCAGGGCTAGTGTATTTGTGTGTGTATTAATGATTGTGGATGGATTTGTACCGGACTGGCTTTACAAATAACCGTGGAAAGGATATGCTGGGGGAGGTCATTGCTGGAGCTTTGTTGCTTTCTCTTGGCGTATGTGTAATGTTTGTCAGGGTGATTTTCCTGTTCTCCTGTGCCGTGTGTTTTACTGTAAAGCTGGAACATACAGAACTCCATTTTGAGTCACGCATTAGCTGGAAATATCACGGGTAGCTGGGTGGAGCTGTCTGCTTTCATTGCTGCTTGGGGAGAAAAAAAAATCACACTTTTGTAATCAATTCAGTTATGAAACAATTCATGCATATCCCAGCTGTACACCAACTCCTCTCCATGAATTTCAGCTGAGCAAATCATGATTGGTGCCAATGAACATTTACAAAATACTATGTCTAAGCCATCAAACTCTTTGGGATGTTGAGGCAACCAACCACATTTCCAGAGATGCCCCAGATAACACTAGAGTAGATCAGGTGCCAATTTTCCAAGGTTTTCTTCTTTAATACTTTCAATATTAGACAGAAACAATCTTTAAAAACCTCCCAGGCTCTGCTCTAAAGAATCTTATCTCAGTCACTTGGTGATTCCTGACAATTTGTTTTACAGCAATGTTCCAGGCTGTGAGGGCCCTCATGATTGTGGGTATCGTCCTGGGCATCCTTGGCCTCCTTGTGTGCATTTTTGCTCTGAAATGCATCCGTATCGGCAACATGGAGGATTCTGCAAAAGCCAACATGACTCTGACCTCTGGCATCATGTTTATTATTGCTGGTAAGTGGGTGGTGTTGCGTCTTTCCCATGCAAGGCATTGCAGTTGCCTGGGATTGAGGACTAGGCAAGTCTTCATGCACTTCTGGACCTAGGTAGCAGATGTTCTGGAGCAACCCAAAACATTGATGCTTGCATGAAGTTATTGGCATTTGTATTCCAGCCTGGCCTCCAGGGGTCAAGTGGTTTCTACCTCTGCTTAGTAAAAGAAAACCAGAGGTTTGTATGGGAAAGAACATGGAAGGCTGAAAAAACAGCCCACAGATAAAAAAGAAAATGTATCTCTTAATTTATAATATGTATACTGTTGTCACGTACTTTTGTATCTTATTTATACATAATATCTTTTTGAAGAGTCTCAGGCTTTATACATATTAATTTTATGAAGACTCTCAGAGTTGTGGTAGCTTAGCTTGTGATTTTTAAATGCGTTGGGTTATCAGGGAGGCTGTAGGAATGCCTAGTATTGCCCAGCTACCTCGAAACTGCAAATGATTAATACAACAATTACAGGTTTCCCCACAGTTTTTTGCAGATAAGTAATCAAATCAAATCCATACCCTAAGGAAGGGAAGGAGAATGTCCCTATTTAATATCCTTACGGTTGAACAGCACTTAACTCTTATTGGGATATGAGACTCAAAACAGAACTTAAAGATGTACATATTGGAAGAAGTAAAACGCTTTCTGCAACGCAGCTCGAATTTTGCACTTAAAATCTATCATTTTACCCATTCGAGTCAATGGGTTGAGAATTTGGCCAGTGAGGATATTAGAAAAGTCCACTCATGCATTCCTGAAGAGAGGGTGTCTAAAACGATGATGGACTGACTCTGGGGATAAGACTTCCCTTGACTGAATTCACTCATTTCAAACCAAGGTCCCTAGTCTCACCTAGCTGAGGAGTTGGGGTACCCATGTGCCATGGTCTGCCTGGCCCTTGGTCACACCTCTGTGAGCTGGAGGTTGTGTTTCTTCCTAAAATAAGGGCTGCTCTCAGGGCTGAAGCGTCAAAAACTGATGCTGAAGTAGCACAGCAGTGACAGCTGTATGGGGACCTGAGGCAGAAGCATCCCTGATTCCTCAGATCCTCCCCAGTGTTGTGAGTCATTGGGTTTCAGGAAAGAGCCAGAGGTCTTGGTGTGTGTAGTGAGGATAAATAGGACTTGGGATGCTCAGAAAAGCTGAAGTCCATATTTTTTGGCAACAGACACTGACGTGACCTTTAGCTGTGTTTTGTACATCCTTCCACAGTGGCGTACAGTACAGCGATGACCTTTGTTAGCATGAGTCACTCTGCTAGGGAGAGCAATAGTGAAATAGCAAATGATAATGCCGTTGCTGCCAGGCTTGTCACAGCTGGGCATCCCTGCGACCACCTGTGCAGGGGAACGGAAGAAGTTCCTGCCTCTCGAGCCTGGTCATCCAGGCTGCCCGCAGAGTCAAGCAGGCATCACTACTTGGGATGAACAGGCTGTGAACCAAAGGTATCTCCGCTTCCATGAGACAGAGAGCATGGTTTATTATTCAGAAAAAAAAAATCTGATAGGGAATCTTTTGTCCATGTTTTTCACTGTAAAACAAATCTTTAAGACTGACCTAGTGGATATTTTCAGCAGCTAAAATGATTCATCTGTCAAACTCATTTTCTGTGAGAAAACACATCAGTAGAAAGATGCCTACTGGTGTGATCTGGGATTTTGTAGTGTGACATTGTATTCTTGCTGCTGGACTGTAAACATGTAGAAAACCTGGCAGAAACATGTAATACATCGTGGCTCCGCGCTTCTGCTGAAGGCCCACGCAAGGACACAGTGTCTCACCCACCTTTCCAGAGCTGTGAGGTGCTTCCCCAGGGCTAAAGGTGACTGTACGATGTGGGTCTCAGTCTGTCCTTCTGTCTGATCTCAGGCCTGTGTGCCATCACTGGAGTGTCTGTGTTTGCCAACATGCTGGTCACCAACTTCTGGATGTCCACAGCCAACATGTACCAGGGAATGCAGAACGTCCAGAACAGGTAGGTGGTCAATTGGCTCAAGGTGCTCCACGGTGCAGATCTTGCTCAGGGCAAGGGTGTGCTGCAGCCAAAGGACAGGCAAACTCTGGGTGCATGTTAGTCAGCTCCCAGGACTTGGAAGATTTATTGAGTCTCCTTCTTACCTGCACTGGAGATAATTTGTCTAAGCAACTTGGTTGGGATGTCTCTGTTCATTTAGCTTGAGAAGAAGACAGAGAGCCCACTGAGGATGAGCCTGCAGGGTTGGGATGATGCTCATGGGAACTTCTGCAGGGCCAGAGGGCGAATGGCAGTGTTCCGTGCGTTTCAGAAGCTGCAGTGTCACAGCACTAACCAGCCCCATCCCTGTGTTTTGTAGGTACACCTTCGGCTCAGCCCTCTTCGTTGGCTGGGTGGCAGGTGGCCTGGCCCTTGTAGGAGGCATCATGATGTGTCTTGCTTGCAGAGGGCTGGTTCCAGAAGAATCCCGGTAAGCTTATCTGTGGTAGAGGTGGGAAGATATTGCATGGAACTGTGGGTGTAGGGATAGCATGCAGCCAGCAGGATACGACTATGCGTAATACCCCTGTTGCAAGTTAGGATGGTGCTACACCCGTTTGCCTTGTATCGTGGGTCAAAAGTGACCACTGTCCTTCTGTGATTACGTGACTTGCAAACAAATAGAGAGAGCAGGAGAGATCAGCCTTAAAATGTAAAATTTGCAAAGTGCTGGCTAAGTCAGGCCTGTTAATTGCAGTTTTGATTGCAAATGGCATAGCAGATTATCAGCAGGAGTATGTTCCATCAGCTGAGCGATGTTTTACATCAGGTAGGGCTTTGTACACCTGTGAAGCCAGTTATTGTAGGTGGGTCCTTCTCTCAACCAAGGATTTACTCATGGGAAAGAAAGTATGTTTATGAAAAAGCATGAAAAACACTTGCAGCCTGTCCACGGATAGCTGGCCCTGAGCTCACTGAGTGCCTCCAAGTGACGACACAGGACAAAGTTGCCTAAAATCCAACAGCAAGCAGGAACACAGGGTGCAACATCGGGTAGTCACAGATCCTCCAGTGGTTGATGCCATCTATCATGTCTCTTACAGTTACAAAGCGGTGTCCTACAACGCGTCGGGACGGAATATCTCCTACAGAACGGGGCCGTATAAGGTTGGTTCAGGGTACGAACCTGAAATGAAGACCAGGAAGGGTGCAGGATATGAAGAAGCTGCTCGAAGCGAGGATGGAAGACGCTCGTACCCTTCAAAATACGACTATGTCTAGCAGACTTTCTGGGCTTGAGTTGCGCTATCTTTTGTAAAATATTTTTAACTTCAGAAGCAAAAAGTATACGCAAAGGAAGCAGTCTGTGAATAGGATTTTGTTTTCTATCATGTTTCCCCTACTCTGAGGTTGTGTCCTAGCTTGTTGTGAACACCAGTTTTATTTGACTGCCTGTTAGTATGCCTAACATAAGGAGGTCTGTAACAAAAGTAATGTCTTTTTATGTCTCAGAGTAGAACAGTTTGCTCATATTTACATATAAACTCTGATATCCAGGACCAGGATTATGCCTTGTGCCCTTTTCTAATTCTTCTAATAGGTTAAAATTCCCATTTAATAATAGTTGAGATGTAAAAGCGCTTCTGCCCCATTGCCTTCTTCCTTTTGAGCAGGCTTTCATGCAACTACGCAATGCCATCGCCTACTTTCTCAGAGTTTGCAGAGATGAACAGTATCCTTTGACCTCAGTGCCCTCTGTTCATCAGAAAAAACAGTGTTTTGCTGAAATGATAGTGTATCTTCACCCTTTTTTTTTTTAGCAGGTTGAAAAGCAAAAAATTATAATCTAGTAGTCTCCTATATTATTTTGCTGTGTATTTTAAGTAAATTCAGTTGTGTCCCTTTGGCTGTGGCCAATGCATAAAGACCTCATAGTCATGGCATTTTTCTCCCTGGTGACTGTTTCTACTCAGACACACCTTTGCTTTGCTGGTTGTACTACAATGCCAATCTGCTGTGATATTTAATCTGATTTATGTTACTTAGACTTTTGCTATAACCTATGATACCAAAGTGTATTTATTTCTTCTGATCTCTCCAGGGAATATGTATAATCCATTGTTATTCCTATGCCAGATATTTGCTGTTAATAGCTGAAAACCTCTGTGTGTGACCGGTGTTCCTGCAGATGTCATCTTTAATGAAGCCAGAAGAGTTTCTCATTTAGAATTAATTAGAGTTACATTTGGAGCAGAAATCCCAGGGAGCATTAGATGTGTAACTCCTTACTGACATCAGGACTTTCTTGTGTTAATTCTTCCCTGAATGATGTGAAGATTAACTCCTGAGTGGGACATTGCCTCTTCTAGCTAATCCATCAGAAAGGAATTTTATTCAAAGGGGTCAAAGGAAGAGACACAAGAGCTAACGTGGGAGGGGAGAGCTGTGTCCTGTTCGCAGTCCTCCCTCCTGGCTCCAGAGCACATCCTGAAGAAGCTCTTGAAAGCGCCTATGAGCAGAGCAAAGGGTACTGAGGGATAAGTTAGGGAGGAAAAAGGGGTCCAAACCTCCAAAGCAGCCATTTTGGTAGGTATCTGCAATAGGTATTAGCCCCATTTGTAATGATTGCTAGTTGTCTGCAGGAGTTCACTAGCAAAATTGTTTTGATGAAATGCTGATATTCCCTTGAGTGGTTTCATGATCTGGATGGAGCAGAGGTAGAGCTGAACATTTCTTGAGAGCTGGACCTTTGGTGGGTCAAGCCTAGGCTGGCATCTCTGGTGGCTTGTATGAAGAGGGGCAGCAGGCTGTCTCACTGAACATCAGTGCTCCCAGTGAGCACAAACAATACTCACCAGCTCTCTTATCACCACCAGCTCTCCAGCACTGCGTGGAGCACATCTGCAGCACAGGTCCAGGGGATGAGGAGAGGTTGCACCTCTGGCAGGTCAGTGAGGGGGAGAGGGAACGCCTGGCAGGGTGCAGCACCAGGGGCTGATGGCTGGAGGAGATGACCACCATGCAAAAAGGTGGGAAGAGCTTCCATCCAACAGAAGCTCTTGGTTCCACCTCAGGCTGGATGTTGGCCCCTGATGCCACCTGGGTTCAGTCACTGCTGGATGTCAGTGCTGGCTCTCCCATTCATACTAGCAAAGGACTTGATTTATGGATCTATTTTTAAATGAGAACAATTTAGTTTTGCAGAGGTAAATCCTGTCCTATTAAAAAAATATTGATATTCTACACAATGGTTTTGTTCCCGTCTCTCAGTGTAGACTTCACTTTTCTGCCTTTTTTGCATGCTGGCTTTATATTTTTGTTTGTTTTGTTGGTTATCTTTTTTTTACATTAATATTAAAAACATCTATAAGACCAAAATCACTGTTTTTACTTGTTTTCTTCTTACCATGAACAGCAGCTACCAACTTCCCTGCTCAGCTAAACTCACCCCAGCTTTGGGTTCTGCGGGTTCTTGGGAGCAGTATGGACAAGTATGTGTGTTTGAGGGGAAAAAATAAAAGCGGAGGCTTTGTTTTTTCCTTTGTAAGATATAGTTATATGCTGAGAGGAAATATTGGAAAAGCAGATGAATAAGCATCAGGGGACCCCAACTCACTGATACAATGATATCAGAGGTCCTTGCAGGGACCACGGGCTTGCTGCGGAGTACAGTTCAGCGAATGTGTGGCTCTTCCTGGGTTTGAGGCCAGTCTGGTCAGCCCAGCACCTGCTCGACTTTCAAGGGAGCAGTTAAACACTTCTGAGTACTTCATTGTTCTTAGGAGGGCAGAAAAATTGCTGGTATGCTCTCACTCCTGCCAGCCTCCACTGGAAAGGGGCTGAAAAGCAGGGGAATGTTTAATTTAGATAGGAAATGTGTGAAGTGGTGGTTAGGTAAAGGTACACAGGGCAATAAAAAATACAGAAAAAACACTCAGAAAAATTTGAAATACAAGTTTCTGACTGCATTAGAACAAATTAGAACACACACATAAAATCACAAGGAAGCCCCTTTGAAAGTGACATTTTATTTTTATGCAACACAAATACTCTGACAAACTCACCGAGCCAGCTATCTCTCAGTTTCATGTTGACGTGTGCAAGCGTGTAGATGACAAGATTGCAGGCAGGAGCATTATGGAGAGCTGAGACAGAGCTGTATCCGGGAATTCCTGCCCTCAGTAGATTTCTAATCTTCCAACATCAGTTTTCATTTCCTTACCTTGGCCGAAAACTTGCAGGATGAAAAATTTTAATGCCGTGAACTTTACCGAAAAAAATCAAATTCCAAAGCAGAGAATCATTTATTTATGAGCCTGTTTGAGGTGTAACAACACCTGACATTACAGCTGCTCCCCTCTGCTTCTGGCCATAGTCGACCTTACCCTGTGGTGGGCACCACTGCGAACGGTGAGCATCAGGGGAAGGACACCATGGGAGAACCAGCATCCGCAGCCATGGAGCTGCAGTTCCTGCTGCAGAAAGCACTTGGTCTTTCCCTGTCTTGGGACACGGACCCAAATATCTCCTTTTCAGCCGAACTGATCTGTCTCCTGAAAGCCCTGCAGCTGAAACCACCTGCTTAGGGAAAGCTCTGGGTCTTTACTGAGAACAAAGTTTCTATTTCCAGGCTTTCCTCTGCGGCCCTGCGGACTAAAAGAAGTGAGGATACCCTCATTACTTCTTGGACTTTGAGAAAAAAGCAAGATCCAAAAGCCACCCCAGTATGACCCAACATTACCTTGGTGGCAGCTCATTGTGTCCCAGTGCCCTTATGTCCCAATGCCCACACACAAAGGACACAAAACCCCGTGCCACATCCACAGCCCATGGTGCTAAGCTCCAGCTGTGTGGGGAGTGGGGACACCCACTCCATATGCTGCCTGGGGAGCACCCTGGGGCCACCCACCCAAAACACAGCCTCTGCACCTCACGCTGCGCCTGGGTCCCCCAGCACTGTCAGGGGGCTATTTACCCTAAAGGGGGTGAATTTAGACTGTACAAATCAGCACCGCATGGGTAACTGAGCTTCTCAAAGGAGCAACACGCTGCTGTCGCCCGGTCTCCCCACAGGCAGAAACGCGCGAAGGGTACAGTGTGCACCGAGGCATGTGGAGCAAAGCCATCACCATCCTGCCTTGCTGCCTGGCTGCAGTCTGGGAGGAGCAGTTAAATATTTGCTGGGCTGAACTGGGCTTGCTGGTTTCACCAATCGCACAGCAACGAGGAGGTTTGTGCCTCTGGAAGTCATTGGCTGAGTAAAGCCTGGAAATAACTGGAACCCAGATAGATACTGCAGATCTCTTGGCTTCATGAATAAATCCAGTGCTCCCTCCTGCCGTTGTCACTGGTAAGGGAGGGAAGACCCTCACCTTGCTGATTATTTTGCCTTTATTGACAATAAATTGCAGGGCAACGGATGCCTTTGGTAGCACTGACAGGGCCAAGGGAGATGAGTCAGGGAAACCATGACGGGTGATGTGTGTGGGTGTATGTGTGCCTGCACTCAGCAATGGTTTTGTTTCCATCAATTTCATCTGAAAAATGCATATCCCGTTTCAGGGGAGCTAATTAAATATAGACTTGTCTAATAAAGCAAATGCTGAAAAGGCTGTGTGTATTATCTGTCAGAAGAGCTCTATATAGGTTCTTTCCAAGCTTCTGTAGCATTTATAAGTATGTGGGAGCACGGCAGATTTGCATGGACTTTGACCAAGGGAAGCAAAGACGCATATCTGAAGCTACAAATTGGACTATGAGATAAGAACTCTCCTGAAATCTATATGCAATTAAAAGCCCAATCTTCCTTCCTATAGTGACAAGGTTATTGCTTTTATATAGCTGAACAGAGATGAATGAGTCTATGGATTAATAGCACTAAGATTTATGACACTGTGCTTGCCCCAAATATTATGGGAGAATAGCTCTCTGGGTGAGATATTCCAGCTGAATAAATTTGATAGGATTTTTCTTTTCCTTTATTTTTTTTTCAGCTTGGTATTATTTGGGAGAGATGCGCTGCTTCAGAGGTTGTTAGTGCTGTGGTTTGAATATCTACTAATTGTCCCAAGCTTATTTGTGCTTTATTAAAGTATTATCAATAACTAGAGCCCCAAGGAGACAGATGTAATTGAGAAAAACAAAACCAAAAAAACTATTCTTTTGAAAAGCATGAGACTCCAATGACATTGAACCCTGGGCAAGAGACTGGCCAACGATTTCAGTGTAGTTGTGCTGCTTAGTCCCCAGGGGAAGGGGGTCATGTCTGTGCCCCACGGGTGTCCGGCTCTGTTACAGTACTGCAGGCTGGAGGCTGGTTGTGCAGGCATCAGCTGGGATGGTGTTTGTTTTACAAACACTTCAATATGTCATAGAAATGCAAAGGTCCCTTTTCCAGAGGGAAACCCTGATTTACGTGGGTTTTCCTTCATTAAATTGGCTAGTTCTATATCTTGCTGGCTAGTTTTACTGTTCCTGGAAACTCCGGAGAGGACAAAGCCAAAGGAGTCACTTCTGGTCGGAGAAAGGGGTTGTCATCAATTGAAGACCATGGAAAACCCTCCCTGCTGTGCTGAACTACAGACAAGGTTGAAAAATTAGGAGGAGGAAAATAAAAACCTCTAAGAATTTAAACAGAGCAGTTTGGGTATGGGAGGGATGAGGTTACGTGCCCGGGCAGGGGACGTAGGTCAGGGCAGAGGGGTGAGGACTGGGCTGCCTGCACTGGAGGACAGGTAAAAACCTTGCCTGGGAAAAAATATGGCTACTGGGTTGCATCTTCCATCATTTAACAAAACTTCAGGGGTATTTTTTTAGCTTTTCAGGAAAAACCTCTGGGTGTTAAGCAGCACGGATGGGCATACGTGCTCCAGCCCATTCACCCAGCCTGCTCACCACCCAGTAGCAAGCAGCAGGCTGGCGGTGCACAGCCACAGCATGCCAGTGGGCAGGATTTGACTTGGGCAGCAGGTGTGAAGGCTTGAGAGGGAGGAGATGTGGTATCAGTCTCCAAGAAGCGCTGGCAGCAGGAGGGCAGGGTGCCAGCTCTACCTGCTAACAAAGTCACGCTGTCCTGTGGCGTTGCAGCATTGCTTCTTTACAGAGTGAGGGAAGTGAATTTTGGAGGCAGCTCTTGTTCCATTGTTGTTCTCCTGCAGGAGAAGCCATATTTTTTTCCTTAATACAGTCACAAAGAAATCTTTGTGCGAAGAAAATGTCAGGACATCTGCCTGCCTATCTAACCTCAGCTGTGAGTGAGAGTCCCCACTTGCACTCCTGGTTTTCTTTTCCACTGCGTGTTTTCTGCTGGGTTTAGTTTGGTTTGCTTTGTTTTGCATTTCCCTGGCTGCAGTGATCCACCTGATTGGGGAGCATCCCTGCTGCTCTTCACTTCTTTAGCATCATGCAGCATGGCATGAGCATGTGGCAGTGCCAATGGGCACTGGGCTCATGCCGCGTTCCCTGCAATGTGGCCCAGTTTGGTGTCATCAAGAAAAGGACAGTACTCTAACAAGGGGTATACAAGCAGTTGCTTTATCTAGGGAAGAAATCTATAAAACAACAAGGGAAAAAAAACTGAGCAAAATTTCTTTTCTGGGCAACACCCTGATGGAGCTGATATCATTGGAGTTGCTTCTCCCCTCCCCTCCCCTCCCCTCCCCTCCCCTCCAGCTCATCACCTGTGATAACCCAAGGTGAATCTTCATGGCTCTTCCATGCCCACCACACATCCTCTGCCATGTGGCTCGCTGCAGCTCACAGCACACAAAGAACAACTTCCCATGGCAAATGCTGGCTCAAAATGTCCAGTCTGAAATAAAAATGCTTTGCTTGTATCTCCATTCTTTGTTTGTCACGGTATGAGTGCCATGTTTCTCTTAGCACAAGGCTCTCAGCTGTTTTTGGAGGTTCCCAAACTTAGGGGAAGTTTTCACCCCACCCTCCTGGTACCACCTGGACTTGGTGTTGAGTTTGTGAAGCTCACCACAATGGCTCAAAAGCACCTCAGGCATGAAAACATGGCAAAATGAATGTAAGAGTGATTCTTGCACTTGTCGGCAGGTGAATACGTGCAGGAGCAGCCAGAGCTGGGTCTGGCAGGGTTTGGTCAGCAGTCGGCAGAGTGGGTGTGATGTAGACTTTAGCGCTGGGCAGGGCGCCTGCTTTGGCACTGAGCTTGCCACGTAGTCACGGCGAAACAGCTCTGCTTTCTGCCCTTTTCCTACCTGTTTGCTCTTTTGGGCAGAAACATATTTCCCCATTGATCTTGGGCCGTGCCAGCACCAGCGCCCAGCCCAGGGCTGCTGCATGCAGGCGGCGAGGGCAGAGGTGCGTGAGTCCAGGCAGGTTTCCTATCATGCCTCTCCCATGAGCTTGCGACCTCCACTGGTAATTTTTTACAGTTAAGAAGCTCATCTCTTTCTCTTGGTTACCAATACCAGTGCTCTGAAACGGGGGAAAACACCCCTCCCTTATTTATCAAAACCGGTGTTTGTTAAGGTCGACACTCACCAAAAAGAACAAAAGCTGTTAAATTAAGCACGATGTAACGCATCTGGCAATAGCACTGTAAGCAATGAATAACACAAGCCAGGTATATTTCTTAAACTGGAATGATCAAAATAGAAGAAATCCTTTTCAAGGTATGCAGCTACAGCCGTATGGGTGGGTAAGAGCACACAGCTGAATGTGCACATACCAGGGCCATGGGGATTTGTGGAATCGGGGGGATGGGGGTCCTGCGTGTTTGTGAGCAGTTATCTGGAAGGCGTTTTTTCTGTTCAGTGAAATTAAATTAAATCACCCCGTTCTGCCTAACCCTAGCTGGTCTTTCTGCTCCCTCGCATTAAACCCACATGCAAGTGTTAGAAATAGGGAATGGCAGAAGTCTGAACCGGAGGTGGAGTGCGGTGGAAAAGAGAAGAGAAACGGAGCAATGCCTGTTTTTCCTGATGCATCTTCCAAAATTTTATACTTTTGAGGGACTGAGATCATAAATGCACTGCCACAAATGTACAAAATACAGAGAGAATTAGGAAGATGGACTTAATTTACACAGATGAGCATTATCAGTGGAGTCTGGTTTATATGGCCACGTTTACAGGGCAAAAAAAATCATCCTTTGCGTTGGAGTTCCCACCAGTCCGAGAAGGAAGGGAGGAAGGAGACAGCAGCTCTGGCTTCTTACGCTGCCCAAAGCGCCCGCAGGCCATGTTCCTCCTAGAGCAGAAAATGAGACATATTCCGTCGCCCTTGGGAGTGCTGGCAAAGAGGAGGAAAGCTGCTTTCTCCCCTTCCTGACTGTGTTTTGGACTGTTTAAAGCACGAAAGCCCCACACGGAGTGCCAGGCTGTGCCCGGTGTGGGGGGCTGCTCCCAGCCTGTCGGATGCGAAGCCCAGGGAGCACTGCTGGGTCTCCAAAAGCTCCTGGCACCGTCCCGCGCTGTGTTATTGCTTGTGTGCGTGATGATGGCAGAGCAGAAATCACTTCTTCGGCGACCACACAGCATTTATCCTCCTTGGTGCGATCCACAGTGGCTGGCCAGGGAGGACCCACCCCCCCCGTGCTGTCTGGGAGAGCTCCAATATTGGGGTCTTCCCCAAAAGAGGGGTGGCTGGAGCCCAGGAGCAGCCTGGCGAGGATCAGAGAGGCTGCTGCCCGTTTCTGGTCTTGTGGCACCATCCAGTGGCTGCTGGCAGAGGGCTGTCACTTCCCTGTCACCACCGCGTGTCCCCTTGCATCCTGGCTCCCCGGGGCCCTGGGAACAGAGGTGGTTCCCGAGCATCAGTGGTGGCTCCGCCAGGTCCGCCAGGGAGCTGGTCTGCGGGTCACTGCTGTCACCTGCCAACTGGAGAGGAGCACAGAGAGGCTGAGAGGGAGCAGCGGGGCTAGACCCACCCCCCACATTTGGACCCTGTGCTCCCCCTGCTACAAATCCACAGGGTTTTCTTCTCCAGCAGGATGACGCAAAAATCAGGGCAAGGAGGGTCAAACAGGGCTGCATCAGGGCATCACACAGGAGACCCTGTCTATTTCTGTGGCTTGCAGTCAGCCCATAAACCTCATGCTTCACTGGTGTTTTTTTTTGGTTTGGGTTCTGTTGTGTTGTTTTGTTGGGGTTTTTTCTTTTGTGTGTGTGTTTGTTGCTTTTTTTTAAAAAAAAAAAATTTACCAGTTGAAGGCCTAGAATTTCATTATCACGGCAATAAGGAAAAAAAAGATCCCAGTATTTGTGCTAGGCCTTCCTTGGGTAAAATCTTTTTAATTTTTTTTTTTCTCTGAAAAAGCAATTTGATTCTAACACTGCCACCACTTTAATTACATCAGCTCTCCCTCATAAATTGAGGTTATGTTTAAGTCCCATTTTAGTAATTTAATAATTTTGCCATTGCATCACTCCAATTATCTCTGGATTTGTTCCAGAGACCTTTTCTCAATTTGATTCTCTGGCTCTTATTGTTTCGGTCCCAATTGCATGAATACTGATTTCCACCACCACCACCACCACCACACCCCCCCCCCCCCCCCCCCCCCAAAAGAGAGGGAACGGACAAACATCACGGGAAGGACAGATGGCTGCAAGTGGGTGAAGGGGCCAAGGGCCAAGTCTCCGCTGCTGGAGGTTTGAACTCCCTGTGCACACTGTGCCCTGTGTGCACTACTGATGGGTGGGAGCTGAGAAGTGGGTATGAGATGCCTTTTTTTCTGAAATAGAAATTATGTCAGAAAACATCCCTGTGGCCATCTGCACAAGATATCTGGAGTTTCTTGGTGGGGTGCTGGGTTTGGGTGATGCTGAGCTCACAGCTGGGAACAGTTTCAGCCTGCTGGGGGCTGGGGGGGGTGGGGATGTCTCTGTGACACTACACCCAGGTGTCTCTTCAGGAGCCTCAACCATCATGGATGTGGCCGTCCCTGAGCAGGGCAGAGCAGGTTTAGCAGGGAGCTCCAAGGCACGGTGATGGCTCAGCTGGGTGGGAAGGGAGGAGAACTCCAGGCACTCTAGGGCAAGCCGGTTTCTTAATAGCTTCAATTCACTAGCACTCTCTGGACCCATCCCAACGGAGCTGTTTCAGCAAGCAAACGTTTTGTGCATAGGATGTACCACGGGGGTTTCCCTCCCCGAGCAAGCACTGGGTGGATAACACTCCGGTGTATGCAAGGATGCTGGAGGAAATCTCCATCTACACATGCAGCCCAGGCTAGCGGTGTATGACACAGCACCAACACCTCATTTTTGGCCTGGGACACACCACAGCCACATGTAGTACCTGCTGCTGTCTGCAACTAATGCATAGGTAAGAAATGCCTCCTGCTTTCCCCCACCTCTCAGAGGGGCCATGGGGCAATTCCTACATCATGCCTGGACACATCGGGCTTTACAGCACATAGCCAAAAGTAAAAACAAGCTTTTCTCCTGTGTTTGACAGCCCTTTGGGTCCTGTGGGGTCCGCTGCATGCTCTAGACTGTCTTCTTTCCCTCTGCACAAAAAGAGGGCTGCAGGATTTATTGCACCCTAGGAAAATACCCTGGCAGGGTCAGGCACGCAAGTTGCCAAGGGATAAAGCCACCAGCGCCCCATTGCCTGGCTGGGTATGGGGGGCAGTGGGATAAGACATGTCCCACTTCAGCCCCAGGAAGAAGGTGACAAAGCGATGCTGACGGTGCTAACCAGGACCATCCCCACCCCCTCAAGAACAGGCAGTACCTGAAGCGGGTCTGACCCGTGGGAGCCAGTCTCATCCCCCAGCACCCCTGCGGAGAGCGCTGGCTCTTGCTTAGGGCTGAGCCTCACGGGGAACAGGGGAGGCTGCTTCCCTCCCAGCATCACTTCTGAGCTGGTGCACAGAGCTGGGTCAGGCGTGGGGCTGCTTTGGTGTCCCTTTCCCCACTCCTGAAGTAGATGCAGGGAAGCCTTGCAACACTCTGGGCTGCGATCCAGCCCTGAGCAGGGCAGCCCATGGTGAAGTCCCATGTTCCCCATGGACATGGACAGGTCCATCACACCCACCAACAGCAAACACCTTGCTGCTAGCATGTCCAACAGATACTCATATCCATACCTTGGCTGTGTTTCACACCCATAACTGGACCTGGCTTTCTCTTGCTCCTGGAGCAAACAAGTAACTCCTTTCCACAACCTGCTCTCAGTCACAGATGAGCTTTTTTTCTTCTCTGCTGCTGCCTCACACCCTCTCTACGTTGTCTCTTCTCTGCATGGTCTGCACAGTTTCCACAAGCTTTCATTTTACATCTTTACTACTTCTGTTCCAAAACCCCAGGAGAACTCCTTCATCCCCTTGCAGAGGTTCTGGGAGGGAAAGAAGGAGCCGAACACCAGTGGGAACTGCCCTGTGTTTGTCTCCAGCAACCACATGGTGGGTAGCAGCCCTCAGGTCTGACTTTGCTGAGTTGTTTGGGTCACCGATATGGGCAGGGGGACCCCAGAAACCCCCTTTTCCAAACAAACCCCTCTGGGGTGCCCCATTACCCACCATTCGGCAGTTTCCAAAGGTGCTGGTGTTTGGGCAGCACTCAGCATGCTTGGGGCCAGCTTGTGGCTGAGGCTCTTGGGCATTGCCCACCTGCCTGCAGATGAAAGGAGGTGATGGGACTCACCTCCACTGTGGGACAAGTCGTCAATGGAGGCTGCTGGCTTTGGAGGTCCGCAGGGTGCCCCAGGGAGTCCCTGGGGGGCTGTGGGTAGAGCGGGCTCTGCTCTGAGGAGTGGGCTGGGGGGTCACCACAGCTCCAGGCTCTGCTGCAGCTGGTATCACCATGGGCTGTGACCCATGAAGTGACCTGGGGCTCTTCAGGTTGCGAGCTGGAAAGCAAAATGGAGAACAAGGAGAATCACCACCCACCTCCTGGTAGTCCTGTGGGTTGCCCTTGGGGGAGCCACGCACCCCACCTGACATGGGGTTGTATAGAAAAAGGTGGAAAAACAGATTTGGCCGTTCTTGCAAATCCGTATTTCACTCTGCTGGGGCTTTGGGGAACAGCTGATGTTTATTCTTGAACATGTCAGGCCAAGCCACATGAGGTCAGTATGCAGAGAGCAATTGCAGAGACCTGCATCACTCTAAGTGCCCCTTCCTCTGCCTTGTTGCCCCACTGGGTAAGGGGACAGCATCCTGTGGCCATCCTGTGGCCATCAGTGGGTGGCAACAGGTCCCTACGGACAGTATGCAGAAAGGACAGGAGGGCATTCACCTGGGATGATGGAGAGCTGTTGAGGCAAAGCACTGCTGGGCTTCTTGCATCTCCTGACTTTCCCCATCACTGCTTGAACCAACTCGTCCTTCAGGGGTAGGAGACTGGGAAATTTCTCAGCCTTCTGTTGCTGCTGAAGCCTGACCAGAGCCTGGAGCTTTTTGTAGGTCCGAGTGGAGATTCCTTTTGCAACCTAAAGCAGAGGGCAGCTGAGGAGCCTGACATTGTCCTCCCACAGCACCGGGTGGTGAAACAAGCCCTTGGCAGTACTACTGGTACTCAAGTGCATCCTGCAAGCTCCAAGCCCTGCCCGAACACCAAGCCCCGACACCCATCGTTTCCCCAGCACAATGTATCCCATGCAAACAGCCCACATTTGCACCTCCGGGAAGCAACCACATGAGAAGTCGTTCAGTCACTGTTTTCTCTTCGTGCTTTCGGGACCCAAACCAGAAATGCTGCCTTGCTCAGAAACATGGGTGGATGGAGCAAGGCGGGTTCCGGCAGCTGTGCCCACTGCCTGCCTTTGCATCAGCTCTGCAAGGTGCTAGGTGGTGGTGTTGCATTGCCGGGAGCTCGGGAAGGCTTGCAGGCGGTACTATTTAATATGCTTGGCATGAAAAGGACTTGGACAGTGAAAGTCCCCTTGAAATCCCCGTGACAGGGGCGGCTGTGCCCTCCCTCCCGAGAAGAGAGTGAGCCCTGGATAATTTAGCATATGAAAGGCTGCTTGTGAGAAAGAGATTTGCTGGAGATATACTAATGACCAACCTCAGAGATGGGAGCACCACAATTTATTCCCTGTGCTACTGTGTGATTTTGCCTCCACCTTCCCATTCGTCTCTCAGAGTGTGATTGCTCCAGATGGTGATTTTTTTTATTGCCTGTTAATGTTTTGATTGCTCCCTCCACAAAAACAAACAAACTAAAAGAAATCAGTCCAGAGCAGTCTTTGTGTCCCTGCACCAGCCCAGGGCTGGCATTGCAAATGCACTGCAAAGACACTTACCCGCTTGACACCCATGCTCTCCAGCTTTTCCTCCAGCATTTCCTCCAGGATAGGGCGAAACTGCTTCAGGAGGTTTGGGTTTCTCTGCAGGGCCTCCAGCAGCCTCTGCTTCCCACCCAGGGTGGCCTCCTTCCTGTCTGGAGTAAAGGTGGGTGCTGGCACCAGTGCAGTGATGTTGGTGTGCCCTGGGGAGGGGGCTGCTGGGGCCCTTCTCCTCCTTGAGGACATGGGTCCCACCGAGCCCAGCGCAAGCAACTGATTGCCCTCAGCAGACTATATCCCTCTACGAAAGGGCACCTTCCTCCTCTAATTTGATTAATTCCTGCCCACAACTTTTTCGAAATCCCACCCACAGCCCAGCAGCTGCCTGGGACAGCTTTCCCAGGTGAAGTGCCGGCATCAGGGCTGGTCATGGGGCTGTCGTACTCTGCACAGCCAGGAGGAGACCGGCGAGGTCACCCCCTCTGCCCCCAGCCCACCACCTCATCACCGGCAGCTCCGGCCAGCACCCCCTCATCCTCACCACACAACACTCCAAGGCAAACGACAGCTTCACCCTGGTGCTCTGGGGACAGGGATGGTCCCAGCTCTGGTACTCACCTGATGACTCTTCATCAGCCACCACTTCGGTCACCTCCTGGGTCACTGCAGGGAAGAAAGGAGCCTGTGAGGGTCGAAGAGGGGCCAGGGCCCCAGCACAGAAGCAAGCACTGATCACCACCTGCTTTTCCTATACGGAAAGTATGGACACACCTGTCCCTTTGGGGATCCAAGGCTGGCCCAGGTGTGGCACCAGACCTTGGAGAACATCCCGAGGGAAACCCTGGGGCACTTGTGCACCAAAGCCACCGGCTGGAGGATGTCAGTGGGCGATCAGCCCCCTGCTGCCCCTCAGGGCTGGGGTCAGCAGTGCTCCCCTTGGGTATTTACTAACAGACATCGCTGCTTTATGGCCTTTTTGTGTTTCCTGAGCAGCAGCCCCTGGCCAGGTCTGCAGCTGCACCGCAGGCATTAGGGAGCTGAGAAGTCCCCATTTTCTTTCCCTGGCACCTGATTATAGAAAACCCAGACTGTAAAGAAGAAACCACAGCATGCCTCAGCTCCTTATTTTTATGCAAATAACCACTGGCATCATTTCGGAGGAGGCAAGGTCATTCATTTGCTGTGAGTGCTTGATTGAAATCTCATTCCTTTGGGGTATGGCTAGAATGCAAAACCCACCCAAGAGACCAGTTAGTTTTGTGCCAGTGACCAGAGCGGCGGTCTGTGCTGTTGCAGCAGACCGTTGAGGGACTGGAAGGTGTCCGCTCCACAGCTTTGTGTGAGAGGACATACGACCAGCTCCCTGGAGAGGATTCCACACTTTTGTAGAAGGAGAAAGAGAAGGCGTTGTGGTCTGAAGGCCTGTTAGCCATGAAAAATTTATCTAGATGGGAATTGAATCGCTTTAAAAATGTGATCATTACCTTCAGGTTTGCTTGCAGAGAGCAGCTTGATCTGTAAAGAAATAGATGGGGCATCATTCAAAAATCATTTCTTTATCTGTAATTTTGGGTTATTTTTCCTCTGCCTGCAGAGTGTTATTATTAAATGCAATTCAAAAAAGGAGCAGAAAATAGCAAGAGCCTAAAGTGGGCACATACACTCCCCAAGAGCTCTTTCCCTTAAGCAGCCCATACCTGTGAGGGGTCAGCTTAGGGGCTTTCCATAACGCGATCACTAGCACATCCTGTTATACCCCACGGGCTATTTATAGATCTGACAACAAGTGAAAGATGCTCCAAACTGTAATACAAAGTGTTGCTCTGGTGATCTACACCCCAGTGGGCATGATTCCTGCCAATGATATTCATGTAGTGCTTCATGTTTAATGAGAGCGAAAAAGAGCCCAATGTAGCAAAGCATTACAGAATGGGCTTGATTTTAAGCTTAGCCTTAATTCAGCAAATATTTTAAGGCTGCTTAGAGTTAAACATCCGCTTAAACCCTCTTGATGAACCAAGGCCTCTCTTTTATTTTTTTAATATCACTTGCTTTCTTCTCCTGGGACTCTGTGACCTTGAGCTGCTCCCCAAGACAGGTGCTGAGGGCATGGTACCTGCTGATGTGCATGGTCCATAACTGCCCACTGGTCCTGAGATGGGGTGGCACAGAATGTCCTCTTCTCTTTCTTCAATTGCAAGGGGTAAAAACAAAACAAGAAGACTTGAACGTGGTGAAAATGTGTTTGGAACCACCTCTTCCCTTCACCAGCAAGGACAGCTCTCTGGATTTTTGTTATTGAGATGTCCTCCAAAAGGCAGATCTGGCCTTGCAGAAGATATATGGCCAGCTTCAAAGGCTGCTGGTGGGAAGCTCATGTCTGCTTGTCAGCTGTGATAGGACACAGCTTTGGTTGCTGCATTCTTTTTATTCTTTCCCCTTGATAATGTGATAACTATACTCTGTTGCCTGAGGCTTTGAAGTCAGGCCAAGGTTGATTTGAAGTGTGTAGGCCCGCTCTTTCCACCTACCACTTGCTGGGCTGATCTGCAGAGAGGGCATCCCTGATTCTTCTGAAGAGACCGTAAAGGAAACAAGCCCTTTTCTGGGTGAGGTGCCTGTTAGCTGCCAAGGACATCTAGCACCTACCTGGACCTCCTGTGCCTGGTTGTCCCTCCTTAGGTTCTTCAGCTCCTGCCTCTGCTCTGCCCTCTGCCAAATTAAACACATAAGCGTTTCCTTCCTCAGGCTGTGGGCTTCTTGTGGGTATGGGCACCTGATCTCATCCATGTTCAGAGAAATTAACCTTCCCTTTGGGTCCAGAAGGATGGTTGGCACTGTAATTCCAGTGCTGTTCCCAACTCTCTCTATGCTCAGAGGTACCATGCATGGTATAGCCTTCTTCAGATGTCTCTAGATGTTGAGAAGGAGGCTGATGCACAGGTAAATAAACTTCTTTTGTTTATTTAAGTGCTTTTCCATATGGTGAGCTTCTGCAGTGCTCTGGTGAATTGAGTTTCCCTGAAGTAAGCAGGACCATGACATGCCCTCCGCCACCCTCCAGGTCCCATTTCTGGACTCAGGCTGTCAGCGCTCTACACCAGCAAGAGCCCTGAGCAGAACCTGAGCTGAGAGGCAGAGGTGCATGGATGTGGGTGCATCTCCATCCAAATGCACCTCCTGGGATGCGCAGTAAGGGTAAGGACATGGGTACCACACTGCTCACCTGCGCTGTCATCCTCTCTTGCTTGCCCTGCTGCTCTGCCCGGCTTGGTGCCTGCCACCATGCCTCCTCAGTGTCATCGTCCTGCAGGGTCCCCAAGTTGGACTTCGCTGCCTCTCTGGCCTGAAGTTCCTGCAGTTTCTGGAGGGGGGAAAATAAGGAGCTGTGTGGCCCACAGGAGGTCCTGCTTTCCTCCTGGGGAGCCCAACCTTCACCAGCCACTGCTTCCAACCCCAAAATACTTGTGTGCCCCCAGGAGCAAAGGCATGGCCTCTTTGAGCTGTGAACCTGTGATGCCACCTGGACCAGGTGAAGCAGCAATCTTGGACATCCCCTTCCCTGCTTCGAGGAGCATGTGGGGTGCTTGCTCACCGCCTCCATGGCACTGCTTCTGCTCGCCACATCCTTGAACGCTTTGAGGAAGATCTGCCTCAGGCCATCTATCTCTTCATGCATCTTCATCCTCTCCTCCTCTTTCCATCTTTCCAAATCTCTCCTGCCCTCCTCTTGTTGCTGGCAAGCTCTCTCTGTTTCCTAAAGGGAGTGGAAAAATGGAGGCAGGAGCTGTCTTGGCTGCAGAGCAGAAGTACCAAAGGCTGGGCCTTCTGCCCTGGCACTGGTGGCGTAAGCACCAATGCTCTCGTCACACCCGCCGCTGCTCAGAGCCTGCCTGCACACTGTGGGGAGGCTGAGGCAGCACAGCTTCCCAGGCAGGCATGCTTATAGAATCCTTATTTCCACGTGACATTTACCATGGGAATTTCTGGGGGCAAATCTTCCAAAGCAAGAGATGCAAGCCCCACCATGAAATATTTTTCAATGCCTTTTCCACTTGTGCTTTAAAAACTTTCTGCATTTCATCACTCCTCCTCCCTCATTTTTTTTACAAATGGGTAGTTGTGCCCTCACCCCGTACCTGCTCCCTGCGCAGCTTCTCCGCTTCCCTCTCTGCTTCCAGCTGTTGCTGCGTCTCCCGCAGTTTCACCTTCAGCTCCTCTACCTTGTCCTCCATTTGCTCCATCTGCTTCATCTTTTGCCTCTCTGCAAAGCTCAGGGAAACAAGAGGTGCTGTGAGCAAGGGTGTGATCTGCCAGCTCCTACTGGGATTTTGCGTTGGGCTGGGCGGAAAAGCCTAATAAAGCATTGACCAAAACCCCTGTAGGGGCTCAAAGTGAAGAAGTAGGTAGCTGAGCTGCAGGAAAAAACATGACAAATGTGGCCACGTGGCTTCTGATATTTATTTATTATTTTTGCAGACTTGGAGAGATTTGCGGCTCATGAGGCAGCATAACTTTGCATCGGGCTTGTTCTCTCCAGCAGCCAAAGAGCACTGCTTGGGTGTTTCAGGCTGCACTGGGGAAGGTGCCTTTGGAGCAAAGCTCAACCTGTTGCATTGCATCAGCCCTGGGCTGGGGTTCCAGCCTGCCAGCAACAGCAAAAGCAGCTTTTTTATGT
This sequence comes from Falco naumanni, assembly GCF_017639655.2. Lineage (NCBI taxonomy): Eukaryota > Metazoa > Chordata > Aves > Falconiformes > Falconidae > Falco > Falco naumanni. The sequence goes on from NC_054066.1 coordinate 2,307,861, forward strand.
GCCAGGTTCAAGTGGCAAGTGCAGTGAAGCTGTAACGAGGCTCTGTGGCTTTCACACAGCATGTCACACCTGCAGCTTCCAAAGTGTTTTGCAAAGAAACATCAATTCCTTGACAAAAAAGGGGCATGGGGAAGGTAAGCCCCTCTCCCACTCCAGTAAAACACTCTCCCAGACTCCCCAGCATAGCTCCATCCCCACAGTCCTGTGGAATCTTTGGATGGAGAAGATCCCTAGGGAAACTGAGGCACAGAGGTGAGCTGTAAAGGCACATGCAGTCTTGTATTCGACTGCCTGTCCTACCTGTGCTGGAGGGAAAGGCAGCAAGCAGAAAGCCTTCAGTCAGTATTCACAGAAATGCAGAAGAAGAAAAGAAGTTACAGGAAGTTGTCTTTAACCTCCTATGGTCACTCTGGTTTCTGACATCTACATCGAATGGAGGAAAACCTGCCTGGGGAAGTGGAGGGAGAAGTTGTCCCAGTGCTCACCCGCCTCGGTGGCCTCTGCGTGCCGGCGCTGCACGTGGGCTTGCAGGAAGGAGTTGTTCATGAAGGCTTTACCGCAGAGGTGGCACTGGAGAGGAGGGAAAAGTCAGCATAGGGACTGGGATCTGCAGAAAGGGGCACCCCCCGTGCCCCCTGCAAGGCAGGCAAAGCTTTGCTGCTTTAAAGCAAAAGGAGAGACCTCAAGAGAGATGGCTGTTGTGTTGGCAGCGCGTAGACGGAGGGCATTGGGAGTTTCTTCTGTCTGAAACCAAGGAAGAAGGCAGAAGCCAAGGTGGTGCAAGGATACTGGTTGGGGAAAAAAATGCTGCCTTCCCCAACAGAGCAGTGCAATCAAGGAAGCAAAGCACCAGTGAGGTCTTGGTTATAATGGGGTCCTACGCTTGCAGGGATGACTGGGCTGAATGAATCTAAATCATCTGGTTTGGTTGGCTTTTACTTTCCAGGAGTAAGTTAGTAGGTTGATTTGGTGATGGGGAAAAAGCAGACGAAAAAGGCACATCCAGCAGGCTTCCTGCTGAAAGGGTGGGAAAAGCTCGGTCGGGGGAAAAAGCAAAATCACCACCAAATCCAGGAGCATCCAGAAATCTTTCACTGGTCTGGAGGATGCTTAAAGTCTCCCTGGCATAAGATATGCCCCAGAACACAGGGATCTCCTGAGATCTCCCCAGAAGGCCTTTTACAGACCCCCTCTCCCACACTCTGTGCAGCTCTACCTGTAGTTGGCATGTCCCAAAAAAGGGAGCTTCCCTCTGGGCTGGCAAGGACTCGGAATCTCCATGAAGGTGATGAACCAGTGCAAGGGAAAGCAGCAGGGCTGGCCAGCACCTTTTCTAGGGCCAAGATGTAAGCATAGCGGGCTTCAAAGGCAGCATGCAACAAAGGGCGTCCTGCATGGGGATGCTCTTTACACCCCTTACACCTTCCCGTCACGCACCTTGCAATGGGTGTTGGGGCCAGCTTGCGGGAAGAGCTGCTGCATGGCAATCAGCTTCTTCCACCTCCTGCTCTCCTCCTTTGCACCCCGGAGCTGCGCTGCCTGCTCTGCTGCCTGCTGTTGGATGCAAGCCAGCTCGGCGTGGGCATCTCGCAGGCACTGGGTGTGCATGGCCAGGCTGGTCCCGAGGCACTCCTGGCAGTGCAGCAGGTACTCGATGCTCAGCTGGGCCATCCTGAGGACCTTCAGCAGGATGGGGTCCGCCGGCTGCCCGCAGTGGGGGCACCGCTCCCCATCCAGGTTGCAGAAGGTGACGCCAGAGATGTGCTCCTGGAGTGTGGCCACGTCCACCTCCCGGGCCACCTGCTCCACGTTGATGGCACTGAAGCGACGCCAGTCAACACTGACCCGGCGGGGCTGGAAGTGGAAGGGGGGAATGTCCACCGGGATGGTGAGTCCTGGGGATGCCCCCAGTATCCCTGTAGCCCCAGGCATGGGCTGGTGCAGTGAGTGGTAAAAGTCTGCAGAAAAGTGCTGAAAGGCAAAAGGGATGTGTTAGGGCTGACCCCACAGCCACCCTCCAGCTCCACTGCCGCCCCTGCAAGCCCCCACACACTGTGGGCACCGAGCAGAGGGACAGAGCTGAGCTTATGTGGCAGCAAAAAACCTTCCCTTTTCCCTCCCCATCCAGAACTGCTGCAGTAGATAGCAAATTCTGGGGGAAAAAAAAAAATCTACAAAAAAATCTGCCAGGTTGTTCACCATCTGTTTTCAGTAAGGGAGACATCTAAAAGTGTTACATTGGAACCCTTTGCAATGACCCATTCTGAAAGGACCTGTAAATCCCTGCTGAGTGTGCGTGGTTTAGGGGAACAGAACTGGCCTGTTTGGGGAACAAGACGCAGGGAACACTGGACAGCCTTTAATACCACAGCAGTCCGCTGCCTTCCACGGTTCCCTGCTCTGATCTAAACCTAGAGCACTTCCAAAGTAGTTTGCTTGTTTTCCTAGCTGTGTCCTAAATTAAACAAAAATAGTTAAAATGCATAGTTTTAGATCTGTGAAATAAATTATACTGTTCTTAGTCCCTAGCTAGGGATTTGCTGCTGCCTCTCTGCTACACCCACCTGCCACCTTTAAGATACTTAATTTTTTGAAAATGCTCTTTGCTGAAAGGCCACTTACCATTTTTCTGGATGCAGATAGGGCCCCCCCACAGGCTGAGGGCCCCGGGATACGGAGCAGAGCAGGCGGAGAGATGTTGGTGTGTTTTTGGTGTGTTGGTTGCTGGGTGTGCTGTGTAACGTGAGTCCGAGCCAGCCCAGTGCCTGGCACACACCTGTGCCTCCTGCACAGCCTGCACCTACTTCTGTGCTCCCAAGACGAGGACAAACATGGTCAGGCAACCCAGGGAACCGCTGAATAACTGCCTGCATGGTGCAAGAAAGCCAAGCTTTCCTACGCTTTCCTCTGCTAACTCAGAGGAAGAGGGGGCAGTGATTATCACTGTCTGTCTGCAGCAGAAACAGTGCCCAAATCAGGTTTGTGGCCCTAATTTCAGTCTTCAAAATGTTGTTCACAAGTGGGTGCCCTGGAGCCTCCAAGGCTCCCATTTGTGTTTCTCCAAGGCTCAGCCCTACCTGGCACACGGGGTGACAGTGGTACGGGCAGGGCAGAGCAAGGGCAAGGGGCTGCCAGGCTGAGCCAGCCCTGCACCCAGGGTTTTCCAACCAAGTGCCTAGCAGGGACACTTTTCATGGTGCCTGCATGTGCGCTGGGATGAAACGATCCTGTTCTCTTGTTTTTTCTGTTGCTGGAGCAACCACAGGGTTTCCCAGGTGTTACGTGGGGTTGCACAGGGTGGAGTCCGTTAACGCTGATACTGCAGCCGGTGACGTCTGCAAGCCCACGAACATTTTCCATCTCACGGGACTGGTTTTCTACCCCTACCCTGGGTTCCCACTGCTTTCACTGCCAGGATTGCTTTATCTGCACAGTGCTTCCCGTGCCCTCGCAAGGCTGGTTTGCACTTGGTCCAGCTCAGCAGCATTCAAACCTATTGCAAACTCTGCAAAATCCTCTCTTGCGCTCAGAGACAGAGGGTCTCCTCCTGCCCTGAGTAAGCCCCTTCACATCTCTGTCTTGCTCTAGTCTGCTCAGTCAGCTCATTAGGCACCTAAATAGCTTTTTGCCTGTAGTCCCATCTCCCACCGGGGTCTTTCCCTGTTGCAAGTAAATACTAGGGGTCAATGACTGCTCTGAACCACTTTGGATCAAGCTGGGTGGCTCTTTTAAGCACTTTTTAGCTCTACAGCAATTTTACCTGACCCTCTCTTCTTTCTCACCCTTCTCTTGCTTACTTCCCTTCCTCAGTATGGCAGGAGACAGTAAAGCCTTGATTCAGGGCTGTAGCTAACCTGGGAAGCCGTCGCACGCTGCTGCAGACAAGGCACCAAAGCCTCGGGAACAGCTGTGGATCAGCGTGCTGTAGTTAACCCTTGTTTCCCTCTGGGGTTTGCTCGTTCTTTTCATTTTTGGTGCCTACCTAAAGATAATTGGGTCAGCAAGCCCCTTCCCTTGCAGGCTTGTATGGCCAACAAAGATCATTATTGTTGTTACTGCTGTGATATTTATACTGTTAGCAGTGCTGCAGTGTCAAATAATCCAATTCATTGCATCAGGCAAAGTGTAGTGTACATATATATGGATATGGATATATATATCTCTATACGTGCCTGTGTATATACAGGTGTAGCTACAGCCCTGACTCATAGCTGCATATTATATAGACCTGTTGGGTAATGGTGCATGGTCCCTGCCTGCGAGGTTTTGTTGCATACATTAATCATTCCTAAAGAGGAAGGGTTTGCAGGACCACGAATTAAAAATCCCTTAACAATCTACTACATACCCCAGGGGTAGGCTGTGTTGCATAACCTCGTTAATGTTAACAAAGTCTTCATGCACCAAAGCCAGCTGTGCTTCATCCGGCCGTCGGTGCCGACCTGCTGCTTAGCAGCACGGCTGCGATCGCCCCGTCGCCTGCTTCAGGAGTGCCTGCGGGTGCTGCAGCCTGCTGGGTTGTCCTCTCTGTTTCTCACAAAATGCTATATATAAGGTCTCAGACAGTGCAAGCATGGCTTCAGTGGGATGTTGGCATGGCAAAACCCTGGGAGTCCAACTCTGAGGGTTTATTTCTTCTCTTTACTTCCTACTTGTATTTGCCCAGGACAGGTCCTCAGTTGGTGTAAAGCAGTAAAAGTATTTTGGCTTCCATGCCGTAATGTAATGCAATGTCAGCTGGTGTGATGGAGCTGCTGGCAAAAGCTGTCTTCATCACCCACAAGGGAAATGTTGGTATTCCTGCACTAGGGCTGAGATATGGACTGCTGGGCAATGAAGACATCGGCCTCGATGGCTGCAGGTCCATTACAGAGGTAGCAGCTAGTATCACTCAGCAGAGCTTATTGCTGAAGGTGGTCACCTGCACCATTTCCACTCCACTGTGCAAAACCCATTTCCACCAAAGTATTGGTAGAGCTGGGTCCCAGAAAGTGTGATGGGCTTTCATTTTCCAGTCTGGAAGACAGTGTCTTTGCTGTCCCAGCGCATGGCTGCTGGGCCAGGCTGTTGCACAGTCCTCTTCTCTGCAACCCTGAGCCTTTGGCAGGGAAATTTCTCCTCCTTTCCTTCTCTTTCACCCTTTCCCACTGTCACTCTGGGGCCCTCCTCACTTTCCTGAACTCTTCAAGGGCTTCTTTGCTCCCTGCAAAGTCTAAGGCTGCTTCAGGTGCCAGCGTCCCTCTGCTCCCTGCCCACCTGGGAGCCTGCAAGCTGTGGGAGATGCCTTATCATGAAGCAGAGAGGTGTCAGGAACTCTGCTCACCAACTGCTCGAGCAGCTTCCCCACCTCCTCCGGACCCTTCCCAAAAGCAGCCATCACCTCCCTCGCTTTCTCAGCTTCTCTCCTCTTGCCCAAACGTAAGGTTCTGGGACTCACATGGGGTGGGCACAGGAGAACCCCCCTCCCCGCGTGAGACCTTTGGCGAGGCTGGCCGTGCTTGCTGCTATCAGCCCTACTTTGCTAGAAGTCCTGATGGTGCAGGCAGGCAGGAGAGAGAAGTGAGACAGGGTTGGACTCCATCTGCAGCACTGCTGCTACATAACACGGCAAAGCCTCGGAAATGTTTCTTGCCTGAGCTCATCTGCAAAGGCAGCTGGAGCGGGTCAAGTCTCTGCCCGTCCCCCTGCCCCGTCCCTCCCTTCCACGGACACAGCCACTGCCCGGAGAGGGGAGCCGGGAGAGCCGAGCCAGAGAAAAAGGCAAATACTCACTTGCTGGCAGAGACAGATAAACTGAAGAGGTGGGACAGGATGAGGATGGGAGCTGATCGATGAACGTGGGCGGTGGGAGGCAGCTGGGAACAGCTGGGGGCTGCCTGAAGCCGTGGGGGAAGGAGGGAGGACTTTCTGGGCTGTAACCCTACGCTCCTCCCTGCATCCCCTCAGCCCAGGAAAGTCAAAGTCATGGAGGAAAAACCACAGGCAGGCGAAACCCGCTGGAACGCAGCAGGGAGCCAACCAACCAACCTTAACCAGTGTGGATGGCACTGGGGCGTGAGCCTGACGGCCCCGGGCTGAGCTGTGAGAGCCTCACGCGAGGGAAGGGAACAGCAAAACACTCCCCCACCCCACGTTGCTCCTCTGAGAAGCCGCAGTGCCCAGTTACGGGGGGGTGGGGGGGGGGTGGGGGTGGGGGCGGAAGGAGACACGACCCCCACGTCTGAACACAGCACAAAGCCCACGTAAAGCCTGCGTGCAGAGGGCTTCCTTCTCCCGATTAATCCTGCTGCTATTTCTAGCCGCAGAAACGGGGCTGCTGATTACAGCATGTTCATTAGCTGCTGTGTTTACAGAAGATAGCGTGGGCAGAGGGCAAACATTCGATTACGGGCCACCGATATCCACCCCTGCCTTTCTGCTCCCAAGTTAAAAACAGCTGTTTGGACAGATTTAAAATTAAGATTTGCAAGCTGGGCTTCTTTTCAGGGGGGTTGGGTGGATTGGCATTACCCTGGGAAAAAGGTAAATGCAAGGGGATGTGTTGCTTTCCGGAGAAAAACCTGTTGGGGTTAAACAGGGATTTTCACACGGCTGGACAGAGCTGCGGCACCTCATTTCCAGGGCAGTGACGTACGGAATTAGACTCTATAACTCGAAAGTTATAAAGTAGGTATGTTTATTGCGCGCAGATGCACAGGGGATCGCTCCCCCACAAGCGTGCATGCCCAAAGTGACGAACCATCTCACATTTATACAATAAAACAAATGAATATTCAATTAACGCCTATACATATTCGTTACCTAAACCTTACTCTCGCTTCGTATGTTAATTAGCATGTCAGTCCTTTGCCTGGAATGTGGTGGTCTTGCAGGTTTGTAGGTGATTCATGTCCTTGTGACCATCTGATCTTCTCCAGCAAGAAGACTTAGCTCTCCCTTCCTCTAGATAACATTGGAACATCTCTCATCCTTTTCTCATCCTTTTATAAATAGCCCCCTTGTTAGAGGAAGAAGGGTAGGTGTCTCCTCAAAGCTGTGTGCCTATGTGACCATACACCACACTCATGACCAGTCACCATACCCACGTTCCTTGAGCAGACATATACAATCACAATCGATGTCCATTGTCCCTATTTCACACTATTTCTCCATATCAGCAGCTGAACTCCATTTATTTCGAAGGGATTTGGGAGCCCAGCAGAGCCATCCTTATCCTTTCTCGGTGCCTCAGCATCTCCTTCCCAGGGGCAGATGTGACTCTGCAGCCAGAGCCGACCGCAGGGGGTGGCACAGCGCGGTCCCTTCCGAGGAGAAGCCAATGTAAAGGCGTGGGAGCACAAACATTTGAAAAATGTAACTCATTTTCCAGAGGCGCACAGGGGAAAGCAAGCAAGCCCAGAGGAGTGGTGGTTTATTAACCGTTTTATTTTCCCTGGCACAGGTAAGGTCCCTCTCAAAAACGTAGGGTGTAAAGTTTGTGTGAGAAAAACACAGATTAATGAAGAGACAGTTTGGGCTTCTTTTCATTAGCAATTACTGTCATCCATCCTTTGCTATACATTCGCATTACACTTGCCTCAGAGGCTTCAGCACTGTCCAAAGCCCATTTTGTTTGCAACTCTTCTGGCATGGGTAGCTGCCCATAGCGCCAAGAGGTGCAGAGAAAAAATTCCCCCCAGGAGGCCCCACATCTCTTTAGGAACTTTTCCCTTGGAAAAGCTCCCTAGTAAGGCCTGTAAGTCCATTTGATGCAGGAAGGTTTGGTTCAGGAGCAGCTATAAGGAAACAGAACTGAGGCAAAGGTGTCCTTAGCGTCGTGGGAGGCTACACCCGATGGACAGCCACCACAATGTTGCACAAGCCTCTTATCCTCCCAAAGGAGTAGGGATGGTGGTTATCAAAACGTCTGTCTTTCTCCTACAAAGCCAGCTGCTGACATGAGTGGTGATTGTGTTTTGGCCCCAGGACGGGGAGGGCTGGAAAGATCACCCCCCTCCTCCTTACACCATGTCATGCAGCGTCCTCAGAGTATGTGAAATCTTTCAGCTTTGCATTTTGGATCAGGTCCTTGTAGGTGGTGGGGCAGTAGGCTTTGTACAGTTTTTCAGCCAGCGTGTTGCTGCCCGCGACCACAGTTTTCCGGTTGCGGTTCATGAAGTTCCACAAGTGCAGCGCATAGGAGTGGTTGAAATTGGGGCTTTTGTCCCACACCTCATAGTACCGGCCCCAGGCTGGGTATGGTATGGGGTAGAAACGCTGGGGATTGAGGAAGGAAATATTCTGGCAGCTGTGGTCCTCGCTGCCTTTGAAATCCGTGAGATTGCAGATGGTTTTGAGCATCCTTGTCATTAAAAGGGGCCCCTGGTTCCCCCAGATGTACCCATTGTACTTGAGAACAAAGTTCTCCATGCAGTCCCAAATAAATTTGTGGTGGGCTGGGAAGCCAAAGATCCCGTTGCTGGAGAACCGTGACTTCTGTGCTGCTAGGAAGCTTTCCTCAGGGATGGGCCTGATGGAGATGACATCGGTGTCCATGTAGATACCTCCATACTTCCAAATGAGCGCCAGTCTGCTGGCGTCAGAGCTGACATGGACCCAGTTCTTCTCCTGCTCCGGGACCACCTGCAGAGTCAGAAAGGTGAGACAGTGATGCCACCGGCAGAGAACGGACCACATCCATCCATTGGGCTGCAAATGGCACCATAAAACTGCACCTGCACACCTGCAAATGTCACTGACCGCCTTTTCTTCCTCCCTCCAGCTATTGAATTTTATTGGAGCAAGATAAGGGAGCAGTGCAGAGCAATGCTTCGTTAATACAAATGAGTGCAGGAACATTTCACGGGTGTTTTGATGGAACCTACAATGTTAAATCAATGATACCATGAATCATTGCCTGCTATTTCTGTCGGACACAACCAACTTAACACACTCCCTGATCACTCCGAGCTCTCTGAAACAGGCTGGAGAGTTTTCATTTGAACCGTTGGTATTTGGAGTAAGTTTTTGCAGGGAGAAGGAAGAATTTGGAAGAAGAATGCCTGCCCTGCACAGAGATGGAGCCAAATTAATTTGACAAAAGCTACTTCACAAGCTGTTTGCCAGGAACTTCTTTCCAGGGTAGAGCTCACAAGGTCCCACCTTAGTTTTGCACATTGCTATTACAAAAACTGAAATCTCTCCCACTTCATATCTACTGGAGGCTCTGTCAGTGCATGGCAGCATTGACAAGCACTCAGGCAGCACATTTTGTTCAACCAGCTTCTGTTGAGAAAGATTATTAAGTGATGTTTTATCAAAACACGTATGCAATCTATTTTTACCAACGTTTTGTTTGCCAAAAAAACCGATTCTCCAGATAGGAGGAAAAATGCTGATAAATGTGTTCAACAAACAGATAGATGACCACACTGCAAAATATGGCCAAAATTCATCTATTCTGAACTAAAAAATAAAAGTGACTGATTTTGCATAGTCAGTCCTGCATTCCTCCTTTCATTCTAAGCTTACTTCAGACTCTCCCTCCCTCTATTTATAACTATTTTCCCATTTCCCGATTTTTCGCCCTATTATAAAGATTACCTCGTTGTACCACTGGAACAGAGGGGTCTCCTGGAAGACAGCTTCCATCTGGAGAGGAAAAATGAAGACATTCTTCATAGAAGACAAAAGCGAGAAGGCTGCATAGCTGGAATTCAAGTCCAATGCTGTGTCATTTGCAAGTCCCTTCATGAAAAGGATGATGGGCCGGTCCTCATAAATCCTGGCGGCAGATTCCACGGAGCAGGACACCAGTGGGGGTGGCTCCAGGCGCTCTGTCGTCTCCAGAAAAATGATGCTTTTGCCGAGGTTCAAGACCTGCTCTGGTGTCAAGAAGTGCTTGGACATAGGCATAGGGGAGAAGGACCAGCTGGACAACAGTGAGATCTCGTACAAAATGCCCGAGATAAAGAAGAAGCAGAGGCATATCTGCATTTTCTTCAACATTCTTGCTTCCCTGGCCTTTGGGGTCATGCCTCAGACATGGATGCTAAGGAGAGACAAGGAACAGCAAAAATACATGCCAGTGTTATTACTTAGCAGGACTGGGAAATGGTAGGACATGGCTTTGGACAGTGTAGCATGAAGGCAGTTTGGTGAAGCTCATGCCTTTCCCCGAGGACAAGTGTGGTGAGATGCCTCACAGTACAGAGGGCTCTGCCTTGTGGGGTGAAGTGCTGGGGTCCCACCTCCTCACCCCCAGCCAGGCAGGGAGGGCCAGGAGAAGTCTTGGAGGAGGGACATGCAGCTATGTCTCATGGCACAGCTATGCAGTCATTGGGTTGGCAGAGAGGGAAGGACCAAGGAAGAGAGCAGGGAGAGCAAGGTGAGAAGGATCACCTCACCCCATGCCAAGGCAAGGACCCTCAAGCCCATCCCTGGGGCAGGCTGGTGTAGCAGCCTTCCCAATCCCTGCAGCATCATCCCAACTGCTCGTCTACTTGCAGGAGAAGTCCAGGGGATCAGAGGAGCAAAATGTGCGGTGGAATTAGGTGACCAAGGGGACTGTAAGTGTCAGTGAAGGGAACATCATGATTACAGTTTGGGATGTGTTGGCCAAAGCTAAAACATTGGCACATAGGCACCAAAGTCTTTTTCCCAGTCTGACCCTTCTGCTCACACTTCAACCCTGAAGGCCATGAGGGACTCCCTAAAGGGATGGGGCTGCAGAAGACCCAGAGAGAGGCAGATGCAAGGATAGAAAGCAGATGGTTTTGTACAAGCAAGGAACTAGGACGTACCTGGATTATAGTTCTGACAAATCCACATTTCTATCTTGCTTGTTTGCCGTCATGGTGGCAATCATGCTCCCTTAAAGCCCAGCTCCCCAGTGAAGACACCCAAAATGTCTAGACCATGCAAAGGGATTTCTGAAGGCAGGAGACTGGTACACGGAGGAAAACTGGCTCTGCTGCAAGCTGAATCTCAGTCTCAGAAACAGTTTTGGGCCAATGGGATCCACCTAAAAGGACAAAAAAGGGAGAGGTTTTAGGTGAGACCCATCTCATGCCTACATCAGCCTGGCCTAGCTCCTCGTTCCTGGTCTCACCTCAACACAAGCCTGTACAGCACTGGAGAGTTCCTGCCAGTGAGAGGCAGGATTGAATCTTATCAGCATTGCACTGTTTGACAGACTCGTGACGCAAGGAAATTCCCTCCTGAAACGCCACCCGGCTGCCTCTGAGCAGCCCACATTTGCTCTGCAGAGATCATGAGCTAGGGTCCAACAGAGGGGAGACACTCTGAATGACAACCAAATGTCCAGGTGACCCCTGGAAGTGTTTAAAGCTTGTTTAATTAAAGGGAATGGGAGGAAACACAGCTCTGTGTGCTCAGATAATTAATGAGATGCATTACCATGTCACCCAGCCAGAATATAGATAAGTCTGCAGCACAGCAAACCCCGTGGAAATTCCCCTGCAAGCGCTGAGCACGTGCTTGAAGCTGTGGCAGCTCCTGAGCCATTTCTCGGAGCTAGATCTCATCAAATTAAATATTAAAGCAATGACTGTTCCCATCAGCACAGCTTTCCATGCTGCATAGCAGATTTTCTTCTTTGCCGTTGCTACTGCACAGTTTCTCATTGCCCCCTGGGTCCCCACAACAGCATGGGAGAAGATGCCAGGGTGAAGCAGGTGACAGTGCTACAGCCACCGGGCACCAGTGTGGCTGTGGGTACGATCTGCTGGACAAAGCAGCCTACAGAGGAGGGGATGCTGCTGTGTTAGTATTACTGTTTTCCCTGTCATTTTCCCACTTTCTGTCCTTGCCCCAGCACTCTGCAGAGGAGCCCCCGCTGTGAGAGGCAGCACCCTGTGCAGGGCCCTCCCTGCGCATATCGGATTTGGACAGAAGACGGGGAACAAAGAGCAAATAGAAGGAGTTTGGAAATGACCTGTCCCCCAGCCTGCCGATAAGGCAGCCGATGCTGCAGAGTGCCGCAGCCCCCGCGACGTTCAGGTGCAGCATGAATGCCTTCTGCTGAGCCCAGCATGACAAGCCTCAGGAAACACCAGCAGCAGCAAGATTAAAATAAACTCCATTACCTGAACTACAAAATTTCCTTCCGTGTTCCCCTTCTGCCTCTTTCTCAGACACATGCTTCCGACTTACTCCAGCCATTTGAAAATAAAACAGAAAGGAAAACTTGTCCCCCAGCAGCTCCCTCGCCAGTCCTTGGCCAGATTATCAGACTTACTTTTTCCCCCCCAGTCCCAGCTCTGACCTAAATTGCTGCTGATTCTGTGCTGCTGCTCCGGTGCAGTCCAGGGGTGGGAGCTCCCTCTCTCCCTTCTTTGCAATTCTTAAATCTTGATGCCACTCTCCTGGCAATGTTTGCTTGAAGCAGAAAACCCAGGCTTTGCTTTGATTAGAAATGGGACCATCAGGACATTCCCATTACCGGATTAATATTTCTTCTTTGATGGCCTAAAGATCCGACGTCTCAGGTCTTTATGAGCAGCCTAGCAAAGCCGTGCTCTCAATAGTTGTTCAAATTTAAAATAGTCTGGGAGGCATTTTATTTGCAAATTGTGGGGAGAGAATAAGTAGACACTCCAACAGATACTGGCTCTGTGTACGACATTGTGAAGAGGAACACGAATCTTCATCGTCTCATTCTGGGAAATTGTTTTGCTTGGTTGGTTTTCCAAAACCCCTATGTGGCGAGTTATGAATTCTCATCACATTTGACCTGGAGGCTGCTGTTATCAAAATGTTCACTTCCCTGCTCAAGTTAAAAGGACTGCAGAACTGAATGTTAAAAATAAATCCCAGCCATTGAATAGATTACCCTGCTGAGTGGGTTGCTTTTCTGGATGCAGCAGACGGCATGCTGGCTTGATGGCCCATCTTGTAAAGATATTTCTTTTCTCGGGGCAATTTCAGTATTTCAAGTGCAGGATGAAAACGGGTGGGAGACTACAAGAGAGATTACTACGAATGTCAGCACACTACAGTGCTGTTACTGCTGTGTGATAATTCCTCCGAGGTGTCTGTGAGACACGTGCAACAGGAAGGTACAGCAGGATTTTTCAGTAAATGCCACTGAAAGGAGTAAATCAGCCCACTGGGGCGCTTCCAGCCACGCGCACCCCCAGCACCTCACAGCCTGGCCCCGCAGATGCTGGGGTCCCTGCAGCAGCCCAGCCAAAGGGATGCCCCCCCGGGGTCTTCGACTCACAGGGACTTGGGACACGGCTTCACCTTGCGTGGGGATTAAGTCTCCTCCTCATTTGCCCAAAGGATTTTTTTTTAAATAAAAAAATAACAGCGCCTGCAGCTTTTAGTTTGCACAGCCCTTCAGTTTAAATTTGATTTGAGTTTTAGACTACCTGAAGCCAGTCACCTGCAACAAGAACTACAGTTTACGCACCACTGGTAAATAATGCACAGATCAGAGTCCTATGGCAACACCAAACTCCACTGTCACTGAAACCTCATTCCCATGGCTCCTGGGCGTCCCTTGGGATTCATAAGAGAGACTCCCATCCTCTTGCCTATCCCCAGCACTGCAGCTTTCCTCCGAGAACCGGTGGGGTTTGCCTTTGGGTCTGCACCCATCCAACTGGATGACTGGCAGGGAATAACCCCAAGGCAGTCCCTGTTTGTAACACATGCAGCATCGCTTGAACCTACGCTGATTTATTTTCATGTCTTTACAGAATCTGGTCGAGTAAATTACAACTCCAATCAAGTTAGCGCACGTGCGTGCACTTCAAAGCCAACTTCCTTACAGATTTAACACCAGGCACATTTGGAAACCTCTTTCAAATGGAAAGCCTGTAGAAGAATATATAGTATTCATTGCAGACTGTAATTAATGCAGCCATTCCGACCTCCAGCAACACATACAAAGAAGTGGCTTCTTACCACATGGCTTCTCATCCACTTTCTGATTCTACAACCTGACATTTTTAAAGATAAAGCAAAACTGACCTCTTGGCTGTAAAAAGCAGGGAAAGCGTGCAATCTGTTGGGAAGCAAAGCCAAGCTGAACCACGCTGGAAGGTATCCACAGCCGGTGGAGAGCCCCTTGCTTGTGCCAGCAGAGCTGCGCTGCCTCTCCACTATCTTCTGCTGGGGCTTGGAGCAGCCTCATGGCTCGCTCTCCACCAGCTCTGGTGTTTGCATTCTTGTTGCGCTGAGATAAGGCTGAGCAAGGAGCTAGGGCTGCGTTTCCAAAGGTGCAGGCACACAGGAGCACGCAGTGCGAGGTCCTTTGGGCAGCCAAATGTGAGCTGCACCGCTCTGCCAGGGTCACAAGAGACAGGTAGGACTGAGCAAAGTGGGTGCCAAAAGGCAGACTGATATCACCTTTTTGGGGTGGTTTGCAGCATATTAAGCCTTTTCTCTTTGTATCTAGAACTGTGCTTATGGAAACTACCGTTCTCTGCCTTACAGCAACAAACGACTTTGCTGGGGTGGCACTGATGCTCTGAATACTTTCAAGGAAGGCAACAACAGGGCCTCCTACACAAACACATCCCAAATAACACAACACATCCTGAACTGGCTGCCTGACAAGCTCAGATGCCTGCCCAGCTCCTCATTAGAGATCAGGCAGGTGGGGAGGTTTGCTGATCCGTCAGAGGCTCTGCTTGTCCCCACAACCTGTCCACAGGCGGATGCCTTGAGGGATACAGGAGCACCGTCAGGTGCCCCCAGGATTGGGATGACCCACCTAAGGTTGGAAGGATCCCCCAGAGCTTTCCTGGCCCTGGGGTCTAAGGGGTATGAACTTCTGTGCCCATCCTGTGCTGGGATAGCAGGATTTGTAAGGGAGAGGTGGAGCTATAGTGCTGCAGAGAACTCCCCAGCACATCCCTCCTGCAACCCTGACCGGTGCTGGATCAATGCTGCTCAGCCTCTGCGAGGAGAAGACCAGATGCAGCCCTTGGCTCCCAGTCACCCATAGCAATCAGGCTCTTTGCAGCTTCCCTCCTGCTCTTTTTCCCTTCTCCTGATTTTTGGCAAGGCTATATATCCAGATTTACCATCCAACCGACGAGTGCTGGCAGCCCCACATGTTGTGCACATGCAAGCATGGCAAAAACACTCATTTGCCCCTCAGAAAAACACTTCTCTCCACTATCAGCAGCCACTTAGTACTTAAAAGCCACCAAAAAGCGCTCAGCTCATCCTCCCCGCAGCTTGTGATGGCACCAAAAAGCCAGCCTGCTTGCTCGTAACAATTAGCCACTGAATATGGCAGTGCCCGTTTGCTCCTTGCCAGCTCGGGCTCCTGCTGTGCCCCGTGGCAGGGTGCAAAGGACTTGCCCCTGGCTGTTTGCACTCCTGTGGACTGTTTCCTGCTGCAGAGAGCTGGCGGAGGATGCAAGAGCAGCTAAAGTTGCCACAGCCAGGCAGAGCAAACAGTCCCCACGGAAAGCTATCGAGATAGTCAGCTTAATCAGCAGATAGCGCCCTGGGAACGCACCAGGAGGGCTGCAATTCCAAACACGTCCCTTGGGCAATGATGTAAGTGAGGAGCCCCCATGCCCTGACACACCTCTCTGAGAAACCCTCTCCTGTGGCAAACACTCGCTCAAGTCCATTGTTTGCAGTCTGACCTGCAAGGAAATAGGATGGCCAGTGTCCAGCTCCAAAGCTGGGACCTCCTCCAGGAATGAACACGTCCATCCATCCATCCATCCATCCGTCCATCCATCCATCCATCCGTGGCTTCCTAGTGCACGTACATAGTGTCTGCTAAGCCTAGAGGATTCATTGATACAGGGGATCGTACAGGAGCAGATGGCAGCTGTTATTAACAGTTTCAGCCTAGCTTTGTCTTGCACATCCCTCTCCTGCCCCAGCTCCCCCCATTGCCTTGATGTGCTATTGACGCCCCTGTCCCGGAGTCAGGAGAATTTTCAATGCAACCTATTCTTGCAGAAGGGGCTGTGTAAAGTTACAGCCTGGAGCAGCCTTACCACCAGCATACAGGGGAGATGAAACTGTGAGCCAAAATGCACAGGCTCAATGTGCGGCAGAAAGTGAGAGGGCTGTGCATGAATACAGGCTGCCCGCAGCCCTGGCTGCTGTGGGGAGCGTTCACTTTAAGGCAGAAATGGGGTTATTTATCTTAGGGGATTCTTCTGTCTACCCCTGCACCTCTACAGGAAGAGCTCCAGGGTTTGGCTGGGCTCTGATCTCCCAAATGAGCATCTTTGCCTCAGAAACATGCTTTTGAGGGCTGGACTCATCCTTTCGCTTAATATGTCAGATGAACTGAGGCAAACCTCTTTATACCCTCCCAGCCCCCGACCCGGATGCTGTGGGCTGCCAGCATCTCACCAGGACTCTGCCTCATGCTCCTGCTCTATGGCACGACGGGCAGATGCCACTGCCATGGCCTCACCTGTGCCCTGCCAACCCAGCAAATGAGTCTGGGTCCCCAAACACCTGCTGAAAAAGGCAGCGGGGGGACGACAAGCAGGCTCACACACACTAGTGAGCTTGGTCTGTGTGGAACTGGGGGCTGTGCTGGTGAATGGGGCACTGTCAGGTTACTTGGACAGAGATGGCTGTGTGCCTCAACCCCCCCCCCCCCCCCCCAAAAAAAAAAAAAAAATACAGGAAGGAGCCAAAATCCTGGTGCTGTCCTGCATTGCCATCTTCTGCTTTGCTGCATGGGAAGCCAGAAAAATGGGAGTCTGCAGGCAGAGCCTGTGCCAGGTGCCTCTGCATCCCCAAGGGCTTGGTGGCATGGCCAAGGGAGGCAAAAATCACACCCCTGTGTCACGTAAGCAATTTGCAGCAGAGTGAGGCCCCAGTTCCCAGCAAGGTGACTAGTGACAAAGTCATGTTTTCCCATCACCTGTCCACACTGCTGCACATCCAACAAGTGCAGAGGGACATTTCAGCCTTGTATACCACTCATCACGGCTGCAGGGAAATGTTGCACCAGCTCTGGCCTATGGTCTGCCTGCTCAGGTTTGGTTCACATGCAATGTCAGCCACTTCCAGTGGCACATCCAGTGGTTTGGGCTGCAAATGTCCAACTGTTTTGCCTGACACTCTGGAGCAGGAACAGTGCTTACTGGGACAGCCTGGCTTTCTGCTCTAGAGCCCACCCAAGCCTTCATCTTCTCCATAGCAGAGACCCTGTGGAGATTTCTCTTTATCCTGAATAACCTGAGAGACAGTAATCCTACAAAATCACCCTTGCTCCACTCAGAGATGAGGTTCGTTTTATTCCTGAGCTTGGGAATCTGCTTCAGTTTTGCTCCGTGAAAGGATGAACATACCTGCTCTGGAGATCTCCTCCAGAAATGGAAGTGCATTGACGTGGCTGCTTGAGGATACTCCAGCAATGGTGGAGCACTGCTCTCCATGAGCCCAAGCAGTCGCTGGTCTGGATTTGGCCCCAGTAACATTCAAAAGGATGATTTCTCACCCATTCAGAAGAGAAGCCATGAAGGCAAGCATGCCATGAAGGCACTGGTGTTCACCTAGAAGCAGAACACATTATTATATTTCTGTACATACTCTCAGCATCACCTAAACCAGGTTATTAAATAGTAACAAAAACCATCTCATTTTCTAAACCTTACCAAAGGTCGGCTCAGGTCTGTGCCTGTGACCACTGCCAAGCACAGGGGTTAGATAAGTTCTTTGGGGCTTATCACCTGCTCTCACTTCCCTTATCTCCCTTCTGAAAAACAGACATTTGTCCCAAATGACCCAACTGATGTTGTTTGCCAAAGGAACTCCAAAGACCTCTTTCTAGGAAGTTTCAGCCCATCGGACAACCATCTCAAGAAGTTACAGCAATTAAACCCATGTGCCCGTCGTTCAGGAGCTGTGCTCATTGCCCTGTGCTCAGCCCTGCCTTTCACCGTCACCTTTCACGGTTTTGCTGTGCACTTCCAAGAACGGTTTGGCTCAGCCTTCCCTAGAAACTCTTAAATAGGGAGAGACAGCAGCTAGACCCCCTTGACCTCTGTTCTGGGTTGAGCACATGTAGCTCCCTTGGCCTCTCCTTGTACATCCTCTGTAACCTTCCTGGTGGCCTTCCATAACCATCCTGGTGGCCCACCACTATACCTTTCCTAGTTTTCCATTGTCTTTCTTACCCTGGGGGCCCAAAGCTGGATGCAGTAGCCAGCTATGGCCTTGTAAGAGCCAAGACAAGGTGAGCAAACCGTTCCTGTCCCCATGGTGCTCAGTTTTGAATAAGAGCTCTGGAAGAGCAGCCTGAATGTTTACAAATATGGCAAGAAATGTGCCTGGACTTGCTCCCTTCATAGACTAATCCCTTTAGGCATCCTACTTGCTCTTGTTAACTGCCAGCATGTATAGCTTTTGGTATTTACTGATAGCTTATGTCTGTTTTAGAATTAAGTTGATATGGTAGAAAACTCGTCTGATCCTTTTGAGCAACGGGGAAGTTATAAAATAATGCTTTCTTAATTATTTACAAAAAATCAATAGTTGTTGCTTGGGAAACAGCAAACCACTTACATCTTACATGCATACTGACAGAAAAGAAGTGAAGCTCATATCACTTTGTGGTATGGGGACCCAGAGCCACATCTCTCAAAGGTAAGCTTGTCAGTCAATTCAGAGGAAGGCAGGGCCATAGGCACTAATGCATGGAGGAAAAAATGTCAGAGGAAGGAGAGCAAGGAGCTGAATTGTGCCAAATTACAAGCAATTGCAAAGCAATATACTTGTGCTTAAAGGTTTTGTGCTGGTTTGTGCTGGGATACAGTTAAATTTCTTCATAGTAGCTGGTATGGGGCTACGGTTTGGATTTGTGCTGAAAACAGTGTTTATCAGCCAGGGATGTTCTTATTCTTGATAAGCAGTGCTTGCACAGAGCCAAGGCTTCTGCCCCTCACACCACCCCACAGCGAGCAGGCTGGGGCAGCTGGGAGAGGACACAGCTGGGACAGCTGAGCCCAGCTGACCCGAGGGGTACCCCATACCACACGATGCCATGCCCAGCATATAAAGCTGGGAGAAGAAGAAGGAAGGGGGGGACGTTCAGAGTGATGGCGTTTGTCTTCCCACGAAACCATGACGCGTGACGGAGCCCTGCTGGCGATGGCTGAGCACCTGCCTGCCCATGGGAAGTGGGCAACGAATTCCTTGTTTTGCTTTGCTTGCGTGTGTGGCTTTTGCTTTACCTATTAAACTATCTTTATCTCAGCCCACGGGTTTTCTCATTTTTACTCCTTCAATTCTCTCCCCCATCCAAGCGGGGGTGTGTGAACAAGCGTCTCTGTGGGGCTGAGTTGCCAGCTGAGGTTAAACCACAACAGGCTTCCATGTTTGTGTTTCTAACACTTGCAACGTCCGTAACAGCTTTAGAGATAAAGCATGTTTAAGGACTGAAAAGGCAGCCACCATATCTGCAATATGAGAAGAGTTTACTTTTATATGCCTAATTTTACTTGAAGCTTTTTGCAGCTTCTCAGCCTGTGATACCATCACTCCCTGCAAACATACACGCAGTATTATAGCCTTCCTCTGGTTTAATTTAGTGAGCTTTTGCAATATTAATTTACACATCGTCATATCAGGACTTTGGGGAACTAACTGATTTTAAGTGTTTCTGCATTGGACAGCCTTCATTTTTTTACAAGGGGTCATTAACTGAAGAGTTGCTGTTGTCAGTATAGTACAGAGGGAGATGGCTAACTGGGAGTGCTGCTAAATCTGCCTTTAGCTCATGAAGGCTTTTTGTGCTGGTATATCAGAGTGCAAACACCATTAGACCTCAGCAGCCTCACTTGCCAAAACCATTTTCTAAAAGTCTCCTCCTCCTAGGAACAGCTCTGTTTCCTCTGGCCAGAGCCAGTGTAAACTACCAGTTTACATGCCACAGATTATATTTCAGCCACCAGGATTCAGTCCCTGCAAGGCAAACCCGCGCCTCAAAGGAGAGCCCATCACCAGTCTGCGGGCTGTTCACACGTGAGCAGGGTGATCCAGAGCAAATCCACCCAGGTCTGACCCACTGCTGCAAGCCTGGCTTTGCTGGACCCCACACAGCTCCCAGCCCCTCAAGAAGAGAAACACTGAAAAATGGTAAAACTCCAGACAAGTGGTTGCTTTGCCTCTAAGAAAAAGCATTTTTGTAACACGACAAACATTTGTAAATGCTCTGTTAGCACAGTGCCCTGAGCGGGCTGGTCTGCCCCACCTTGATCCCTGCCCTCCCTGTGCTCTGCTCAATGGGGACGGAGCAGCTGATGCCATCCCCTGGGTAATACCAGAGGGAAAACGCTGCCTGCACCCCGGGGCGAGCAGGCACGCCTGGTCCCATGTTGTCATTGCGAGAATGTGGATCCAGACACGGAGCAGGGCAAGCAGTTCGGCGCTAAGCAGTGATGGGTGCACGTCTGGAGTAAGCGCATTAGAAATCTACAGAAAAAAAGTCTATCAAAGAATCATGCTTGATTTTATTACCGTTTTGTGGAAAGCCAGCAACAAGAGCTTTCTATATTCATGAATTCATCAGATTCATATTTCAAAAATAATAAATGTTGTTGTTGTTGTTGTTATTGGAATGAATTTCTCTATTATGTACTGAGTGATTGTAACTACTTACTGCCTCCAGCACAGGAACCACCTAAAGAATAATACAAGCAAATAATATTTCTGTAGATGTTGCTACAGGGTTGTGTTAGGTTTTTTGAAGTGAGAAAGGTATTAACCAGAACAGCAGCAACGATCACCACAGGAATAAAGTCATTATAAGGTTGTGTATAACACTACCAGTTTTTTTCAGGTATATTTAGTTTGGGGCATGACTCATGCTTCTGTGAAATTTTTCTTGATTTCTTGGAGTGCTGCCTCTAATAACAGCTTCACACTTTCTGCCTGCTTTATCCTATGTACAGAGGAAGGAAAGGAAAACAAATCTCAGCACAATGACTTCCTGATCTGAAGATTGCGCAGGGGGACGGCGAGGCTGCTTGCTTCCAAGCCCTTATCCGCACCTGCGAGCCCGTTTGTTCCCATGGCCCCCGTGTGCCTCCTTGGCTTGTGTACTTTGGAGGCTGGTCTTTCCCTGCTCCTGGGCACGTTCCCTAGCGCAGCCTTTATTCTCACCAGCTTGTCCACAAAATGCCGTGTGTTGACAAAGAGCAGGAGAGAGTGACCAACTGACCATAAATTGTGCACTTGTAAGCTACATCCAGGTAACGAGCGGATTGACTGGATGAGCTGTGATAGATGGCTTTCCTCCAGCGAGTTGACAGCCTGGGGAATGGAAAAAAGGCAGAAGGGGCTGCAGAGCTGTCTGGGAGGCACTCCAGTGACTGTGCTGGCATGGCCCAGTCTCCCCTGCCATCACAGGAAGGTTTGTGGTGGAAGTAATGAGTCCCTCTTCACCCCAGTTATTTCTCCCCCATTGTGATCAGCAAGCCCCAGTGCCGTCCTGACCTCCCTTCTCATGTGATCGTGGTGCTGTCATCCAGAGAGCTGCCACAGCACTCTGATATATAGAAAACTAGAAAAACACAAGAGTTTCCAAGAGTCCCAATCTATCTGTCAGCATATTTTGACATGAGTCCAACAGGATGGATTTAAAAAAGTTGGGATCCCACCGTGCCAAAAGGCAACATTTGATTGAGCATCTGCCAAAACAAAACTAGCAGACTGCTGGGAAGGCTGCACTTTGCAGGGCTTTTTAGGCATGCACAATGGCAAAGATGATCACTGTGAGCATCTTCAGTTCCCCAGCCTACCTGAGCAAGAACCCATTGATAGCTGGAGGGGACATCTATTAAAAATAGTAAGCAAAATTTAAACTTACAGCCCCAGTGTGACAGCAGCTCACTCCACTGCCACACTGTAATAAACTCAGCATATCTTTATGCAGAATTCAGGATTTCCCTCTGCAATAATGTGGAATAATTCTGCAAGTTACAGACACTTGGTCTGTTGCAACAGTGTGGAGAAGCCATTCACTTCCATGTTACCTTCATTTCAGTCATGACATCTGATAAGAAAAATCAGAATTACATTTTGGTGGCTAAAATACACAAGGAACTTGCTTTCAGCTCTGCTGACCACTTGTGTGTCCATGACATCAGAGATGGTATGAGACCTTCCCATGAGCAACACTGCACTGGCGTGTTTAGAGGAGGACCTCTTCTCTCCCAAAGGTAAGAACAATTTTTGCAATTACTTGGAAGTTGCAGAGGTGTCTCTGAGCACAAAGATCTATCCTGCATGGACAATTTGCGGCCATCCCTTGTCTTCTGCTCCCACTCTTTGGAAATTTGTGCTCATATGGGAGACCGACATAGGCTCCAGATCTTAAAGGGAGTTTATAAGAAAGATGGGGACAGACTTTTTAATTGGGCCTATAGTGATAGGACAAAGGGTAATGGTTTTAAACTGAAAGAGGGCAGAATCAGGCTAGATATAAGGAAAAGATTTTTTTACAATGGTGCTGGTGAAACACTGGAAGAGGTTGCCCAGAGGGATGGTAGATGCCCCATCCTTGGAAACAATCAAAATCAGGTTGGATGGGGCTCTGAGCAACCTGGTCCAGTTGAAGATGTCCCTGCTTATCGCAGGGGTGTTGGACTAGATGACCTGTAAAGGTCCCTTCCAACTCAAACCAGTCTATGAGCTCCAAATTAGAGAGAGTGGATGGAGAGATGGCAGGGATGGACAAAAACATCAGGACAACAGAAAGGTACACCTTCAAAGTGAGGGGAACGCTAGAGACTGAGCATGACCATGCACATGCAATGGGAAAAGAAGATCACTGAAAGTTTCCTTAGTGAAATACATCAATATAGGCAGAAAGGGGGGCAGCTAGCCAGCAAAAGCAAGACCAAGCTAAAAAGTAATCAAAACATTCCTTCCAAATTAAACAGATAATTAGGTTTTGATGGTAAAGGTGATGTGGATGGGAAAGTGAAGGCAGACAGTTACCTGGAGAAAGAGGTGGGGAGTGAAAGCTGCCACATCTGCAGTGAAAGCAGGACCCTGGAGGGGACCCGGATGAAGCCCGAGGGCTTGGGGAATTCTCCATCCCATTTGGGGAAAAGTGGCACATGATGTGCAGAGGGGACAGCAGAGATTTCTAATGACTTTTGCAGGTCAAATGGCACTGACAACCCCTACAAGCAAGTGGATTATGAGGAAAGTAAGGGAAGATAAGGAAAATGAAAAGCATGAGCTAGCCAGCTATGGATGTGTTAACCCACTTTTAGTTATACATGAGATTGTAGGACAAATTCTGAAGGAAACATTAATTAAAGGCACTGAGAAAAATGAGATAAAGTGCAACACAGGTTTACCAAAGGCAGTTTGTGCCAGACTGCGCTGACATCTTCCTTTGATAAGATAATTGGTTTTCCAGACAAGGGAAATTTGGTAGATCTAATCTATCTGGAGTTCAATAAAGCATTTGATATGGTGCCGCATGGGAAATTATTAGTGAAGCCTGAGAAAATGAGAATTAACAGAAGAACTCTGAAGTGGAGAGAGCAGGGGCTGGCACAGAGACAGCTGCAGGACTGTCACAGGGGGACCAGCGAGAGGTTGCTGGTGGGCATCCAAAACGCCTGTCTTGAGACTGATCCTGGTAAAGTCCCTCCATCTCTAAGGCTGGGAGCAGACTTGTGAAGTTTGCTTACTTACCTGGATTTTCTGCAGCGTGACTCACGTGCGCTCGAAGCTTGCGACCTTGGATGCTGTGAACGGGAGCATCACTGCAGACTTTGTAGGGATGCACCTGCACCATGAGATGGCAATGTTGTTCCACCAAAGAGCATCCCTCTCCTCCTGTTCCGGCTCTAGTTCTCACTGTCTGAACACATTTCGGTATGTACACCAAGAAATATCAGTGATTGCAACTGTGAAACGACGATGATGGTGGAAGCTAAATCAGTCCCTGCGTGGCTCAAGCAATGTGGCTCCGGACAATCAGCCCTCATGTCGTGAGACTGAAAAGGCACAGGTGACAGGGGAAGGGAACACGTTTGGATACGTCAGGATGAGAAACAAGGCATTGCTATCTTCACTGCAGATCCAGTCCAAATAACCTTTCCCAGTGTAAAAAAACCCCAAAAAACAGCCCAAACCCAGGCAATGTTGCTCAGGGTAAGTGCAAACTTGTACGCATGTGTGCATGGCAGAGAAAGAGGGAGAGGAGGAGACAATTTTATATAGAAATAAAATCTGCTTATCCCTTCCCTGTATTTTTAGCTTAAATTACACCCAAATGCCATCTGATCAATTCAGCTGAAATGAGCCCTTAATCCTAATAAGTCTTGATCACCTTTTTAAACCTTGCAAAACAGCAGGGAATATGTTTGCGTTAAGTATTAAGACCTTGATTCAAATTTCTTTGGCATGTATCTAACTTACATAAGCATAAAACGCTCCCATTAATATTAAACAAGAAATTGGAGAGGGCCAAAGAAATGCTTTGGGCTGCTGCTTCTCCCCACACATCACATCTGATCACTCCAGCTCCTTTCTCAAATGGGAAGGTATGGAAGGTACATTAAATCTTTATGAATTCACCAGTTAAGGCAGCAGTGGGTTGCTCCGTCTGGGCTGAGCTAAGTATACACCCCATTCCGGCCCTTTCTGTGTACTGGAAATGTTTTAATCTAAAGTAAAGCAGAGGATACCAAGCAAACAAGAGGCTTCTGGAGACATCTAATAGGAAAACAGCTGATACTGAGTTTCACCTGTGCTGCCACAGATTTATCTGAGGACAGGACTCATGATTTTCTTTAATTCTTTGAAAAAAGCTTGGAGGAGCTCATTATTCCTCAAACCTGCAACAATTTTGTCAGTTTTAATAAGTGTTCAGGGGGAGTTTAAGTACTGAATTTGCCAAAGGATGCTGTTTCGGAGAAATGTCGACATTAGCAGCCCACTGTAACCCTTCATTCAGCCATTAGCCATTATGATGCCTCCTGAATGTTGATGTTCATGCGTTATTATTGTTGCTTTCTTACCTTTTTTCAGTACCAGTGCAATCACTTCTTCACCAGTGGTAGCCTACACAATAAGATTGTTTCTTTCTCCGTCATGTTTTACAGCTACCCAGGAATTCCTTTAGGTCACCTATCACTTACTAAATTATGGGTTGGAGCTGTAAGAGAGGAAGGGCTGGTAGGCAGAATCTCTTTTTATAGTAGTCTTACACAAGCCTGGCCTTAGCTGCTCCGAATTAGTGTGGACCCAGTGGTGTAAATCAAAACGTATTTATCTGAATACAGCCATGATTATTTTTCCTAGCTGAGTGTTTGATGAGGGGGAGGGGCTTTTTCTGGTAACCTGCTCGTTAGCCTTTGGCCTCATCAGTAAACCTGGTACTGAGGGTGCCTGTGGTGTGTGAGCTTCCCTGGCCCTGATGGGAGAGGAAAGGTGTGGGGCAAGCCTGAAGGTGGTAGCATTTCCATTGTTATCCAAGAGCCAATTTACTGTCAGCAAGCAGTGAAAGCATCTGGAGGGGGAAAAAAAAAAAAAAAAAAGGATGATGCTGGAGGGTCCCCCATGGAGATGGGGTCAGCTGTACCAGGGGAGGTGATGCGAGGCACCAAGGGGACGCTTGCAAGTGTGTATGGGGATGGGGATAAAATAAGCAGTGCAAAGCTGCCTGTGCTGAGAAATAAAACAGTGAGAAGAGAACAAAGTTATTGTTGCAGCCTGCTTTGCAGGGCAATGCTTGAAGGTGTAGGATGGCTGGGCTGGAGACCATGCTCAGGTTTCCAGCTCACCTGTCTTCTGGGAGGACTGAATGTGAGTCCGAGTGCGAGTTCCCTTGTGTGTTCACCTCCAAAGCATGGTGGAGGTAAAACTTTTGCAGGATCTGTGTTTCTAAGGGGTACAAGGAAGTGGGGCTCCCTTCCTGGGATCCACCTGAAAAGCCACATGGATCTCACACCCTTGAGCAATACGAGTCTATTTGGCCTCCACCTTCTACACGTTTTCCTGTAGAAGCAAACGCTGGCTTTGTAAATCTTTTGGAGCTCCATCCTACGACACCTGAGAGCAGTGTCTAGATCCCAGATGTGGTTGTGCAGGTATCCCCCCTCTTGTCTGCGTTTTCCTACTGGAGCCCTGCAACAGCTGAACAGTTGCAGAGCTTCCCTTCCCATTTAGCTATAAATAAAAGGATCAAGGTCTTGACCTCTGGAAACTCACTGTGACCCCACCATTGTGCAGCCATGCCCCAAACACTGTATTAAACTGGCAAGGAACATAAATCTGGGAGGAACTAATGAAGACCCCTAGGGCCACTGTTCTCCATAGCTGTCTTGTTAACATGATCTAGGAAAGACAGGGGGCCCTTAAAAAAAAAAAAAAAAAGCAGAGATGATAAGTGACTCATCAAAGTCATGGAGAGGCAGAATATTGTCAAGGAGGTGTTGCAGCGCTGGATGAAGTATTGCAGAGCATTGTACTCACAACCGAGCAGCACTGCCAAGGGGGCTGGGGGGGCACTTATCTCTCCAAAACTTCAGTGACCTTCAGGGCCCATCCAAAACCTTGGCTGGGGGGGCACTTCTCTCTCCAAAACTTCAGTGACCTTCAGGGCCCATCCAAAACCTTGGCTGGGGGGGCACTTATCTCTCCAAAACTTCAGTGACCTTCAGGGCCCATCCAAAATCAGCATCATCGTTAAAGGCAATGAAAGGTCCCATTCTGTGACCCATCCCTCACTGTCAAGAGCAGAGTAGGTGTGAAAGCTCTTTTGTTTTTGTCTTCAAGCCGGTAGGGACAGAACAGCTTGTGGATGGTGTCTCTCACTCATTTAAAAGCCCGAGATCGATTATTTTACGAGAGGCAGGAGAACTGTCAAAGGCACCCAAGGTGGCTGGAGCCGAGGGCTGAGGTGTGAAAAGCTGCCTAGGGGAGGCTGGCTGGAGTGGTTGGAAATCTGAAGTACAACAGGCAGCACAGACATCACAGCTTGCATCGCCTTCCCGGTGGCCTCAGCAGCAATGAGAAAGGCCACGGGCTGTTCCGTTGGTAAAACTAACCTCTGCCAAGTCCAGAAGCCTGAAGCTGGAGATGGGACTCAGAGTCTTTTGGTGAGGAAGGTGGCGATGGCAACGTGTTTGGGTTCAACTGCCACCTCTGCAGTGGCTGATGGCTGACAGCCAACCGTGGCATGCCTAGGCAGTTGTCCAGGTGGGGAGGGTCTGCTCAGGGAGCCTTGGTGGCCAGGGCCACCCACCTGTGGATGGCAGCAAACCAGATTTAGATGCAGCATTGAGTCTCAGGTCCCCAGACTTGCTCGTCCTTGCTCTCGACCTTTCAAAATGACTGGCAGATGGATGGGAAAATTGCATGGGACAACTGAGAGTCAGGTAATGATTTTAAAACTGTTTCCAAGCCTGCTGCTTCGTCACAGTTTTCAGATGCTACATGACAGAATGACACTGGCTTTCCAGGTACTGCAGGCGCTGATTTCCCCTAAAATTGTCTTTTGGCCGCTCACAATGCCGTCGCTGTCCCAGCTGCCACTGGGGATCCCAGTGGCACCAGGAATCAGGTGGGTTCCCATTGTGTTCATCTGTCAGTGAGGATGACATGCCAAGAATGGATTAAACCTTAACACCAGAGACCTCGGGAGCCCTGGTACCAGCCTGTGTCCCTTGCTAATCCTATTCTCTATTAATTTGTTATCCTATTAACACCTTGCACATTTCTTTCTCTCACTGCTGTGCTATCCTGAGAGACTTCTGGGGACCTTGTAATACGGTATTTTGTCATTAAGAGTGTAAGCCAGCAAACTCTCCTCATCTTAGCCTAGAAGTCCCTTGATAGAAAGAAA
This sequence comes from Falco naumanni, assembly GCF_017639655.2. Taxonomy (NCBI): domain Eukaryota; kingdom Metazoa; phylum Chordata; class Aves; order Falconiformes; family Falconidae; genus Falco; species Falco naumanni. Next base: position 2,335,675 of record NC_054066.1, read on the forward strand.
GAAAACTGCTGCTTTGTTTCTTTCAATCAATACTATCCATTAAGATCTGTGTGTAACAGCTCCGAGTCCAAGTGAATAACCGAATGAGCTACCTCCTTCTCTCTTAAACCTTTGGAAACAGTAAATGCTCTTCTAAAAAGAACGATTTGGTATCACAGCCCTGCCTGGACCAGGCAGGGTGGGCAGCTTTCTTCTCTGATGTGTGAAAACGAAATAGCTCATGATTTTCGTGGGGAGCAATGGAGGGCAGAGAGAAACGTGCCCCTGCTTCTCTGCAGAGCCCCGCAGCGGTGGGTGAGACGCCAGCTGGGGTGGACCCCCCACTCCCCACCCCCAGCACCCCTGCACTGGCACGTCAAAGACTGCAGGGAGCATAAGGCGTAAAACCTCCAGCATCAAGCCACGGGTGGTGGAAACTGCAGTTTGACGTACTTTAGGGGTTGGCTGTGAGCCGGTCTGGCCTTGCTGCACTGGCTGGACGGTATGGGCTGTGGCATGGCAAGGACTGCAGGGAATACGGTTCCTCTGTACCTCCCAAGCACAGCTGACTTTTGGTGGGCTTTAGTGCAGCCCAGCACGGGCAGGACGCTGCTGTACTGTACCCACACCCAAAGTAAGAGGTTTCTCTCTCCAGAAGGGCTCACGTGAAGCCTCAGGAGCCTCATGATTAGGAAACTTCTTCGCATTCCTATCTTAAACCTGTCCGAGTCCAGTTTATACACTGTTGTTCTCATGCCTGTTAATACTGGTGCAATCAATACTATTGCAATCAAAAGTAGTACTGATACCAATGCCCCTCTCATCTTGGGAACCCCCCAGAAAACTTTCTGCTTTAAACCCAGAACCTGAGAAGCAAAAGACCAGGTTTTCAGTCTAGGTGGCAAACCCTTCAGGTGACTCTGCCATGAAACCATACACGCAGCCCTGAAACATGTCAGCTGAGGGACTCCTGGTAGAGGTAGGCAAATACTCATACACTGCACAGGCAACTGCAACAGAGTATTCCTCCCTGTCAGCATTTCAGAGAGAAACTCCAGCCAGAAGCAGGCTTAGAAAAGGCTAAGAGGGTGATGACAGAAATGGAGAGCCCATCTGAGAAGTGCTTGGTGCCTAGAGAAACATATTCATTAAGCAGTGCCTGCTGCAGTGCTTTGCAAGGCACGTGGAGCTATGAAATGCTTTTCCTTTCCCACCTGCTATCCCACGGAGCGTGCCACCAAGTGAACAGTAACTGAATGTGCTACGGGAATGTGATCTGTGTTCATTATTGATTTGAAGGTTCATCGGTTAGAGTCAACGTGATCAATACTTTATTATTCCACCAATCGATTCCTGCTTTGTTTGTGAACTTTACCCAATTGATATACATTAAAAAGTTTAGCAGCATTGATAAGGTTTAAATCATGAGCTCTAGATGGGGAAGAAAAAGAAGCTGTTTATAACACAGAGCTCCCAGCACTGCAATGTCTCCGGTGCAGGTGGATACTGCTTAGATAACCTGGGCTGGACAGTCTAATGACCTCTTGGTCTCATAAAGCCTAATTAGAGCTAGGCCCTGCATTGGAATAAGGTGAACAGGTTCAGGAGGGTTTGTGCATGCAAAGTTGCTGGAGCTAACAACAGTCAAGAGGCTCTTGCTCCCTGACCATATCCCTTGTGGGCCCTTCTTGGCTACAGGGTGCTGCTTGTGGGGTGGTGGTAGTGGGCATCACCTTCCTGAAAGGAGCTGTGCTTGGGCTACCAGAGGTCCCATTGGGTTGGGAGAGCGATAGTGGTGCCCCTCAAGGAACTGCCTGCAAGTGCAGACTCATTTCTTGGCATCCTGGCATGGTTCTTCTATTTGAGTCCGAGACATCCCCATCTCAGGGTGATCCCAACCGATGCAGTCTGACACAAGGGGCCAGAAGTCTCCTGACAAGCCAGGACCGAAATTCCCTGCAGTCCAAACCCAAACCAGCGCAGTGGCCTTGGAAACGCATCAAATAGCTCCTGGCTACTTTGCCTCCATGAGCAGGACCACACTCCTCTGCTCCATGGTCCCCATGCCATCTGGTGGCAGATGAAAACTCCTGGAAAAGGTACAGATCTGAAGCAAAATCCAATAGTTTGCCTGACAGCCACATGCAAACGGAAGAAGGGCCCTACACGATGATTTTCACTGTTGCAAGACAACAAGTTGCCACGTGCTGCCCAGGGAGATGAAACCAAAGTGATGTTTGGGTTGTACACGGTACATGCTCTCACCATCCCCTCTGCACACCCAGCGTTTTGATCTCGGGATTTCACACCGACCCCCCCTTCTTTTACCCCAGGCTCTTATTGCGCTGGCTGTGCATCTGCCCGCTGTTTGTTTGCAATGCGCCGCCCCCCCGGCAAATACACCGGGGGCGTGAGCGTGGGAACTTCAGCACTGAAGGGTGGCCACGGGCTGTGGGGCACAGTGTCACTGCAAAACACTCATCTACCGTGCAAACAAACCTGGGAATGCTCCGCTTGAGCTGGTGCCCTGCCAGTCCCTATGGCCATGAAGGCTATTTCCTACAGGTGCCGTTTCAAAACCACCTTCCCACGTTATAACCAGGCACTGGCTGTCTCTTCACTCCAACAGAGTCACATACCCCTTCCACACAGCCCGTTCCCAGCTTCCAAGGCACCACAGATGTGCCAAGCCTGTCCTCCGACTGTGGCATCCCCACACTCAACACCTCACCTGGCACTTCTTAAATCCCAGCCTGCGCCATTCGCTGGCAGTGTCCTGCTAAGGACATCATCCTTTGGACTGCCCCCTGCGCTTTTTCTCTGATGGTTATCAAGGCAGGAGTAAAAAATATCAAGCAGCTTTAGGAAAAATAAAACACACACATACATACATACATATACATATATATATATATATATATATATATATATATATATATATTACCAAAAGCTTCCTGATTAAAACAGATTTTATAGCAGGATGCGAGCTCCAGCTGGAGTCAGCATCCGATTTGCTGGCCCCCACTCTCACCAAACTACTTGTATATTATTCACAGTTGTAAATTGCTTTGAGATTTCTGGAAGACGTTAGAGCGGATAAAACCCTATTTCTCTGCAGTCCTTTTAAACGTCCCATTGTAAAATCTATTAACATTCAGAGGGATGCATGGGGCTGAAAGGCAGGGGCGGGGAAAAAAACCCAACATTGCTAAGAGTATGCAGTGCCCCAAGCTTCATGCAATTTTACCTGAAAATGAAGCTTTTGTCAGTGTCTTTTCTCCATGGGGCTTTTCCATTCCCTGATGTAATCTGAACATTTTACTATTTGTGTCATTACTGAACAAAAGTGTGAAAATGTGATTATTTTTTTTTTAAATTAAAGGGCTTTTTCCCCCCTATAGAAATGGTAAAAGAATATCAAATTATGGCCTGACAAGGTGCACTTCTGAAAGAGAATCACCAGAGTACAGCAGATCTATATCTTATCTCTCTATGAAATTGCATGTCTATGCAGTAGCATTGTAACAGATTTTAGCTGGGCGCAAATTCATAGCATTGCAGGGTCTAAATACGAAGCTTATTGGAACCTAAATTGCAAGTGAACTATGTATGAACCAATTTCAATACTAATGAGCTGTTAGCCACATAGTCGCAGAATATTAGCAAGAGGCTGCAGCTGAGATTGCGGGGAGCTGTTCTTCCCTCCCTGCAAGCCCCAAAATCACATCAGCCTCCGCCTGGAGCTGGAGAGGAATGAAGGGAGACGTGGTTCTTCTTCTCACCACGGCTGGAGCCCTTCTTACCCAGCCTGAGAAGCAGAGGTGGCTCCCTGGGGTAGGGTAGCCCACAGTGGACAGGCTGCTGCTTCTGCCTCCTCTTTACCCCATGAAGAAGCAACAGCTCATGCTTTTTCACGTGCTTTTTTTTTTTTTTTTTTTTTTAATAAGAAATACTGATTTTCAACAGAAGCAAAGGGAGTTACTGTTCTGGTTGAAACACCATCAAAACGAGATTTTTCCTTTTGTCCAAACTTTATGGAAGATCCTCAAAGACTCAAACACTCACCTGAGGAGTGCAATTAGCTAAGGGCACTGCTTTCATTAAACGTGAAACAAATGCTTCCTCCTAATACCGTCTCCTTGAGCCAGAAGTCCTTATGTGTTTTTAAGTGGTGGGTTTTGTTTTTATTTTGCTCTCATGATGTATCCTTTGAGTAATGTGTTCAGATAGGAAATATTTTTAACAAATATTTTTTCAAATGATGGTAGGATTACTTGCTCTAGTGTTCATAAATAGCTTTTCTCGATAATAAGGTTACATATATGGTTTAATGGAGAGAGCTGTTGATTTATGGTAACATTAAGCATGTACGTGAACTTACATTTGAGACTGATAAATATGAGCCTTTAATATGCGCATGCATCATTTTTATGTTTCTTTTACAAAGAGGCTTTGAGTTGTGTGAGTATTATAAAATTACACTGAAAAGAATGCTTGCAGTCTGCATGGAAGCTCAGGCTGTTGAGGGGTAATGAAATATGCATTTTCTGGTATACTGTGTGCAGGTTTGCTATGGGAGCAGTATAAAATTTATGATATCCTGAGCTATTCATTTTCATGGGTTTTGAGAACTTGGGCCTTGTAAATGCTGTTATGGATAACTGTTGAAGCAGTTGTTCGTTTGCAGCTTTAACTGCTTTCTTTAATGACCGAATTTTATTGTTATTGTAATTAGTAAATTAGCCGTTTTTTGATTTTGTGCTGTTTTTCCTCCACATTTTCAATCTGGTTTCTGAAGGTAGCGAGGCTGGCACGGCATGCTGGCTGGCAAGCTCTCCCGTAACCCTTTCTAGACTGTGGCTTATTTCAACAAGCGTTTGGGTGTGCAGATGATGTCTCCAGGATAATTAAGTTCCTTGTGAAAATTGCTAACTGATTAGAGGAGGGGAGAGACTCCAACCACTGCCACCAGTAAGGGGAAGGGTGGCAGGATTTGGCAATTGGGTTTGGCAGCAGCTGGCTGCCCACACCAGCCTGGAAGAACTGGCCGGCCAAAACCATCCTGCAACTGGATTTCTGACCAAGGTATTTAGGTGATAATAAATACGAAGTCTTCTCCCTTCAACTCGTAGCAGAGTTGCAAATAATGTTAACTGGGAGAAGTGTGTTTTGGAGTATGGGAAGACAGCTGTTAGACATGATCAGATGTTTTAGGTGCAGTCATTCTTTGCCCACCCATATGCTCCCCTCTGAAACATTAGTTTTGCTTTTTGGGGCCTCTCTTTCTCTGTTTCTTCCTTTTTTTTTTTTTTTCTTTTTTTTCCTCTCCACTTCACTCAGCCCAGCAACATGCAGTCCTTCCTCTCATCCTACTTCTTCCTGTCTCTCTCTACATCACCTCTTTTAATCTGCCAAAAGAGTGTTTGTGGGGGCATGTAAATATATCCAGGTGTTGATATATCCAGGTGGTTGATGAAGATGGTTCACATCCCAGCGTCATTGTTTCAGGTTCTCTGCAAAGTCAGAGATGTTACCTAGTCACAAGAACCTGCTGCCTACAGCTGGCAGGGACCAATGAGCTACAGGTGAGGAAGCCACAGGAACACTTGCCAACTGCAAAGCTTAGTGTGCCATCACTGTATGGCTTGTTCTGGGTACCGATTATGGGACAAACATCCAGCTAAATGTTTTTTTCTTTTTTGAAAAAGTAATTGGCGGGGTAGCTGCATTACGAGTGCAACAGGGACAAGCTCAGCAAGATGAACCTCTTCCAGCCTTGAAGACCTCACTCAAAAAAGGAGCAAATGGGTTGGTTTCCCACCCACTCCTTGAGCCAAGGCACAAGCAGACAGAAGGGCTCAAGACCTGGAGCTGAGCCTCCCTAAGAAGACATTAAGGAGCCTGTTGACATGGTCTAGTACTTCAAACCATCAACTTCATAAGCCCTCAGCATTTTCACAGGGAAAGGAGAGGATAATGAGCTGCAGAAGCACCAAGCTGAGCAGCAGCAGGAGGGAGAGGCGGTTTCTCCAGGTGCAGGGGGGTGGGAAGATCCATAACACTGTGATTTCCATTAATGTTTTCAGTGGACACAGAAAGATGCTTTCTCACTCATGCAAAGGCCCTCCGAGCAAGTCAGGACATGAGTAACCCATTTGATGCAGTGCCACAAAAAACACATGAAAAAGAAGATAAATACCCCTGTTGCCTGAGTCAGACCTTTGCTGCTAAACAGGAAAGCAAGCACTCGTTACTGCGAAGCCTTCCAGTGAAGAGCAACATCCCCATGACACTGTGGGGCTGGATGTAGGTGGACGGTCAGACCCAGAGAACTAGGAACTGGAAAGATCATCAAGGAGAAACTGGGATGGGAGAGGCAGTGTGAGGAGCCAGAAGAACTGGGATTTTGCAGGCTTTTCTCCTCATTCTTAAAAACTAACAAAACCCTAAAAAAATCTGTGTGATTTTCCTTTATTTGAGGTGGAGAGAAATGTGCTCACCTTAATGTCATGAAGCAGCCTTGTGCTTTCTGACCATCAAACCTCCCATGCACAAGCCACAGGATCACTGACCTCCTGGCTTGTCCCTTTGGGACAGCATGCCATGAAGGGCCTGTCACGGACCATCTGAGGTTTGGTAATGAGGCAAAACCACCCAATGTAGTCACCGTCACTATGGATTTGAAAAAAGCTCAGTATGACTGAACCTGCAATGAAGGAAACAACAATGACTTTACAGGACCATTTTTAAAGTTTTAGGCATGAGTTTGCATGAGCTGTCTTGCATCCTTACTTACCTAAAGACAAATTTCCTCAAGCATTCATCAAATATGATGGTTTAATCTTATTGTTAGTGATCCATAACACACTTTTGTACAGTTAGGATAGTGCAAATAATTAGCATTATTAGTTTAAAGGGATGTTAAACGACTTTTCTGGTCAGCTTCTACACCAGCTTCACATAGGCTGTGGGTCCTATGCATTCATGTAGCTCAAGCTTTCTGTACTCCACTGGCTGGATGTATCACTGGGGATGATTTTGATGGGTTTGTGTGAGAAAATCATCCCCTAAAGGATGATTCATCCTATCGTAAGACAGGGAGACCCCAGGCAGGTGAGAAATCACTCATTACAACTCTTACAACTCCAAGGCGCCTAGACCTGCAGCCAATGTGAAGCATCCTTTACCAGCAGCAAGGGTTATGGATGTGTCTCACCAAAATCCCCATCTGCAGAGGCCTGGGGGGGGAGCCCAGAGCCGTTCCCAGAGGCGAGTTTTTGACAAGGAAGAATAGAAAATAGAATCATAGAATCATTTTGGTTGGAAAAGACCTTTACAGTTATTGAGTCCAACCGTTAACCCAGCATTGCCAAGCCCACCACTAACCATGTCCTTAAGCACCACATCTACACATTTTTTAAACATCCCCAGGGATGGTGACTCCACCGCCTCCCCGGGCAGCCAGTTCCAGTGCTGGACAGCCCTTTCAGGGAAGAATTTTTTCCTAATATCCAATCTAAACCTTCCACTGGCACAACCTGAGGCCATTTCTTCTTGTCCTGTTGCCTGTTACTTGTGAGAAGGGCCTGACCGCACCGCACTACAGCCCCCCTTCAGGCAGCCGTAGGGAGCCATACGGGCCCCCTGAGCCTCCCCCTCCCCAGGCCGACCCCCCCCAGCTCCCTCAGCCGCCCCTCACAGCACTTGTGCTCTGGACCCTTCCCCAGCCCCGTTCCCGTCTCCGGACACGCTCCAGCCCCTCCATGTCCCTCTGGCCGTGAGGGGCCCAACCCTGAGCCCAGGAGTCGAGGGGCGGCCGCACCGGTGCCGAGCGCAGGGGGACGGGCACTGCCCCGGCCCTGCTGGCCACACTGCCTGGGACACGAGCCAGGCCGCTGCTGGCCGCCTTGGGCACGTGGGCACACGGGGGGCTCTCGCCCAGCCGGCCATCAGCCAGCACAAATAAATCAGTGCCTGTGGTCTGGTGCTGGCTCAGATGATGAAAAAACTTTCCCTGGCTGTCCTGGATGAAGGATGCCCGGGAAGGGTGCCCGTTGCACTCTCCTACACTCCAGTAATGCCTGGTGTTTCTTGCCAGGAGCACGGTTGCCTGGTCTTATTCTCTACTCTAATCCTCCCTTTCATTTTTTTAATTATTCCTAAGTGGTGTAATTGGGGAATATCCTCTGCTCAAGGGGTATCAGCTGTACACATTGGCCTTGACTTGCTTTTGGTATGCTGCTCCAGGCAACATGGAAGAACTTGTGAAATGCAACTGGTAAGTGCATTTTGCAGATCTTTTTCAGAAGTGTATTATTCAAAAAAGAAATTCTGGGTTTGTTTTTTTTTTTTTTTTTTTTTTTTTTTAATCCAAGCACTGGGTTCCAACTCCCAAAATATATCACGCTTGTTGTTTGAAGAGGGCTTTGGAAATGAATGGAGCACTGATCACAATTAGTACAAAGTAATTTAAAATTATTTGAAGGGCTTTCATAACATGAAGTGTTCCAATAATTTGTAATTACTTAATGTTTCACCTGCTCTGAATCCCATTTACTTCCCAAATCAAGCCCTTGAAGGGCTTTGAAGTGGCGGATTTCAAAATGAACAAGGCAACCTGGAGTAGCTGCTAATTCTAGAAGCACTTCTGGTGCTCCTGCATAACAACGAGGGGGTTTTTTTGGATGCAATCCCCAAATGGTCACTTAAAGATTATCCCCCAAGGCAGGTAGGAAAGGCTAAGGTAAGGCACGGGACCTCTGAATGCAAGCAGGATGGGCTTCCCATCACATGGCGGCTGCAGGGGCAGCAGCAAACATGGGAAATGTGCTCTGTAGACCACCTCCAAAGGAGTTGATGCAAGTCAAGCCTATGAAAAGTGACAGAAGGACACCAAAAAGGAACAGAAAAGTCCAGGCATTGACTTGGCAGAGCAATGTGAACACAGCTGCAGTGTGTGAGGATTATTACTGCTCCAGGGCTCCCATGTCCACTACCACCAGGAGCAGGATCTACAGGACTGAGGGACAAACGTCTGGTTGTCTCTGGCCAGAGCAGCTCCAGGAGGTCATGGCTGAAACCAGACTCTGTGGACCAGCCTCAAAAACCAGCCCTGCATGTCTGGAGAATCTCTTTGCTGATTCCTTCTCCCATTTCTGCCTGTCCCCAGGGTGCAGGAGAACAGGACTCGTACAGAGAGATTATCTTCAAGAGTTTTCACTAATTTTGAGCATAATCAATGGGTGAAGCCCACTTAAGGCTGTCAATTGTTACACAGTGATGCTTTATAGAGTAAGATCATCCTCATGGAGTGCAGCATGGATCCTCCCTGCCGCACACAAGCAGACCCCCGGGAGCACCCAATTTTAACCTTTCACTTTAGAGCTGGCCTGAAGCCAGCAGAAAAACCCGGCTGGAGTCAGCAGCAAACCTTAAATCTCAGGACATGGAGGACAACCAAACAATTATCCACCCAGGGGAAGAATAATCATATACTCACAGTACTGGCCAGCTCTGCAACATCTCTGTGAAATAACTTCTCTGGGGAATGGAGGATATTATATCAGGTTAAGTGCAGCCTTCATGGAAGATGTTGTTTCCAAATTGTCTCTGCAGAGGTGTTTTGGCAACATGTCTGACAAAAGAAACCCTTTTTTTCACCAGGATCAGTTACAGTAAGAACAAAAGTTTAAGGCAACACCTGTGCACCAGTGGCCATCAGCTGCAAGGGGAGTACATAGTCAGCAAACACCTGTGAGGGCTGTAGCCAAAGGGCCACAGCTGATGTCCATGAAGGAAAGATGCTCTGCATTACCTCCTGGTAATCGATGTGAAATCAGTTTTACTGGATGTCTGTACCGAAAGTGCTTCCTTTTGCCTTGAAGGTAAATGGTACCTTTGAGCAAAGAGGAAAGAGTGGGGGAAAAAGGTCCTGCTGGGGCTTGTAGTGAAGGAGCTGGATCTCAGTCACCAGCAGCCCTGAGGCAGTTAATGATGGGGATCGTTAACAACCCAGGTGTGCCTGAGCAGCTACTTGGGAAGAGCTGCAATAAAACTGTACAGTGAGGAGAGAAGCAGTTCCGGAATTTGTGAGCAGTGCTGGGATGCTGGGAAGGGACAGAGGGCTCTGAAAGCAATTTCAGCTTGTGGGAAAAAACTTTCTCTAAACTGAGGGGGTCTCCAGGACGCCCCTGTCTTGGAGGGGAAGCATCTCTCTAAGCAGGAGGCACACCTCAACCTGATGCAGTGCAAGCAGTGGGTAGAGAGACAGCTCCATCGTGAGAAATCAATTGCTCCTATACCACCATCAAACGCAAAACTCCCCCAAGGGAGTTAGTACTGATGGCAAATAACACAGTGATAAATAAGAGGGAGCAGAGGTCCTAAAATATTTTGAAAAGAGAGAGAAAATAAGGGGAAGAGGGATGACAGGTCTCTGCTGGTCTTAGTGCACCAGTCTGACTGAGTGGGAGAGGGGGTCTTCTGCTCTGTCCTGGGGAAGGAAAGGGGGTGTTGGGGTTGGTGGGGATGTAGGTACGGATGCCAGTGATGCGGAGCTGGAAGGAAGGCTCGGGAAGAGCTCTGGAGAAAGTCAAATGGTGAGTGTGCTACGTGAGCGGCATGCTGACACAGTCAGGCGGTGACTCCTCACTCTGCTGGGGAGCAGGAAGGCACCCCCCCCCAGCACCACGAGCCTGTGCACCGGCAGATATGTCGTGGGGAGGAGAACAGGAGGCACCAGTTTAACTTCCAGCCATAAAAAGCCTGCAGGATAGCAGCAAACCCGCCTAAGAAGCTTTTCTCTCTTCCTCAAGCACTTCTGTGCCTTCCCTCCCCAGTTTTTAAATGGCACTGTTATCACCAAGCGCATCATCTGAAATGTTATTAGCTGTATTTCTTCTGTAGAAAACACTGATTTGTCCCACTGGTTTGGGCAGATGCACCCAGTGACAGTCGGGGAATGGGGGCACTGGGGAGCTGCTGTGCAACAGCTTCTGTCGGAAAATGATGTCGCAGGCAGGCATGAGAAGAAAGCTGTAAAAGAACTAAATGAATATGCACGGAAAACTTTATATGGGACATACAAATGTTACGGCTTGTTATTGTGCTTTAGTTTTGCTGAAGTTAAAAAAAAAGCCATTCAGCTTCAAAGTGTCTTCTGAGCAGAACTTCTTGCACGCAAATTATTCTTAGTGAAACCTTACATCAGAGAAAGGAATCCGTGGTTGCAGCTTGCATGTAAGGGGGGAAAAATGCCCCTAAAATATTTTCTAATGGAATTTCAGAACTAAAGAGAGAATTAATGTCTACTGACGAGCTCCACAATTTGCCTTCCTCAAGCTTATCTGGACTTGGTGTTCAAGCAGCAGCTCAGAGGTATCAGAAAGTGCCTCATATCCTGTATTCCCTCAGATCTTTGCTGGGGAAAATGGACTTGCTCCCTCTTCAAAGTGTGACTGGTTCTTTAAAAGATCTGGGTTGAGGAATGACACTTTCGGGAACACTCTGCTATAGACAACTTGTAGAGACTGTTAGTGGCCCAGGAGAGAAAATCTAGTCTGAATACATTCGGGTGTAAGAACAAAGCCTCTGCTGATTGGGATGGAAGGTATCTGGGGTTTTGATGGCATCTTGCAAAGATCCTGCCATGGGGCCAGGCTGCGCCAGGGACACGTGTCTCCTCTTCGTGGTGGGACTCTTGTGGTTGCATTGGAAGAGTCCCTGGTGCTGGTCCTGTTGGTGCTGAGCCCTCATCTGCTTTCTGAGAAAGGGGATGTGATGTTCTACTTACTCCTGCCACCCCCGCCAGTGATTTTGGTGTTCCTCAGTGAAGAAACAGGGATATGAAGTGGAGGAGGAAAAGCATAAAACATTAAAACCGAAGGAATTCTCATTCTCCTCTCTCCCAACAAGAATAACATGAAACCCATCCAGCAGAGAAATGTGAATGCTTTATACCGGCCTGAATTTCATTTGCAGCACTCTGCCTTCGAGTGTACTTGAGCTTACTTTCTAGCTTTCTGGCATAAGAGGCAGAAAAGCAGGGAGGGAAATGGCTCCAGTCCTGTTTCGTTAAACTTGGGTTTTGACACCTTTCCCTTCTAGAGAGCCTTCAAGGGGCTCCTGAGTCTCTCATGTAACACAGTTTGGTTGGAAACCCAAGGAACTCACACAAGGCCACACATGCTCCCAGCCTACACCCGTGTCAGTATGAGAAATGTGGATTTTTCACCAAACCAACCCAATCGATCGAGCAAACAAGGGAACGGGTCCCCGAGAGCTGCAAACGTGCAGAGCAGCTCAGCAAACATGGTGGGAACCAAGGCTGGGCCAGCTCCTCCCGCGCCAGCAAACGCTCGCAGCGGCATGGGCATGTGCACCATGGTGAGCCACCTTCTCTCATCTCCAGACCAAATGCAAAGGGTTTAATGAGTGTGACAAGAGAGGGCAAATATTTGCACGGATGAGCTCAAGTAGGCAAATAAATCAGGCTTTTAACAAATGAGGCAAACATTCTGCACAGGCTGTAATTCAAAGGAAAGTTTGGATTTTGGGTCTGGGTCTCCAAAGTTGCTCCATTCCTTCAACAAACTTCTGCAGACTGCGTTCCTTGTCAAAGAGCGTCAGAGGCACAAACATTCTATTAAGTCCATGCAAACATGCACAGTATTAGCAATCCTAAATTGGGATGGAGAAAGAAATGGGTTCTCATTAGATCTGCAGTCACATTAGATTAGTTTTTGCCTCTTTGGCAAGCTGAGACCAACTTTCCCATTCTCCTGCCGCCGAAGTTGCACATTTCAGCAGCAGCCCTGTGCCCTCCAGCACACAGTAACCACCTCTCCGATCAGCCTTTTGTGACAAATAACTACTGTTGAAATGCTAAAAGCCCCTATAAAGCCTCAAGTAAACAAAACATTGATCTCTTTATGGGCTCTGCAGGTTCAGCTGGAGCAAACGAGGGTTGCTGGTGCAGGGACCAAGTGCATCTCACCCAGCTGAAGCTGTTGCAGCTGCAGAGAGAAATCTGTGCTGCTGCCGGCGGGACGCAGAGCTGCTTCGGGGCTGCTGCAGCTTCCCTGTCTGCAGCAAAACGTTCGCGACAGTGGCCCCAAAGCCTGTGAAATAAATCGCGCTCCCTCCTGCTCCTGGTGTGAGGCAGATGCTCTGGCAATTAAGGAACATGCATCCCAGAAGATTCTCCACCAGGGCTCACGCTGAACCGAAGGTGAGAACAGACTAAAAAAGACGCAGCAGCTCCTCTGTCAGTTTGCAAACCCATCATCTACGGCTGCCCGAAGGCACGGGCTGTGCTCCTGCCGGACAGACGGACAGACGGGCAGCTCGTGCCCCTTGGGCTCCGCGGGTCACAGGCAGGGCAGCCTGAGGCCTCCAGACCTTCGTTTTTGGGGCTGCCACCCCTGAGAGCCTCTTTGCAGGAGCAGGGTGGTGGCAGCTGCCTTGGGTTTGGGGTCTGCACTCAGCAATGGGCACTCAAGGGTGTCTCCTTGGCTGGCAGGGGCCAGGCTTTCTGCTCGCTGCAGAGGTTTGGGGGTCCCAGACCCCACGGAGGCTGCCCTCAAGGGCACAGGCTATTGCCCTGGGGTTTCAGTGAGAAAGCTAACGAAGCTCCCCTGCCCTGCAAGAACACAGCGCAGCGGGGAGCCGGTGAGGTCCAGAGTGGGCAGGCAGTAATTTCTTGTGAGATTTTGGGGTCAAGCCCCAGCTAAGTAGCGATTTAAGTCAGGAGACCTGTCTCAGGCTCTCTCCTGCTTTCCTCGGGCAGCCCCTGGTCTGCCTAGCCAGGGTGGGGGGTCCCCTCCGTGGCCCTGACCCAGTGCCCCCCGGCACGCCACGGTTGTCCCCCTGGCATCTCTACCAGCAGCCCAGGAGTGTGAACTATTGATCAGCGGGCATTGCAAGCTCGTTTAAACAGATGGGCTTTTAGGAGTGAATTAGAGGAAGTGCATAACCAGAAAAGCATGAAGAATGTATAGGATTCCTCGAGCTAATCACAGCAATAACGCATGTTCACTGACAAGTCTTTCTTCATGTAAAGACCAATCCCCATTTATCCAATTTATCCATTTATCTGGAAAGCAGATATCACGGTAAACAACGACTCAGAGGCAAGTCCACAACAATAAATCAGTGTTTTTTTTCTGAAGAGTAAGTAGAAGGACAGGCCTCGGCATAACAGCTTTGCACCTCAAGTAGGAATTAGTCAATTCTGAAGCCTGACAGGATGCTAGCAGCCCTTGCACCTAGCAGGTGCTGAATTCTGGTTCAGTTTCTTCTTCATTTGCCATGCCAGCACCAGGCACTGAGTTAAAAATATTATCTTTGCTTTGCTTTAGCAGAGGACTGTACTCTAGCTGAGCATCCCCGTTGCTTATAGGAAACGACACTATATTCTTATTACGTCTCGTGATATCCCTCACAATCAAATCACTTCTCATTGTCCTCTCTAGGCTAAATGGCTTCAGTGCTTGTGATGCCTCTCTGCGTCATATTGTTCTGGTTAATTATTTTCTCTCACTGCCAAAAAGCTAACAAACAGAAAGGGAGCAAGGGAGTGGAAAAAAAGAAGGAAAAAAGAAAAAAAAAAACAACCCTGTGAAAATTTGACATGGTTGCAAAAATATTTACTTTCTTTGCATGAAAGGCGTCCAGTGTGCTTTAACTTTTCTAGGTTCAGTAGAGAAAAATAATTTCTGCTTGTAATTAAATGCTTAGATAGAGTCTGCATCCAAGTTTGCCTTCCATAAACGGGAAAGCAATTAATGGCTTGTATCAGTGTTGTTTGTCTCCTTCTTCTTGCAAGTCTGCCTGACAGGAGAACATTCTATTACAAGGAGGAGATACCTGTTTGGGTCAAAAGGATGCCTTTTTAGGAATATGGATTTCAAGTCCTAGCCTGCTGGAGATCTATATTTGCAGTTCCTGTCATATACTGAAAGATTCATCAACAAGAGATGGGAAAGGCAAGAAGCAGGGTGGGAGATGCAATAAAAGCCTATTTGTTATTTCAGCAACATGAGAAACATCTTGATAGATTGGTTTCCATTAGAAAAAGAAAAAAAAAAAAATCCTTTACTTCCTGTCTTTAATGGCGGCGTCCACATTGCTGTTGATGGAGACTGCCAGCATTCTCCTCTCCCCATCATGAATTCTCTTCTAGAGGTGGAGTCCAATTTTTGTTAGAAATGCTCGCCCACAGGGCAGCAAATGTCAGGCTGACCTGAGAGTTGCTCCTCACGGGCTGTCCTTCAGGTGGTCTTTGCTCAGAAAGCTGTGTGCATCTTGCTTCACATTAATTACAGCCCCACACATAAGCCTCTCCCAATTTATTTTTTTTCCATTGCAGGCATCACACTGCCATGTGTCGACGGACAGCCCGCGTTAGCTGGTGGGCTTTCTGGCAGTCTTTGAGCCTCTTAAACCAAACACATGAGAGCATTTAGCAAGCTACATTTCACTATAAAACGTGTTCCTGGGTAGCATTCACACATAAGCATGTCATTGATGTTCCCAAAGCACCAGTCTTGCCAGATGTGTAATGGGGAAAGCTTCTGCTAATGCTTCAGCTTCCCTCCAGGATGCTGTTTCGGCCTCAGGAGGGGGGCAGCTGAGCATATGTGTCAGCTCTGCGAACGTGTGCCACCAAGACACTTGGTGGCTCGTCTGGAAGACGCACAGATCTGGGTCCCAGGGCACAGGAAAACCTTCGCGATGCTGAGAAAAGCCCCTTCCTCGGCTGTGCGACCTGCCGAAAGCTTACACCGCCACAGTGGGTGGATTAGAGCAGCTTCCTGGGCAGCACGAGATTAGATAATCACTAAATGTCCCAGCACAAGCTTGGTGGCAGGTCCTACATTAGCATGAAGCTGGTGAGCTAACAGGATTTTTGGGGTAGAAATCATCGTGCCTGTTCTGACTGGGAAATGCCACCAGCGAGGAGGGGTTTCTCGCACACAGGAGGGCACCTTGAGCATGTCTGCATCATGGAGCTGGGAGAACGTAACTGTTTAAAGCACCTCGGGTTAGGGTTTACACAGTGTGTAATGAACTTGTTGAACAGGAAGGGTGAATTAAATAAAGGGTGAAGGACGGGCCAGAGAAAGCAAAGCCCAGACCTTCACAAGCACTGAGCAACCGAGGGGGCTTCCTCCGCCACCCAGGCGTCTGACACATCTCGCGCCCCTGCAATCTTAGTGCAATTGGTTCAAAGCACAGCTCCGGAAGAGCCTGTTTGGAACTGCAGAGCTAGGGATGGGGCTCCTCACCCTGCACACCCAGCAGTAGCCCTCTGAAAGCTGAATATCCCAAGCCAGGCCACTTCCAGTGGGGAAAAGCCTGTTGACCTCTAGAAAGTATGAAGACTGCTTCCTGGAATGGGTAGGATGAGTCCCCTTGGAAGAGATTCTCTTGCACCGTGTTGGCTAGGGAAGGAGCCCAGAAAACTGCTTATTTCTGAGTATTTAATTCTAGCACTCATGCTTTAGGTCATGCATAAGTGTGCTAAGCAAACCTTTGAGCCGGGGCTGGGAAGAGCAGCTTCCAATGCACAGAGCAACAATGCTCTCATTCCGGTGCATCCCTCAGAGCTCTTGGAGAAATCAGTATTTGATTTTTTTCTTCCCTGCAGACCGGTTTCTGGAGGGAAGGAGAAAAGAAAGGTGGTTCTTGCATCTTCCTTCACCCCTTCCCAGCTTCATCCCTATGTCTCAAGTCATGCTCTTTGGCATCCTCAGCTCCTATCCCACCTCAAGCCACCTCCTCCTCTGCATTATTTTCAGCCCTGTCCCACCGCTAACCTTCTGCCCTCTCCCCCTCCTTCCCATTTCTTCACTGCTTTTCTCCTTTGGTTAGAGCCCAGCCTCTGAGGTTTCAGCTTCCAGTCACCAACATACAGCAACAGGAATGGTGTAAACGGGCTTTTTCAGGAGCTATTGGCTTGGACTAAGTTTGGGTGAATTTCTAAGAGGCCACCAGTGACCTCAGCTGCTCTGCCAAACAGCGTGGGCTTCTTTGCCTGGGAGCATGGAAACTCCTCAAGGTTGTAAAACTGTTTAAATGTGAGAGGGAAAAAACAAGATTTTGCTTACTTCACATCTCAAGGAAAGCTGAACCCTGCTAGGCACTCAGCCAAGGAAGTTTCAGCCCAAGGAATTAAAATCCAGCAAAATTATAAGCAGGCGCTTTTTTCGTAAGGGAGATACTGTCAGGAAACTGTAAATAGAAGTATTGGTTCTTGCTCTGCGTAATAACAAACACTAATAATTGTGTACCACATATCGGCTCTCATTGCTGTTTCTTTCTCAGAAACAAGCATTTAAAATAATTTATTATGAAGATACACTCAGAAACTAAGAGTTCTGAATTTATTATTATTATATATTATTCATATAATGACAACACCCTAAGTTTGCTCAGCGCTATGCACAAAGAGAGGCAGATAAAGCCTCTGGCCCAAAGAGACTTCTAAATAAATGGAAATAAGGTTTGGATCTGTCTCTGTGTGTGTGTGTGTGTGTGTATAATTTTTAAGTATTACTGAAGAAACTGTGGGGGGAAAATTGAATTATACATCAGCTTATTCACCAACAGGAAAAAAAAAATGGGCAAGTCTGCAAGCTCTTGATAACATTTTAATAATTTACAAACTCAAATTTCACCCTGGGAGTGACTTTCATGAGAAGTAAGAAATCCTGTGACTGTAAACACAGCTGGAAGTAAGCAGAAAATCATGGTGAATCCTCCACACGGGGAGAGGGGGCGGCAGGAGGAGAGGGAGGATGGCTCGTGTCAGCTGCAGAAGCAGGGACATTCTTTGGGTACCTTGTCAGAGAGGGCAGCAGGGATGGGGCAAAGTGCTGGCTGCCCAGAAGCCCACGTTCACACCCCTGGCTACGTCACATCCATCCTTTTGCCCCTTCTCCCCGGGACATGCACAGCCTTGCTCTGTGTGCAGGGAACAAGGTGCAGAAATTCCCTGCCAGCGCGGCACCGTCCCCTTGCTGCGCCATGCGAGGAGCTGCATGTGCCAGGGCCGAGGGTCAGATGCAAACAAGACAGCTGGGCAGCGCAAGCTCCTAGAACAGCATCCCTCAGAGTAAATCCTCATTTTAATCCTTATGTCCTCAAAACAGGCAAATTGCAAGTTCGCTCGTGCTCCCTGCATTCCCTTGGAGAGTTTTTCCCCGTGGTAAAGCCCTCGTGCACCAAGATTTCATGCTCTGTGGCCAGTGCCACTGCCCTCAGCACAGCAGGAGCAACCAACACCATGGAAATACTGCTGTGGGTGCCCGTGAAAGCAGGATTTCATGCACCCACAAGGTCTGACTGTCCCAAACCTGCTTGTGAAAGCCGCAGCGGCGGGGGTTCATCTCTCCATCCCATGCTTGGTGCCTTGTCTCCCACTAGCTGCAGCAAGGAGACAGAGGCAGCAATTCAGAATTACTGAGATGTCCATGGGGGCTTATGGACGGAGTAATGAGTGTAACGGTGTGCTTGAAGGGCTGTGCTCCACCTCACCCCATCCCAGCCTTGCCTCACCTGCTTTCGTGGCCTCCAGCCCCATGTCAGCCCACATGGGTATACAGCCTGGGTTTTGGAAAGACCACGACACCATGACAGCCCCCCCCAGCCGATGGTACAGGGTCAGTGCCAAACCCAGGGCTCACAGGGTGGGCAGCACTGTGGCAGGACCTCATGTACAAGCTGCTGAAAGTGCCTTGAAACGTGGGGGTTGTGTCTTTCCCGCATTGCTGAGAAATCTGGTGTCAGCAGGGAAAAACAGTTGCAAAAGTGTGAATGCCATCCCTCAGCTCCCCCCTGGTCCCTGCCTGCAATGCTGCAGTGCGTGCAGGTACCAGGGGACGGGTGACAAGAACACAAGCCCACGTGAATCTTTCTGTGATTACTATTCTCTGCTTTTTTCTGCTTCTCAAGCTGCTTTTGTGTGAATTTCTTCACCCAGCGGACACTGTGGGACCTACATTTCTATTTACCAGAGAACGCAGGGTTGCTGTGTTCATTGGAAGTGGTGTGAAAAAACCCTGTCCCTACTACCCAGCCACTTTCACTGCCTCTGTTTCTAGGTGGTTTCCACCCTTGTGATTATTTTGTTGCCCAGGGGTGCCTGGGGAGGATTTCCAGCCTGTTGTAGATGGAGGTGCTCGCAGGCAGTGGCGCCTGAGGACCCAGGCAGGGCCTGGGGGTTGTGGCAGCAGGCAGGCAGCAGGGTTTGGAAACCCAGCTGGCTGCACAGCCAGGGGATGGGGATGCCAAAAGCAGAGAGCACTGAGATACCATCTTGCCTGACCGGCTGCGAGAGGGCAGCCAGATCACCTGCATCTCCGAAAGACACATCTCCATCGCTCCCTGCATCTCCATCGCTCCCTGCTGTGAGCGGGCAGCGGGTGTTTCTGTTCGGAGAAGGCTTTGTTGTAAAATGCCTGCTACGAAAGCCACCTTGGCAGCAAGAGTGGGAAGCAGAGGCCTCTGTTCACATTTACAGAGTTCCTCTTTCTCCTTCCCTATTAATATGGGGAGAGATCACACTGAAAACTCCCCGTCCCCACTGCTCAGCATCTCCTGCTTGTTCCTGTAACAACACTGGAGCGTTTCCAGGTACGGGAGGCTGCACAGGTCTTTGTCTAGTGCAAACCATTGACTCACATTCTGTCTTCCCAAGGAGGCTGTGGAAGAGCATCCCTGGGGAAGCATGGGCTCCCTGGGCAAGCTTGCCTGCCCTGGCACAGGGACTATCGGAGCCAGAGAGCCAAACCCCAACAGCCTGTTGAAAAAGCAACAGGGACCAAATAATTTATTAGCAATGACATTAGTAACAACGTCCCTCAGAGCTGCGGTGCTTCCCGGTATCTCTTCTTTGCCCCGAGGAAAGGCTGTTGGCTACATCTGTGGAAGGTGGCCTTCAGAGACAGCCCTGTGGTGCCTCTTGCTCAGCCCCTCTCCGCTGGGCTCGGGGATGTGCAGGATTTGGGCTGTGGAAGCCACTAGATGTCAGGGTTACTCCGTCGCAGCTGTGACACCTGCCAGATGTGGCACTGCTGGCTTGACCCGGAGAAGGCAGGTCCCCTGTGCCCCCCCAGTGCAGGCCGGGGCCAAGCAAGGCACAGGAGCTGAAAGCCATACCAGGAACTAGGGGGAAACCCAGAAGAAAGTGGGACGAAGGTTTTGTCCCCTCGCTTGCATTGTGAGCAGACTATTCACTATCTGCCTCTTCAACGACAGCCACGGTTTGGTTTGTCTGGTGACCTTCTGACCATTGATGTTGCAGGAACAGCCACACCAAATGGTCAAAAGCCTGTCCCCAGAGTCACGAGTATCTTAAAAATTAGTTGCTGGTGGTTTCCCAGCCAGGCATGTGCATTTATAGCCAGGGTGGGGTTGGATTAACTGCTTGGACACATGTCAAGCCACCACCTGAACCCCTCAACTTTGCATTGGCCGTGACTGTGAACAACTGCAACCCCTCAGCCCCCCGCCCGCCTGTCCCACTGCTCGGCTGGAAACATGTTTTGATCCATTTTCATTTAGCCCTTAAAATCATCCTCTTTGCTTAAAAACCTCAGCACCAAAACCTACTGATTTGGGGGGAAAAATGTGAGGAAAAAGTTACAATTTCGCAGAAGACAGAAGAAGTTCAGATGTTACAAAGACCGCAACGCCTTTTTTAGAGCACAAGCAATGTAAAATACAGCATTTAGATGAAACTGCATCATTTTCTGAAACGTGCTAGTTGGTTTACTGCATTTATTCTAAAACTGTAAGCTGAGTTCATCTCATAAATTCTAAAAAACTCATTTTATTGTATTAGAAACTAAAGGAAGTTATTTCATTATAAACAGAAGGGTGCAGCAGTGGAAGCTTAAATTACTGAGACTTTTTTCCCCTGTGGAAATATGTTCACCGGGTTGGAATTAAACAGCAGATACAGGGAATCCGAGCTTTGTTAATTCAGATGCTCAGCTAGTTATTGACCTTCCTCCTCATACTTTAGAAAGTGGTACAAGACCCTCAGTCTTTAGGTATTTTCCTGCTCTACCTTATGACTCATGCTGGTGTCTGGAAGAGAGTAACAGACTTGAGAGACGCAGCTTCGTATCACTTCCAAACCCTTCTCAGCCATAGCTGTAATAACTGTGGGCTTCTGACTGCCCATTTAATGCCTGAGCTTCTTTAATCTTGCAGTGTTCTTGGGCTGAATGACTTTCTGAGGTGAGAAGTCCCATGAACTAATTATGCTGTATATGAAAATTTATTTTCCTTTATCAGTTTGAATTTTCTGCCTTTATGGGAGAGAGGGTTATTTATTAGGAAAAAATAACTCTATGGCTTTTTGCAGTTACAGCTTCTAAGATCACCTTCTCACGGAGGGAATCAACAATTAAAGCTGGCTCCGAGTTACATCACTACTTAGTCATGATAGATATTCAATTTCATAGTTTTCATTATAGAAAATAGGCACCAAAGTACATCAATAAACTATATAATGTGAAGGAATACTGATAAAAGCATGCTATTAGATTCATTAGTGCTGATCAGAAGGAAAGCATCTTTGGTTACTCATTGATAATACCCAGTTAAAAAAGTGGTTTCTTAGGGTGAATGATTTTCAGTGATATGGGATCACAGAAAAGAGACTCTAAAAGCAAATGTCAAACCTGCCTCATTCACTGAGCATTGTCACTAAAGGAAGGAAGGAAGGGAAAAAACCCTCAGATGAGATCATACTATTAACATTTTTATAACAGATAAGGGCAAAGGAGATAACACAATGGCAGCAGATGAGATGGTGTAAGGAACAGAGAAGACGATGAAGGTCTGGGTGAACATTTCTGCTAGTGGGTATGTGATGGGCACTGCTTTGTAGCTACAGCGTTGCCTGGTGCATCTCATAGGGGGAAAGATGCAGGTGCTGGGGGTGCAGTCAGAGATGGAGCACAGCCTGGGACCTTCTGGCATACAGAGGAAAGAGGAGGTCAGGAGAACAAACCCAGATCTGTAGAGAGGACTGCGGAGGTGATGAGAAGGTTTCTTTGGCTAGGATCCAATTCAACCAATTCATTGCAATTTTAGACTTGGTTACAGCTGATGAATTGGTCATAGAAAATAACTGTGGTGACTAACCATGAGAAGGTCATGTGAAATTGGAGGGGAAGGAAATAAATGTAGATCTCTCTCAAATTCACAAGGGTAAACTTGGGGAAATCCAGGGAACTCGTTAGAAACTTGCTGGAAAACTTGGGGGCCTGAAAGTTAGGAAGCAGTCTGGAAGTTGTTTGACAACTAACAGGGAAAATATGTCTGCAAAAAATTCCAGCTATGACAGGATGACTAACTGCCTCTAAAAATATATTAGCAGTAAGTTGAGAACCTGCAGAAAGGATAGAAGAAAGACTGATCATCAAAGAGAGATGTGACATAGAGGTCAGGAACTGTGGGGAGCAAATGAAAATGGAGAAATTCAAACTTAACTGGAACTTTCAGAACATATTAAAGCCTCTAACACAAGGCTGTCTCTAGAGCCTCAGTTCTTCCTTGTTCTTTCCTTGTGTAGCTAGAGATTGTGGCTAATCTAGGTAGGGCCAAACTGAAAATGAGTCTGTTTCTGGGGGTTATGCTGAAGGCTGACATGAAGGCAGAGTGGAGCTGCAGGAACAGAAATGAGGTGGATGCAGAATGAAAACGTTGTTGCACTCAGACTGGTGGGATGAGGATGGGAGAGGGAACTGAGACAGCAGTAACAGTGTCCATTCTGAATCCTGAGTTCCTTTCCATGGTTTTGCAGGTCTCCTGGCAAGGGCTGGATGACCAGCTTGTGGGGATATCATCAAACTCAAGAGCAAAGGCAGCTCACATGTGTATGAAAGAGAAAAGCAGTGACTGCAGCAACTGCAGGCAAGATATTCTGAGTGCAGTCGTGTGCAAGACTAGAACAGGTCTAGAGGGAAAAATTGGAGATTTCGAAGAAATGTGGAAAACCAGGGAAAACCAGAACACGGGTCTGCTCAAGCTACAATGCCTTCTAAGTAGATCAAAGCAAGCTGGGCACTGGTAAAACCACATGGTGGTTACTGCTGGGGAAGGAGACCCCTACAGGACCTGTAAGTTAGATGATACGGCAGCAATCATCATCCTCTGCTCCTGCACAAGACATGCTCTCGAGCTCTCTGTTTTTGATGACAGTGCTGTAACTAGCAGCACGTGGCCACCGGCCTGGGACTTTCAGTAGATGCTTTCCTAGTTCCACATGAGGCACGAAGGAACCACAAGGCAGCTTGCCTTCTCCTCCAGGGCAACACCTCTCCTAACAGCACAGGTCTGAACGCAGGAAGACTTGCATCTGAAAATTAAAGTGAGACTTCATTTGTAGCATCTCAGAAAGACAGAAGGAGTCCCTTCCTTTGACTTCGACTCTGCCACAACTCCCTGCAGGGGTGCAGGGGTCCAGTGCAACGCTCAGCTCTGCCATTTCGTTTGGCTGCCCTTTGGCAGCTCTGTTTTCCCATCATGTAGATCACAGAACAGCATCACCTTGCTCTGCATGTACGCGTGTCATCTGGCACCATGGTGATTTGATCTTGAAGCCTGTTGGTCTAATCATGATGAGAAGGACAGATGCTGGCAGAGGCAAAGCGTCGGATCAAAAAGCATACAGAATTTAGCCAGACTGCAGGATTTTTTCTGTGGTGTGGACAAATATTGACTGGGGCCGGTTCCAACAGCTTCCATTCTTAATAGATGCTCTAACACTGAACACGAGCGGTGACAAACTGGTGCAATTACTCACCATGTTACTAATCACACCACTTCCCTCCCCCCCATTATTGATTTTGGAAACATTGTTTGAAAAGAAAAAAGAAAAAAAACCTTCATTGCCTGTAATACCTAAATGGAAATTTAATCCCTCTTCCATCTACCATCTCCTCTCTGCATTTATTTTCAAGACACATTTTGATTGTTTTGTTTACTGCTTACTGTGTTTATGATTATTTTAATAGAAAGTGTTATGCGATACATTTTGTATGAAGGTCACTGCTTAGATATTCTCCATAGATGCTTTATTCAAGCAGCACTGATTCATAATGAATTCATGCCAGCCTCTTGCAGGGGGTTCTTTCCATTTCCAGACGGGGGTCCCGTTGTAATCCGACATTAGCAACATGCTGAATAAATACCATTATCTGCTGTGGTATTTAGCAGACACTGCAAATAGTGTAAAGGCCACTGTGAAGTTGCTGAGGCCTATCATTCCACCCAGAGGTTAATATATGTCAATAAACAGGGACACGGATGATGCTGGGCAGTTGGCTCACCAGAAGCCAGAGATGTAGTAAATGGGAGATTTCATCTTTACTCCAGCTAGATAACTACTCATGTGTGCCCTAGGCATTCTCCTCCTCTTGGTGCCCTGCTCCAAATGCGCTCTGAGACACCAGGCATCAGTGCTCACTATCAGAAGACCTAATCTGGCTTTCCTAAGTGCTTTTTTCTCCCCAAAAGAGATCTCAGCCCGCTGAGATCATCAGTATTTACTTGTATTTTGTGCAGAGAGTGAACACCATTGTGTAGCACTCAATGAATCCTTGATGTTCCCCAGGTTCCCACCCAGGTTTCTCCCTGCTCCATATTCATAAGACAAGGCTTGTTTTGTCTTCTTGAACTACTTGCATGGGTGACCTTCCTGGCTCTGACCTCCACCCCATGCAGCTATGAACGCTTGAATTGTACTCACGGTGAGCAGCGTTACATGAGTTGTAAGGGATACCACTTGGTGGAAATATTCCTTCCAGGTACTGAAAATAAGAGGCTACAGCCACTTGCATTCACCTGGATAAGGTGTATTGAGCATCGGAGAGCAGGTCTTGCCCAGCTGTGAAGGTAATGGCTGGCAAACAAGGACCTAACCCACCTCCACAGGAGTTTTAGGGGATTTTTGTGAGGACCTGGACTAACCGGGGAGAGGGAGAAAGCCTGTACCAGCATAATCATCTCATCAGACCTTGTCTGATTACAGTCTTGGCAAAGGATCTATTTCAATGTGAATTAAGTTCTGAGCCAGGTAACACTCCCCACAAACACTCCCTCGGACTCCAGTGGCAGGGGTTTCATTGTCTGTGTGTAGTTTCTCTCGTTGTGGGTTTCTCCTTTATGAGCTTGTCTACGCTGCCCTTGAGTCCAAGTGAACTCTCAGCAGTCACCATATCCTGAGGCACAGGGAACTTGCAGGGGAAGCCATGCCCTCCTGTTTGAATGAACCAGCTTCTGCTCGCTTCCTTTGTGATCCTTTTATTCTTGTATAGGAAGGGAGGATTTTCCAGGGATCCCAATGCATTTGAAGCTCGGGTTGCTGTGGAAAACTTTGCAGAGTCTTTGCTCCGCTGCAGCATAGCTTTCTTACTTCTTACTCCAGATAAGCAATAGGATGGGCTCTGGGGGTCTCACAGGTGTGTACCCCTTTGAGTCCTGTTTGAAATGGTTGGATCCAAATTGCCTTTGGAGAACTCAGGGTGCCTCTCTTTCTTTCTTTCTTTCTTCTTGAGAACTGGACATTGAAGGGCTCTGGGCTTGGTTCCCATCTCCTGGTTATGATTAGATGTTCAATAGCTCAGCATTGGCAAAGGCAGAGATCCCTCCAGCTCTCCCCACAGCTATTATTGTTTGGTTTAGAATGGTCTGGGATCCATTAGCACGAGGGAAAAAAAATCACAGATAATAAAAAAAAAAAAGCAGCTTCTAATGATTTTTATGCAGTCTGGCTTCTATTTCAACAGAACACAAGCAAAACTATCCTTCCAAAAGTTCCTGGAGAACAGACAGACATGAATGCTGGACTTCACTACGCAGACTGCGTGCTTTCATCTCAATGCATCAGGAGGCACCACATTTATCTCTGCATCTTTCATTCCTACCACCTGCTAATACCTGGAGCCATACCTGGACTGAATTTTTGTCTGTTTAGTAATCCTTTTCTTTTCTGTTATTCTGTCCCACAGCTCTGTGCTGTGTTTCATCGTTCATTTTCTCCAAGAAGGGCTTTCTCATACTCAAGTACTCAGCAATACAGCCAGCCAAATGTAAGTGGGCTTTACAAGCAAAGGGAAAAGCATCTGGAAAAACAAACCCCTGATTTGTCTTAGCCATACAAGAGTTTGTTCTTCCCTGCAAGGCAATCTGGGTACAAGCCCAGGAGGGTGGCAGGTCTCAGTGGTACTTCCCTGTCACAAGGAACAGACGTACTCAGGTACAATCAGGAAGGAAAAGACATTTCAAGACTCTGGAAACTCTGGCTGCCAAGCCCAGTACTCTCTAATTTTCTTAGTGAACAGTAGGAGCACCGTATCTACCGTATGGCCTTATTCTGTCCTGTTTGGGGCAGGGTGGGGAGAATTGGAGCCCAGCATTCGTGGCCAAAGAGTCCCTTCCCGCACTTGGCGTCTCATCCAGGAGTCAGAAGAAGCCCCATCTGTCAGCTTTGCCAGTCTTAGCATCTCATCTTGACTGAGGGCTCTAATTATGGTGCCTCCATTTCCTCTAAAATGAAATAATATATTGTCCACGCTTTCTCAGCCTTTATGAACTGGCATTTAACCTTTCATGCCTGGACTCGAAGGGGAATCTTTCCAGAATTTGTTCGGAGCTGGTGGTGACAACAGAGTGACTCCAGCTCTGAGTCATTCCCTAGAATACTCCTTTTCTCTCCATTGACCAGAGAGGGAACAAAGGGGTCCAACTCCGGCAGCACAGGCTGGAGATCAAAACAGACTTTGTGAAGGAGCTCCTGGGAGATTAGCAAGGAAGGCTCTGGTCACGGCTCCAATCCTGGAAGTGAGCAAGACCATTTCCCACACCCCTTCTGCAGTCAGAGCTGGGATCTGTAGCCTGAGATCTGGATGTCACTGAGTTTAAACATCAAGGCTGACACTTGGCGTGCTATTGCTCGTCCTCACACTGTTCACCTTCCCAAAAAAGCATGCTTTTTAGCACAAGAAGATGCTTTTAAAACAGGGAATGGAGGCTACACCGGTAACATGAAAGGCAGGGAAGATGACTTCTCCCAAAGTGCTCAGAATAAGACTGCACAATTTTGCCACTGCAACCCCTGGTGCGATACAAGACACACATTGGGAAGGGCTGGGGAGCACCTTTTGGTGGGTTAAATCAGGTTTTGATGATAATTGCTTCAAGACCAACAAGAAGTCTATAGAAAGCAGATTCAAACAAATCTGTTCTCAAAGCATCTGGGTCTGGAAAACCACTTCACGATGTGAAGCTTAAGAAACTCGACTTAGCTCCATCAAGAGAAGTGAAAAGTAGGGTCCATTAAATTATGTAGGCACAGGGTGCTTGTTCAGGGTTTTTCTGTGCCATGCCATAAATCTGAAAATATGTTGATAACATCCTGCTCCCTTCTGTCCTTGTCGGTAACAGATATATTCTGTCTTTGGGTTCGAAATACTAGCCATAATTCATGTTTTGGCTTGATGTAGATATCTGGGTGACCTTTAACAGCCTGTGATATATAGAAAAGCTGATTACATGTTCTTTTGTTTCATAGGAGGGATCAATACAAACGGAATTAGGAAAAAAATAGTTTCATTCATGTTAAACAAATTCTTCTTTCCCTACACTTCCAGAACTTGAAAGGAGGATTTGAAAATTGGCAGGGAGTCACCCTGCTGTCACAGATGTGTCTTTTGACATAGCAGTAAAACATCTGCCCAGACTTGTCCAACCTATAAACCTCTAAGGATCTTCCTTCACGTGGGCTCAGCACTTGGTTGGAGAGAAGGAGCTGTGGCCCCTGACAGCAAATCTGAGAGTACCAGAGAGATGAGAACTTGCTGCTCTTGCAGCCCTGGGTGGAGGTTGTCCTCTGCCATGTTGGTTTCTTTTTTAAACCTCTCAATAGCATTGCATTTCCTTGCAACATTTTTTGTTAGCAGGGCTTCTCTTGGTAAGCCATAGCCTGCTGGAGCAGCTCTTCCTGATTTCCATCAGTAGCGTTTTCAGTGGTAATTCAAGTTTGGATAGTACAAGACTAATTGTCAAGCTTTAAAGTGCAACCACAGTGGAAGTGTTAGGGAACAAATTAGGAAATCCTTTGTCCTCCACCTCCAGACATCACAGGTGTCCAAGCTGGTTTGACTGGTAATGCCAGCCCTGGGGTGTGAATGTGCAAGAACTTGCCTCTGACCTTCTATCAAGCAATTATCTGAACATCCATGTCTTCATCTGAGCTGGTGTAATGTTGCGTCTGTGCACACAGATTATACTCAGCCTTCCTCCATCAGGTAGGATTAGGAGAGCGTCTGCTTTCCCTTCAGGAGCGCTTTGCCAGCTGGCAGCAGCAATGTTTGCTGTCTTCTGCAGACTAACAGCAGAGTCTGAGGGACCGCACAACGCGTTATGAACACATTGCATTTCATCTCCAGCACAAAATCCACTCTCCCAGGTAGCCTCCTGCTGCAGTTTTAAACGTGACTGTTTTGCAGTCTGTGGAGACTAAGTGAGTCAAAGCAGCTCTTGGTCACCGGAGCCTTGGAAGACAGACCAAACCAAGCTGTAATGCTGCAAGAGCCTCCCGACACTAATGAAACAATCAATTGCAGTCCCCTCTGTGAGGATAAAGATGTTGGCTGTAATCCCTCGTAGTGCCTCCCATCATTTCTGCAGTCGCCCAGACAGATGAGCATGGCAGCGAAGCTCACAACCTCTACATCTGCCCTTCTCTGTCGACATGGCTCCTCAATAAGGTTGATTATTCCTGCTGCCGGGGTGAGCAGCTGTGCTCCTAACGCCGGCTAGGCTATCTTGCGTTTCCACAAATAAAGCCAGTGATTATCTCATTTGTTTGGTTTCCCTCCCAGATAAATGTATTTGTTCCACATCCCCCAAAGACTTGAGAGTTTGCAGATGCACCTGCAAACACAAACACAGTCTACTCTGACTCCTGGGTGGTTGTAGAAGAGGTCTTCAGGATAGATGGAGCTCAGCCCTTCCCTGTCATTGACATTACGTGACAGAGGAGGCAAGCACAACAAGTAGAAACCTCTCCCTGCTCTTGCTTCTTCCTATCAGCTGCCCCTGGGAAGTTCAAAGCAGAAAATTGGTCACTGTAGCCGTATTTTACATACAGAAATGATTTCTCAAGAATGATTTTGTTAAGTATCAGTGAACATTTCCACCACAGATCTGGTCTTTTCCCCTACCCATGGTGTCCCTGGGCTGCGTGTAGTACACAGTGTTTTGATACCTGATTTGAATAGATCTGATATGCCTTGGAAGACTGTTTTCAAGCAGATATTCACACATCAAATCTGTGTTGCTTTATGCATTAATATCTTATGCTTATTATGAAAGCTCTTTTCTTTCCTAAGCAGTTATAAAAAAGTAAAGAATTGAGGCATTTTGTAGATTTAAAAAAAATAATAAAAAAATCTTTTAATCCAGAAGACAGAGAAATACATCCTCCTTCAAAAATAAGGGGAAACACATTAAAGAGTGAACAACTGTTTCGATTTAATACTAATTAGTCAAAGGCATGAAGACAGGCTTGATGCTGTTTAAACCTGGAGTCAGAGCTAACTTTTTTCTAAGACTGATATCACTCTCAACTTCTGTTTGTCTTGTCCCAGTTGTTATAGTAGGATGGAGACCTACTCAGATGCATATAGTTATATTTTCAGGCTGTGCCTGGTATTGTAGGCAAGACTTATTATCACTGACATATCCCTGATAGGAGCCTTCACAGGATGGAGAAGTCTCTCTATTCAGCCAAGTGATTGACAATTTTCCTCATTAGTCTTCCCATCCCTCAGAAGCCTTCATGCCATTGCACACCTCCCTCTGTCCACTTCATCCCCCGCCCCACCCCCCCAGCGATGTAAGAAAGCCACAGACTGGTTTCAGGCTGCAGGAGCCACCTGCTATTTCTGTATTATCCTCCTGAACGAATGCAAGCTGTGAGCTGGAAGTGACAACCTGTAAAGTAATTTATGGTGAGAATAAGAGGATCATCTTTCATCTAATACACTCAGATTAAAATATGGTGATCTGGCTCTAAAACACAAAGCGTGTTCTTTCTTGAGCAGTGCTCCTACTTCCCATTTCGTTGTTCAATGCATTGGCAGGAGACAGCAGGTCAGTGGGTCCCATTACATGAAGTTCTAGAGGACTCTGAAGAGCTTTGTGGAGGGCCTGGAGATGAGAAGTGGGCAGTGGTGGCACTAAAACCCACTGGGAAGGATTGTGCATGTCATCCTCCCAGCTTCTCAGTGAACGCCCCAGCTACTGCAGTTGTTTCTGGAAAGGTGAGCAAGCACAAACACTGGCACCACCACACAGTGCTCATGCTGTCCCATGCTGTCCCAGTGTGTCCCATAGCTGAAAAACTCCAGAGCTTCAGGCAGAAGCCTGGTTCCCAGGGGGTTTTTGGTAGACTAGCTCCACATCTGTCTGCTCAGCACATAGGGCTTTAGCTTGACCTGTCCTCCACAGGGAGACACCATTCACTTATCACCATGAATTTTCCCCCAGGCTAACTCAGCACCCAGTTTGACATGATCTTCACAGTGTGTGTGGTTGATTGCATTCTCTGTGGATTTAAATAAAATTGCCAGATCCTAATTGTTCCTGGTCTAAGGCCTGTATGTGCTGTTTTGCCTGCAGGTTACATAGCACATAATACACTGAAATCAGTATTTAGAGTCGATGTTAGGCTGTTAGAATAAAAGTGTATTGTTGCTGTATAATCATACATTTCATGTTAGGAGTGTACGTATGCAAGTGTGTTCATCCTTCATATCCTGCACTTCAAGTCATGACATTTGCCATCATTTCAATTAAGTCCATTAAAAGAAAATCCATGCCAGTCCTATTTCTTTACAAAACACCATCAATGAAAAGGAAGGATACAGGAAAGCAAAATCCATCATCCTGTCCACAGGAATGACAAAACAAACAAGAGGAGGAGAGAGAAGCGAATCTCACTTATTTAGAGGCTTCTGCCCTGGAGAAATGAACAGGTTAAGTTCAGGCAGTTATTCCATCAGTCCTCCTGGTCAAAGGGACGGCATTTGAAAGGGACGGTTGAATCTGGAGAATCAACAAATGGTTACAGGACTGGTGACATAGCCAAGGGTTTGGCTACTTAGGCCATGGGACTCACTTTGAGAAGATCCGGGAGCTGATGGGGTCCACCTGTCAGAGAAGGGGAAGAGCATCTTCAGCCAGGCTTGCCAAGCTGGTGCAGAGGGGTTTAAACTAAAGTTGCTGTGGAAGGGGAACCTCAATCCATCCCACTCCCACTAGGTTGATGCCAGTGCCAGCAAGAGATGCCCAGAGCCTGGAGAGGGATCACAGGGCAGAGGGAGAGCACCTGAAGAGCAGCACAAAAGAATTCCAGCCACTCCAGCCAGTAAGGCAGCTCCATCGGGAGCCCACCTGAAATGCCTCTATGCAAGCACACCTAGCATGGGGAACAAACAAGAGGAGTTAGACACACGCACATGTCTGCACGGCTGCAACCTTATTGGCATCACAGAGACGTGGTGGGATGGCTCCTATTGACTGGAGGGTTGGGATGGAAGGATACAGGCTCCGTAGGAAGGGCAGGCAGGGGAGACAAGGAGGGGGTGTCACTCTGTATGTCAATGAGCAGCTGGGGAGGGCAGGGACAGGTGACTTTATATAGGGTCTGCTACAGGCCACCTGACCAGGGAGACCAAGCAGACGATGTCCTCTATAGACAGATCAGAGCAGCCTCATGTTTACAAGCCCTGGTCTTCATGGGGGACTTCAGCTACCCCAATATCTGTTGGAGGGACAACACAGTTAGGCAATCCAGGAGGCTCCTGGAACGCATTGATGATAACTTCTTTCTCCAAGTGATAGAGGAGCCAACAAGGAGAGGTACAAGCTGGACCTTGTTCTCACCAACCATGAGGGGCTGGTGGGGAATGTGAAGTTCAAGGGCAGCTTTGGCTGCAGTGACCATGAAATGGTGAAGTTCAAGATCCTCAGCAAGGAGGGTACACAGCAAGATCACTCACTACCTTGGACTTCAGGAGAGCTGACTTTGGCCTCTTCAGGGATCTGCTTAGTAGAGTGTCATAGGATAAAGCCCTGGAGGGAGGAGGGGCCCAAGAAAGCTGGTTAATATTCAAGGATCACCTCCTCCAAGCTCAGGAGTGATTCCACAAAGAGGAAGTCACACAAAAATGCCATGAGGCATACATGGATGAACAAGGAGCTCCTGGACAAACTCAAACACAAAAAGGAAGCCTACAGAGGGTGGAAGCAAGGACAGGTAGACTGGGAGGAATATAGAAAAATTGTCCAAGCAGCCAGGGATCAGGTTAGGAAAGCTAAAGCCCTGATAGAATTAAAACTGGCCAAAGATGTCAAGGGCAACAAGAAAAGCTTCTATAGGTGTGTTGGTGATAAAAGGAAGACTAGGGAGAATGTGGGCCCTCTCTGGAAAGAAATGGGAGAACTGATTACTCGGGACATGGAGAAGGCTGAGGTACTCAACAACTTTTTTGCATTGGTCTTCACCAGCAAGTGCTCCAGCCACACTGCCAAAGTTGCAGAAGGTAAAGGCAGGGACTGGGAGAATGAAGAACTGTAGGAATAGATGAGGTCTGAGACCATCTAAGGAACCTGAAGGTGCAAAAGTCCATGGGACCTGATGAGATGCATCCGTGGGTCCTGAGGGAACTGGCAGATGAAGTGGCTCAGCCAATATCTATCATATTTGAGAAGTCATGGCAGTCCTGTGATGTTTCCACTGACTGGAAAAGGAGAACCATAACCCCCATTTTTAAAAAGGGGAAAAAGGAAGACCTGGGGAACTACAGGCCAGTCAGTCTCACCTCTGTGCCTGGCAAGATCATGGAGCAGATCCTCCTGGTAACTATGCAAAGGCACATGGAAAAGAAGGAGGTGATTGGTGGCAGCCACCATGGCTTCACTAAGGGCAAATTGTGCCTGACAAATTTCATGGCCTTCTACAGAGGGGTTACACCGTTGGTAGATAAAGGAAGAGCAACTGTCATCACCTACCTGGACTTGTGCAAAGCATTTGGCACTGTCCCACATGACATCCTTGTCTTTAAATTTGAGAAACATGGATTTGATGGATGGACCCTTGGTGGATGAGGAATTGGCTGAATGGTCACGCTCAAAGAGTTGCAGCCAATGGCTCAATGTCCAAGTGGAGACCAGGGATGACTGGTGTTCCTCAGGTGTCAGTACTGGGGCCGGTGTTGTTTAACATCTTTGTTGGTGACGTGGGCAGTGGGACTGAGTACACCCTCAGCAGGTTTGCCAACAACATCAAGCTGTGTGGTGCAGTCAACATGCTGGAGGGAACAGATGCCATCCAGAGGGATCTTGACAGGCTTGAGAAGCGAGCTTGTGCAAACCTCATGGAGCTCAACAAGGCCAAGGGCACTGTCCTGCACATGGGTCTGGGCAATTCTAAGCACAAATACAGGGTGGGCAGAGAATGGATTGAGAGCAGCCCTGAGGAGGACTTGAGGGTGTTGGTTGACAAGAAGCTCAACGTGACCCAGCAGTGTGCATTTGTAGCCCGGAAAGCCAACCGGATCCTGGGCTGCATCCAAAGAACTGCGGCCAGCAGGCTGAGGGATGTGATTGCCCCCCTCTGCTCTGCTCCGGTGAGACCCCCCCTGCAGCACTGCGCTCAGCTCTGGGGCCCCCAGCATAAGAAGGACACGGACCTGTTGGAATGGGTCCAAAGGAGGCCACAAAGATGGTCAGAGGGCTGGAGCACCTCTCCTATGGAGACAGGCTGAGAGCTGGGGCTGTTCAGCAGGCTCTGGGGGGACCTTACAGCAGCCTTCCAGTGCCTGAAGGGGCCGACAGGGAAGCTGAGGGGGGCTTCTTACAGGGGCATGGAGTGATAGGACAAGGGGGAAGAGTTTGAAACTGAAAGGGGAGATTTAGATTAGATATAAGGAAGAAATTCTGCCCTGCGAGGGCGGCGAGGCACTGGTGGAGGCTGCCCCGAGCAGCTGTGGGTGCCCCATCCCTGGCAGCGCCCAGGGCCAGGCTGGACGGGGCTGGGAGCACCCTGGTGCAGGGGAAGGTGACCCTGCCCGTGGCAGGGGCGTGGAACTAGGTGAGGTTTAAGGTCCCTTCCAACCCAAACCATTCTGTGATTCTATGAAGTTTATCAATAACTACAGTTTCTGTCATGTAGCTGTACAAGAGATTGTGCAGGTAACCGGAAAAGCAGAGCTGTTCTTCAGGAAGACTCATGCCAAGCACTGCAATTCTCTTTTAAAAAAGTGATTTGCAGAATCTAAAAAGTGCATAAAATATTAGGATTGTCCTGTGAGGACCGCAGAGTCTGAAGAATGAGGAAGCTCATTACCTCTTTGCATCCCCACGTTGGCCACTTGCCTGGGTTCACTGGATGACCGCATCCTTCATCCCATTGCCAACATCTTCACCTTTCTCTCTACTGAATAAACCTTCAGGAACCTTCCACCTGCCTCTCCCTGATTTCAAGGAGGGCTGGTCAGTGTTTTTGGTTAGTCTGAGTGTTCACAATCCTTGTTTATATTATTTGCTGCAGATTCTGGCCTGGAGCCCAGAACTGCTTGTTCCCCCTGGCTTTTTTTCTGTCATGCTCTTCACAGTGGACAAGCGCTGGTGGAGCTTTCTCTACAACCCCCAGCCCAGCTCTGAATAATGCCTAGCTGAAACTTGGCTCAGCTTTGAGCTGGTTTGGGGTATTCTGCAGGAAGGGAAGGAACTTGGATGGATGGTGTCAGTTGCCCACAGAGATAGCCAGGTAGTCATCCTGGGCTGCTGAAAGCCACTTAAGGAGGGCATGCATCCTTCATAATTCTTCTATTTTCCAACCCTGTGTGGACGTCCCAGATACGTTCAGATACCTCCAGCAGCACTGGGAGGCATGGCTGAGGGTAGAATATTGAAGGCCAGAGAGGTTTTCCCATGTGACAGTTAATGTGCTCTTTCCATGTTAAGCCCCTGTTCACAGTGCTGTTACATGAAGAACTGAATAACCAGAGACTGTAGGTTTCAATGTGAGCTTTGTGCCCAGGAGGTTTCTTCTCAGCTCCTGATACGTTCACAGGCACTGCTGGAGAAATTTTCCTACCCATACCTTTCCAGCAATAGCCACTTGTCCTTTTCTTGCCCATCTTTCTAAAAGAATTCTAGCTATATGCACTCCTGAGTCATTGAAATACAGAAAAAGACATTTACCAAGATGGAATCGGAACAGAAATGCAGTCGGTGCTGAAGTGTTTGTGCGGTGGCACAGAGCCAAAGGCAATTAGCAAGCAACATGAATCTTTCTTGCTCGCCACTCAACCATGTGCAAATGGCACTTCTTGTCCTGTGGGTTAAGGAATGGCAGTTTAGTCTGTCAAGTCGTGCTAAAGTTTGCTGATTGAAGGGGTTTGGGGCTGCACTATTACAAAAACTATGTTTTAAAAAAATGCTCTTAATCCCTATTTTATGAGGCACACACTAAAAAAAAAGGCAAAGCCATTTCTTTTTGGAGAAGTAGCAGAATCAGCAGCTAGCGACAGGAACACATTCATACTCTCCAGTTTGAGCAAAGTCAAATTGGAAACTACAAATAAAGGTGTTTATGAACTTGTGAGGGCTCCTATGAATGCTCTTGGGCTTTCACCAGGACCAGAATAACAGCTCAGTGAGGTGCTGGTTTCCTCTCCTGCCCCCAGCCCCATTTATTTCTCTCTCAGTCTTTCTTTTCTCCTCTTTTTAACCCAGCGATGTGGTTTTATATTGTGATTTATCCAAGACTGTTTGCTGTTGGAGACGCCGTGTCCCATGGTGGGTGGCAGAGGAGAGGGCAAGGGATCAGATCTAACTGCATGACTGAAACTGCACATGAACTGGCTTCTAATTGTGGTGGAGAGAAGCTATTATGCCGGAGCCTTTGCTTGTTTAATAGACTCCAGCCAATATCACACTCCTAATGTATTCATAAAACACTTACACTCCATATGACCCATTGATCTCAGCCATGTGGGATGAGGGACTGAGCTGGACCCATTAAATTAACCATGGGCAAGCCTCCAGGTACTTGGAGATTTGCTTTGTCTCTGAGAAGAAGCTGTACTTGTGGTCTTTGTGCTTGTAATAAGGGACTCTGTGCATTATTTTGAGTTGCCATCCCCTCCTCCTGCTCTCTGCAAGCCTCCTCTGAGCTGTTGCTTTCTGCTTTTGGGCATTTTTCCACCCGAGCCCAGCACACATCCCCTCTCCCACCATGGGCCGGCACATGGCTGCTCCCACCCCTGTAACCTCACGTTTCGCAGAAGAAAAGCTTATGGGATCTGTCTTTTTCAAAGAACACGTTAACCTGTCAGCCAGTTTTAACCAAAGCTGCTGGAAGTCAGTCTCAGAAACACTAAACTTCCTAAAAATGTCAAAGGTGGAAGACAGAAAGAGACACATGAGCGATACCCTCACCAAGAACAGAGCTGTAGCTTGAGCTCGCAGGTCATTCAGCCCTCATCTCCTCTACCTAAAGCAATGCAGGTCATCCAGACATGGCTGTGATACAGAAAACAAGCGACTTCAGAAGTAAACCCATTTTTTCCAAATCGTGATGATGCACAAGAGGCAAATACATCCCCAAATGCCTAGGAAAAGCTGTGTGGGAAATCGGTAAGCAAATGGGAAAACAGAACAGAAAACGGATCCAGAAAATAAAATCTTTTACTGCTTGGGGCTTTTCAAGTTACCTACTAATTTTCTCCGTGTTTTATAGCACGGTAATGAGCGCCATGGAGAAATGAATCACCAGCTTGTGATACAGATAGGTGGAGGAAGAGGAGTCATTTTATCTCATTCTATCCTCTAAAGGTTAATTTCTACGTGCTACCTTGCTTTAATTGTTTTCGTTAGCCTGCTGATGTATTCTGTCTCACCCCTAGCCAGCAAGTCCTCACCGGCAGACATTAAACTCTTTTCCTTCCTTCCATTAACAAAAGCTGTTAATAGTGGTTGAAGCATAGTAAGGCAAGACATGAAGATGTGGTTTTGCTCCAGCCCCGTAGCTTTCACGGTTTCTGTAAAACTTTAGCACAGGGTGGGGAATTACAGCAGCACCCCAAAGCATTGGCAGCAAAGACCAGCATGCAAGCAAATAAACAAAATTGCATGTTGGGTAGGGCTGAAAGGCACCTGAAACCACTGTGGTTGCTTCTTCTCAGCTCTGGCTCCAGCAGTGGGTTTGGATATATTTCTGCTTCTCTGTTTCGATGAGAGTGATGGGCTAGGGCTGGCCAGCAGAAAGGAGGGCTCTGGCTCTGCCCTGGGGGCAGCTGAGCTGCCAGCAATGAGACACCTGAAATACCGAAGTGTTTCTGTTTTGGTATTTTGACAATACGAGCTTCTCTTCAGGCTTTTCATGACAAAACACAATGTTTTCATGTAAAGTGAAAGTCAAAACTAAACTGGGATAAAATCAAACCGAAATGTTTTTACCTCATGGAAATGAAACATTTTGATACTGTCAAAACAAAACGAGAAAGTTGAAACAATCTGTTTTGATACTTCCCAGTCAAAATCAACACGTTTTCTTCAAAATGTTTTGATTTTAGTCCGACTGCGTTTTCCTATGAGGGAAAAAGAAAACCTACAATATTCGTCTGAGATGTTTTTGACCAGCTCTAGTGTTGAATTTTTTACAAGAACCTTGTAGCAAGTCCAGAGGGTTGGTTAGGGAGCAATATACTGTCAGATTAGATATTTAAAATACATCCATTATCACTGTGTTATGATAGAATAGGAGGATAAGGTATCCAGTGCCTTCAATGTGTTACAATAGCCTAGGAGAGTGACCCTTAGAAAAATAGGATGATGGTGGCATCTCAGCCTCTTTGGACTTCAAATGGAAAGTGTTGACCTGCAGAAGCCCAGAGCCACTGGATAATGGGGTGACATGATGGATGGATAACGGGCATCAAAGCAGGAATGTGCATTGGTAAATGATTTTGAATGTAGAAAAAGAGAGAAGGTATCAGAGGATGTTGTTACCAAACTCTTCTTGGCCTTATGGAAAGACAATGAAGGACTGAAGCAGGAGATGAAATTGCAATTGCAGTATCTGAATTAATTTCCCAAGGATGCATATGTAGCCCATTACACTGGTGCCTGGGTTTATAACCTCATCTCTAATTGCAGACTACCACCTGAGGGAGGGAAGAGCTCCCTGAGACCGGTACCTGAAGGACTGGTCTCATGGTGACCAGCCAGCACTGAGTCACAGCCACTGCCAGCCCTGCCACTGGGAGACGTGCCACCAAAGAATAATTGCCAGCACCAGATACTGCGGAGGAAGGTGCTGGAGGCCCCCCTGGTTCACAACTAAAGCTCAACCAAAAGCTGAGCAGTAGTCTTCTTCCTCTGTCTATCTGCAGGCATTTGGGGTTAGCAAAACACTCAGGAGAGGTCAGTGGGCTGTAAATCAATCGAAGAGCTTCGGATGGGGTCCCAAACCACAGTAGCACAGACTCTGTGCCCTGCCGCAACCTCATGTTGTTTTAGAAGAGTCTCATCCCTCCATCCCCGGCTGCTTCACTCTGATCATCCAAGAACAAAAGGCCAAGTTTTCTCTGCTCTTCTTTTAACTCTGCTTTTTGACAGACCAGCTGCCTCCAATCCTAACTTCTTGGCACACGGATGGTACATGGAGACAGGCATGTACTTCATGACATTTCTGCGCTGTTAATCATCTCTTGATCTACTGATTGCATAAAACAGATAATTCCTTTTTTGTGTGCTCTGCTCACCCAGGGTCACCCACATTCCCCTTGGGAAAGAGGATTTCACCATCATATTCAACATGCAGTAATGACTGAGCTGCTCTGGGGGTCACAGAATTAAACCATCCTCTTGTGGTGGCGTAAGATGAACATTATTACCTCCACAGCAAGGTCAGATCTTTTTCCTGTGTTAATTAATCAGCAAAATTAAATAGTTTGTTCAGTTAATATTTTCCCTGGGAAACCAAGTCAGTTATTAAAATGAAGCAGGGAGCCAGGTGGAGTATGACAGGCACCACAGAGATCTGTCAGTACCGTTCAAGCTCACCCTTGGGTACCATCCTGATTGTTCCAGCCAGGCATTTCCCTTCAGTGAGTAGATGCTGCTGTTCCACGATGTGCCATGCTGGGCAAAGAGAAATCAGCTAGAGCCTTTTCAAGGTGTCATCTGCGGATGAGGCAAGTTTGTAGAAGGACCCCTATGGACATTAACAGACTTTGAATCGGGGCATAGGAGTCATCAGTTGCTTGAAATGATGGGTTTGGGTTTGGCAGGCACACACGTTCACCCTGACTCACAGCAGCGACCAGGTCTATGAGCTAGAAATTGTAGAGGAATGAAGCTGGGTTAATTAACATTCCAATTGTCACAGGACTCTCCAAACTAGCCAGCTGCAACAAGGTCTTTTACCATCACATACCATGATACTCTTCACGCCAGCCCCCCTGCTGCCTTCTCCTAGTCTCTCCTCATCCAGGGCACACTCACTCTTCTCTGCTTCTTCCTCCTCCCTCTTCCTTGGCTGCCCAACCTCTTAACAGAACCAGCCACAGCTGCACCTTGTCTACATCAGCCAACCCACCGCCCCTGAAGCCAGCCCACAGCTGTATATTATCAATGTTAATTAACCCAGCTTCATTCCTCTACAAGAAATAACTTTTTAAGTCATACCCATGGGGCTGGGATGCCTTGGGCTGGACATGGGCTCTGCGGGGAAAGCCTCTGCCAGGACTCAGACAGCCTGTATTGACAGCGGAGTCTGTGCCTGTATTCATCTTTTCCTAAAAGAGGAAAACGAATTAAAACTCTCATTTGGTTGGATGACTCCCTCTCTGAGCTCCATTAACTTTATTGACTCGACTCCACCAAGTACCAAGGGAGAGAATCTCTCCTGGAAGCATCTACACCGTAGATGTCTA
Organism: Falco naumanni; assembly: GCF_017639655.2. Lineage (NCBI taxonomy): Eukaryota > Metazoa > Chordata > Aves > Falconiformes > Falconidae > Falco > Falco naumanni. The sequence goes on from NC_054066.1 coordinate 2,375,685, forward strand.
AGCCGGGTGTGATGAAGCTGACAGCGGGAGGTTGGTTTCTGACCTGAACAGCCTTTGGGCCCCAGTTTGCCCTGTCCTGCTCCTCAGGTTTAGCTGCTGTGATTCAGAGTCTCATGGAAAGATGGTGGCTGCTGCAGTCTGATTAACATCTTCATCACCAGACTGGCAGCACATCAGAGACTGTGGCAAACCCTGATGCTCACCCAGACCCCACGTGAAAGGTAGAAGTTTGACTCTGAGAAGCTGTTGGTGCTGGACGTTTCTTTTTATCGACTTGCAGGAAAACCCAGGGCAAATCTGCTTAGTTGCAAATGTAAAGAAAGCAGAGGGGGAAAGAAAAGAGGTCTTTCCTAAACAATGTGTCCCAGTGAATTCCACCTTGAGGCTTACATCACAGCAGGATCCAGCTCCTGTCATCAGCCTGGCTCTGCGTGAGGACCCAGACTGCAAAGCAGCACGTTTCCTCTATAAATCTGCAGGAATACCTGCTTGAGAAAGCACCACATTTTCATAACCCTCTGTCAGAGGAGAGCTGCATGGAAAGGGCCCCCAGAGCAAGGTCTGGGGCTCTGAGCTGGGTGTGCATGGAGGCACAGCCTGAATGGCAGCAGGCGCGGTTTTTAGGTCTTCCTTGCCTGCAAGGCTACCTGCTCTGCACTGTATCCTCTCCTGCATTGCTTTTACATGCCTTCCAACCTGGAGGTGGCAAATATCTAGATGCAATGAACTTGCCTTCCTCTGCAACACGCCTGCCAACTGCTCCAGCATCACTGGGGTGGGAGGGAGGCATTTCCCCCAGTGGGATGCTGGTACACGAGCAGAGCCAGCACATGAAAATACGTGACCCAGAACGACAGAGAGGAGCTGCCCTCGGTGAACACCAAGGCTCTGAGTATCGCAGCAGGATTTGTAGTCAGCTGCTGGCAAAAGAAGATAAAAAAATGTCCAACCTGCCAATACTTTTCAAAGGACCTCTTGGACAGAGTTTATCTGTGCTGTGGATGTTGACCTCCTGTCCTGACTGTGGGGGTGGGGGGAGGCAAAGATAAGGGAAGGGACAGGACTGCACAGTGCTGTCGAGAGTTTGATTCACAAAATAAAATTAGCTCCAGCAGACAATTAAAGACACACTGTGCAGAGGGACATCCCCGCACGGAAGGAGTCCCCACGGACGGCTGCTCTTGGGGACACTGCAGCTGATGGCACAGATCCGCTCATGCCAGGGGACCGATCCAGCTGGGCACACTGACCTCCAGGCCAAGGCAGAAGATGGGATTTCTTCAAAGCTTCTTCTTCAGGCAGGAGGGAGGGGAAACGCTCAGTCTTATCCAAAACAACAAGGTACAGGGTGGCTTTAGCACAGCTTGCAAAGCCCATGTGCCAACCTCCATCTGCCCACCGGAGCTGCTCCCAGAAGCCAGCAGAGCCACAGAGCTGAGCATCCAAGTGAAGGCTGGGGTGAAAGGACTCCTCAGGGTACAGGGCAAGCCTGGCCCTGGGCAAGGCTGAGCCTTTCACTGAGTCTTGTCTTTCTATTCAGGCTTGAACTTGACCATCGTTTCCAAAAACCAGCTCGGATTTCTCTGGGATATTATAATTCAACTCTGAATGACAGAGCAAAGTCACAGATATGTCTTGATACACTGATGGAAAAGCTCACTACTTCTCTCTACAGAACTCCAGGAGGAAAAAAAAAAGTACTGTCAGAGTTCTTGTGTTCCTACAATCATGCTAAACTTCTATTACTTCCATTTTCAAAGACTCTTAATCCCCCCAAACTGACTTTATTTTGCAACCCATCCTTCGCCCACACCTCCGGGTTTAATTTATTTAATTTCAGAACAGAAAATACCATTGAGAATGCCATTTTGGCCATCTAGCTGAATTTCATGTAACCTCCTGTACACAAATAACAAGATTGTTTATAGTACAAGGTGTGGTGGATTATTCAGTGACTTGCTTGGCAATGAACTGTCTTGATGGTTTAGATATGGTATCTTTTATTGGAAAATTTCAGCTGTTCTTCAGTGATTTAAATCTCCTTTCTCTGATGCACTGCAAGGTTACTGTATAATCTGCTGCATATTTCATAGTTAGATAACAATTATTGGCAGATATAAATAGACATTTTCATGAGCAATATTGTTCAGTATGCTAAATGTTGCTTTAATTTGCTGGTTCAATTTAAAGTGAATTCCTGTCATGCACAGAACAAAATAGATCAATTATATTACTACTAATTATTGTTATTATTTTAAACTGTGCTTCTCAAGCAGATTTAACAAATTTGTCAATCCAGCTTGTTCACCTTCTTGAAACCGAACCCGGCAGTCTTGCATGCAAATTACCCATGATTTTCAATGAGCAACAATGATAATTGCAACTGTTTTGTAATTATCTCACCCTAGACAGTCTCCATTTATCAAATCTAGGCCTAAAGGCTCCAACATCTTCATCTTCCAAAAGTATTGATATATAGTCCTATACGTTAAGGGTAAAAAATTGCATTTTGCAGCAATCCTCACTGTCAGAGTCAAAACAAATAGGATAAATATTTTGGAGGAAAAAAGATATTTAAAACTTAGCCAGAAATTTCTTGCTAGAAACCCAGACTTTTTCAGCAATATTTTGAGTTAATATGTTAAAATTATCAGAAAATACCTTTATTTTCTGCCTGGCTCTGATAAATAGCTTTTTATATATATGTTTCTAGCACCAAAATAAAAGTTCAGAACCCATAAACTATGTGACATCTCTCCTGCCTATCTATAAACGCATCGTTTCTCCATCAGGATACCTTTATCAGGCGGTCAGAAGTCACAGCCATTCACATTACAGAGCCGTGATTCTGATAGGACAGTGCTATGGCAGGTTGCATTTTAAGGTATTCATTCTTGTAATTCACTGCTGCATTATCTACTCTTTTTGCTGCAATAATCCATCTGAGGTCAAATATATGTACATATAAACCAGCCTTGTGGCCAAATAAATAAATAAATAAATTAATAAATCTGTGAGCAATGGCAACGGGTAGACAGGAATTCTGTGTTTGTGAAGGATTTTGAGGTCTGTGGGTGTTTCGATTTCCTCCTGAGTTGGCGCGAAGCTACACTTGCAAGCCAGGAGGAAGTAAAAAGTTAAAAAAGAAGTGAAAAGCAGAGGCTGTTCCCAAGCATGGAAGATGAAGGGGAGCACACGCCCTGCCAGGGTAAACGTGAAAGCCCATGACAGATGGGACAGGCATGGTGAACGTATGAAAACTGAAACCACAGACCTTTCCAAACACAGCAGAGACAGGAAGCCCGCAGAGACGAGCAGGGGCAATCAAGTAAAAGGGAAAAGAGAAACAGATTATTTTGTTCTTTGTTCACAAGCAATGTGTCTCCAGAAGTCCTGGCCCCAAGCTGCTGCCCAATATTTCATTCAGCCTGGGCACCAGGAGATGGGCAAGGCAAGGCTTTAGACAAGCTCGGAGGCAATCCAGAGAAATGCAGATCAGTGAGGTTGGTCTTTGGGTTCATTGGTGGAAAATAGGGTTAAGGAAAGGGTTAGCACCCCTGGATAGATGACATACTCTAGGGAAGGGTCCCCACCCGTTGTAACTGGCACTCACATCTCACAGGTCTGTGAAAATACGGAGAGGAGAGCCGTCCGCTAGTGTCCTCCTCTGCAGTTTCCCAAGGCTTTTGGCTGGATCCTGCAGCAAAAAACCCTGAAGTATCATAGAAAGAGACCAGTCTGTTAGGGAACAAATAGTAGGAAGCAACTAGAAGTTTTCAAAGCAGGGCAAGCTGGCCAGCTGTGACCCCAAAAGGGTCTCTGCTGAGACCTGAGTGGCTCTGCAGAAGCCAAAGTGATGCGGCACCAGGGCAGTATTGTGGGGACCAGAGGTTTCTAGGCATCCAGGTGTCCCCAAGGGCATGGAAGTAGGGGGAAGGCAAGAGCCTCCCTAGAGGCACTGAGGAGTATGCATAGTTTTTTTTCAGCACACGCAGAAGCTTCTAGAAAGATCTTTTCTCCAAGGGTGCAGCAGAAAAGGAGTCCTAAGTCCTTTTCCTAACCTTTTTATTTGGTCTGCCTCACCCAGCTGCTCCGTGCTCTCTGTGCAGAGCTACCTTGCTCAGATGTATTATGTTTGTGCGCTAATAAAACACAGTTTTAACCCTTGGGAGTGCCTTGGAAGGAAAGGGAAACTGCTCTGCCATGTGGCTCAGCTGGCTCCACATCCTATTTTGCGATACTGAATTAATTTGGCTTCATCACATCCAACAGTGAAGAGCTGCGGTTGAGCCAGAGAAGGAGCTCCCAGTGCCGAGTTACGGCGGTAAAATGGCAGCTGACATTCAATGTTGCTAAAAGCAAAGTAAAGCACATAGGGGGAAAATAACCTGGCTCTACACTCACTGTGAAAGGAACTAAATTAGCTATTACCTCCAAAACGAGATCTCAGAGCAGGCGGTTGTTTGCGGCTGTCAGCCCAACACGCTGCAGCAGCCAGCAAAGGGGCTACAGTGGCAGAGCTGTTAGAGGGGGAAGAAAGGACAAAACAGATAGTGCAGTGCTCCTGCATCAGGCCATGTTGCTCTTTCATCTTGGATATTGTGTCACTTCAGAGGATAGCACAGAGTGAGGAAAAATTCACAGAGGGTGGCGATGGCAATGCGGGAGGGAAGCAGCATCTGCCCAAGCCCGGGCTGTTCACTGGGAGCGCAGCCGTGATGCAGTCTGTTGTACCATGAATAATGCAGGGAAAATGATCACTCGCCTCCTGAGATAATAGGATGGGAAGGTGCTCCTGCCCTGCACCTCCCTCCCCCTTCCCATCTCTTTTTATTCCAGATTTCCACAGTCCCTTTATCAGCCTGCAGCCTGATGGAACAAATCCCTCTGATTTGTCACCCACGCCAACAACGGCCTTCCTACCTCATTTGAGGGCATAGTCTTGGGTGAGCAGAAGCAGATTTTATGCCTGTGTTCAGACAACATGTAAACAGGTTGTGCCCACGGTGCGATACAGAGGGCAATGCTTCACAGCAGATGTGAGCAGCATGGCACGTGCGGTGCTGCAGCGTGCTGCCGGTGGGAGTCGGCGCTCAGCACGCTGCCAGCCGGAGCAATGGGATGCAGAGGACCGAGCACAGGATGAATGTACATTGTGTTTCGCTACAGCAGATTGCCAATTTTACACATCTCCATATCTCAAAACCCATGTAATGAAGAGAAGATGTTTAAAGCAAGAAAAATACAGGAAACGTAATAAATGCAAAAGAGAATTATGTGGAAAATACACCGAAGGAGTGTTTTCCTCGCTGTTGAGATGCTTACAGTTTACTTGCTTCATGAATATTTAGAAACAAGAAGGTTGGCTCCAAATGTCAGTCTAAATGGACACAGTTTTCCTTTCTATAAATATTACATTTTATTCCAAGACAGCAGAATGCAGAAAAGTAACAGCTAAGACCTTGAAAGCCCCCTCCTCTTGCTCCTCAAGATTGATTCATTTGGACTGTAAATTCTTCTGGGCTACGTGCTAAAGATACTTTGCTTTCATCTTCTTCTAAGGTTGCCAAGTCTGAATGATAGGTTGACCTGGAAAACAAAAGGGGTACTCTTGTAAATATTTCACACTCCTTCTGGAATCAAGACCCACAACTGCTAATGCTGGAGTGAAGTGAAATACAAAGACTGGCAATATCAGAGAGAGAGTGTATTGTGCGTGAAGAAGAGCTCCTGCTATTGGCAGCTGGCAAATGAAGATATTTTTTTTTTCCTTGGAAAAAAATACTCCAAAGACAAAACACTCGACTTGTAAAGGAATTGTAAATCAGATGTAAATAACAGTATTACATTAGTCCTCTTGTCCTGCTCCTGGAGGGTAAATTTGGGGTTCTTCCATGCCTACAGAGCACCAGGCTGTTTCGGTTTCAGCCAGCCGAGGGGAGCTTTGTGGGTCTTGACTGGAGCAGAAGCTGGCACCTCAATGGGCAAGGGGAAAGGAAGGCGTTGCAGGATGTCTCTGTACAGCACTGTGCTCGACAGGCAGGCTGGAATCACACAACTCAACCCAGGCAAGATGGGAGCCTTGCTGGAGGGAATAACGGGAGGATTCCCCCTCCTCTCCGTCAAGACCATATGTCTGGTAACTGTTAATGAGATTTACAATCTTCCCCAAGCCCTGACTGCTTCTAAACCCTGATGATACACAGTAGCCAATAGGAAAGAGCTAATCATTCATTATGAATCACTTATTTGATGAATTATGGTTTTTTTCTGTTTTTTTTTAAATTGCTTGTGAGCAGCATAGTGGTTTTCTCAGTCTTGCAACTTGAAACACTTGCTGACTAATTTCTGCAAGTAAATCCTGGGCAACAGACTTTGTTCCCAGGCAACTGCTGTGAATGGGTGAGATTTCCATGTGGACCTTTGCTAAACCATAGCTGCCTAGAGCTCAGCGGCCTCTCGCCCATGTCAGTCCTCCTACACTGAATCAAAGAAAGAAATACCAGTCAGGAATTACTGATATGACAGGTCTATGCACCAGAAATGGTCTGCAACTTGGCTTTTGGATAGCTGGAGCAAGATTACCCAAACTATGGAAGCAGTCACTGCCCTTGAGAGGTGTGAAATGCTCCCACCTTGTGCTGGGTTTCCTGATCATTCTGTTTGGATGCTCAACTTTCAGAAAATGGGTCCAAGGATACCCTTGTGCAAACACCAAGCTCCAGGCAAATAGCTAATAGCCTTCCATGTTGTCTTGTCTCCTGAGGGCTTCATCATTGTTGCTTTCCAAACTTGACCAAGACCAAGCACCTCAAAACTGCAAATGCAAGTCTGGGGGCCATTTCAGAAAATGTAGGGCATAGCTTTAGCTCTGCAGTCTTACAGTCTTCTGTCAAAAAAAAAAATAATAAAATAAAATAGGCTTCTTGAGATGGTTCTCAAAAGAATGTGCACTGACAAATTCCCAGCAAATGAAAACTGGGATTTTGTTCTATTTATACTTTCAGCAAATCCACAGACAATATAAATGAATTTGAAATACAAAATGGAACGTATTAGCCAGACTAGTGAGAGATAGTTACATAGCCTTCATATAGCAGTACACAGTAATCCAGCCAAAATATTTCAGAACTAATTACTGTACAGCCTTCTAATCCCTAGTAGAGAAAAAAATCAGCACCCCGTATATTTTTGGAAGTTCATTGGAAGCATCTGTTTAAGATGTTGTTAATCCTTCATTCCAAAATCGTTGGCTGGATGATAATGAAACAGCCCTGTTTGCGCTCAGTGTGTTGAGACCTAAAACCCATCTTGGTTAAAGCTGATTATTTTGTACAAAGGAACATAACTCAATCCCTTTTCTTCTCGTTTTGCTTTGCTTTCTTCTGGTGAGAACTTTTCATTCCTCCTTTGGTTTTCTAGATGGCAGCTGGCAGTAGAAAATGATTGGCTTTAATCTCAAATTTCAAAATCAATACAGCGTGGGTACTATTGATTTTGGCACACCGGGATGACCCCAGGAGTTCACAGCAACCTAAGAGGACTTTTGATGTTTCTGGACCTTCTTCAATTAGAATTGCTAAAAATCTCCCACCCTCCCAAAGATCAGGAGTGCCAGAATAACTTTGCTTTGCAGCCGCGGTTTGAGCAGCAGCACAGCGGTGTCCTGGCACGGGACGCCTGCAGATCCAGTAGAGAAGGCGCCCCTCTATACCTCCGAGCAAGGGAAGGTGAAAACATGCCATTGTGCCTGAGACAGGTTAAAGAAAACTTTTAGAACCTCATTTGCTTTCTGTAAGAAACACGCACGAATCAGTGTTGGAAATGTAGCCAGGTTGGCTCTCGTATCTGCATTCTGGTTTTTGCCATTCCTGTTGAAAGTGCATTTGCAAACAACCTTAAATCTCAGACTTCCTAACTTTTGAGTACTTGACTCTGTGACTCCTTTAACCATATGGGTTTCTCAGTAATTTTAAATTATTTTTTTGAAAGGTCTGGATCCAATTCTTCTAATAGCCTCAGTCTTTTCAGGCCAGCTAAGATGACTCCTGCAGTTTGGTGTGAGTTTGGGATGTTGCCCAGAGCAAACAAAGGAGGAGCTGTGGGGCTTTCCTTTTTTCTTTTTTCTTTTTCTATAAATTTTACGAATTTCAGATTTATGTTTGTGGAGTCTATACATTTTTTTATCTCATGAAAGACGGATGAAGAAGGAAATAGACGGCTCTGAGCTGCCATGCATTGCGCTTCAGTACAGCATCGGTCTCTTCCTCCAGACTGTCACCAGCTTGGGACAAATTTAAAGTCCTTCCAGCGCTCAGTTTTTCACACCTATTGAAGACACCTACACTAGGACTGCATGAATCACCAGGTCAAGGGGCCTGCCCCTCCCTCCAGCAGCCATAAAGGCTACATGACCACCCTGAAGATGACAGATGTTAGACCAACATGTGTCCCACCAAGTCTCTCTGTGAGATAGATATTCAAGAATAAGAGGAGTCATTTCCTTACCTCCAAGAATACACTTAAAAATGAGGTTTTCCAAGAGCTGGTCTTGTGCCTGATCCTGCAGAAAACTCCTGGGGGATGGAGTGGAGACTATCTTTCCAAAACGTGCGATTTGTTCCACAATGGGAGAGACTGTAGATAAACAGGAGGACAGGGTCTGAACACAGGGTGACGCTGATGATGTAATAAAATGATCTGAAAAAGAAAAACAGAACAGAATTTAATGGGGATGAGGGCAAAGTGTTACACTTGGACAGCTGAGAGGAGCTTCCACCTACCAACACTGGCTGGAAAGGTCTGGGTAGGCTGTCACCCATCACAGCACTGCCCTCGGTCAGCAACTTCCCATTGCCACGAATGGGGACCGGACCCTTCCAGGGGTGTATAACAAGGAGGCAAAACCCACGGAGTAATCAGGCTGGGCAGGGGTCCCCCGGCACCGTCCCCCACTGTTATACCAAGGAGGTGGTCTGGAAGGAACTCAGAGGGAGCCAGCAAGAGTGGTCAGGGGTGTAGGAAATGCAGTATTCAAGGGAAAATTGAGAGAACTGGGGCTGCTTAATTCACAGAGGAGAACAATAAAGGGAAAACACACCGTGCTATGGGAATATACATTTGGTGTCAGCAAAGAAGGGAATGTTTTGTTCAGTGGGTCCATGGAGGAGGATAGGACAGAAAGCACACTGCTTTCTGGTAAAGGGGACACATTTTAAAGAATACTCTTACATTTCTGCTTTGAAATTTCAACAGTGTCCCCATGCTGGTGGGTGAAACTGAAGACCTTGGGAACATCAGAAACAGTAAATGATTTTTCAAAATATTGGTCAAAAAGTCTTTCTTTCTTTTTTTTTTTTTTTTTTTTTTTTTTTTTTTTTAACAAAAGAGGCTTATATTTTGTAGGTTTCCTGACCTTTTTCTTCTGAAAATGTAAACCAAGCCCAAACTGTGAAAAAATTGCCTTCTGACATACTGAGACTGGCAACTTGGTTTCCTGTGTTCAAAGCAGCATACTTCTGCAGCTAAAATAAAACAAAACGATGCTGGGAGGGGTGCCTTTTTTTTTTTTTTTATTTAACTGTTGAAACCGAAGATGAAGTATTTCAACTGGCCTGAGCAGCAGTAACAACTGTTTCACATTCTCTGCTCACTAAAATGTGCTCAAGCGTACCCAGACCCCCGCTGTCCCAGCTTGGGGGTGGGATGGAGGGGGAGAAGAACGAGTCCGGATCCTGCAGCTCATCTTGGGGTGGAAGAGCTGCTCCCTGCCGTACTTCCTTATCCAACAGAAGTCTGAAAACCTGCTTCCCTGCAACGTTTTTTTTTTTTTTTGTATGTGTGTTTTGAAGTTAGAGACAGAGGTATCTGAAAGTTTCTGAGCAGAAAGATGGCCTGTAAGCGCTTTTTCGGTGAGAGAAGCTGCTGCATGTGGATGGCAGAGTTTCAACTCATGTCTCACTTACCAGAGCTCTTGCAGTTGTTTGGGCAGAGTTTTTTGGATGTTGTGGCACTGGCAGGGGAAAATCAACCGTTAATGGGGTGCAAAGCATCCCACGTCTGGCCAAGAGCAAAACACATCTGAAAACTCTGAGCTCTGGAGAGGTAAAAGATGTGGGAAATCGTTGAGTTCGCATCTTACTAAATCATAAGATTACTTCTGAGCTCTTTAAACTTTGTAGACAACAAAAAAGATCGCCTCAGAAGAGGGGAAAAGATGGTTCCCTCTTAGAAGCAGAACAATAAAGGCTATTCGTTCATCATTTGAATGTCTTGCCTAATGAAATTAGATACAGTCTGAAATCCCCCCATAAGCCAAAGGCTAATTCATTTCCGCATTTGAAATGCGTGTTATCAATTACCGACTGTAGATCTAATGATTTCCATAGCTAGTTTTTATTCTGATACAAGTGGCTTTGAGGATTTATTGATGATGAGTATATAAAAAGTCAATTCAGAAATGTATACTGAATTCATCTCTGCAGTGTACATGCAGCTATTGGGTCTTTGAACTACAGCTCAGTCAGGCAGATTAATATCTTCTTCTTCTCATCAGCAGACTTTAAAAGCAACCTAAATTTAAGAGTTGCTCTTGAATGCTCCGTATCTCCTGGAGGCCTGAGTCCTGCATGAAGACGAGCAACGTGTACGGGGTGTGATGCAGGAGTATCACAGGGAAGGTTATCATCCTCTTATACCTGCACTGGAAGTCAGAAATGTTTACAGTACTGCTCCAGGCTCTAACATTTGTGAGCCTCTGGGTTAATACGATCATTACACAGCACCTTTTTAATGAGGGCATAACCTTAGGTTGCTCCCCAGCTTTGCTCTCAGAAACAGGTGGATTCCCTAAGCTGAAACATTAAAATACCTCTACCTGATGTATGCAGCTGCAGCAATAGCTTTCAGTCTAAATATATGGTTTTCCAGACCAAAAATAAGCAACAGAGTTGGTAGTCTTATCACAGGAAGCCCTACGATAGGGGCAAGGCACCCTGTCCCTCCTGCCCTGTGCCACACTAGTCTACCCACGTCTTCATAAATTCCTTCAGACGTGTGGAGTTATTTTGTTTTGTGCCCTCTCATAGCCACGTTCACAGGCTCAGGTTTTCACGGTGGCTCTGAGGAGTCTCCTGTGCTTTAGGCTGAAGCAAGGGAGAAGGTCACAAGGGACATTAGGACATCAAGGCTGGCTGGCAGCCCTGGCTTACCCATGGCAGTTGGGACAGTCTCCTGGGAGAAACTGGAGTGAGTTTTCCTCTGCTTGGGGGTTTGGGAGGGCAGTATTAGAATTTTTGCCTGCTTTTTATCAATACAAAACTCAATCTGTCATCAGTTGTTTGCAAAACTTACATGTATACATGGCTTATCCTCAAGAGCCTCTGGTTTTCCAATTCTCCTGTTTACACTCAGGTAATGTATTGGATTTGCTTTCAGTGCTCAGAAACCAGAGGGAAGGCCACTAATGGCAAGAGTTCTTGCTCCTTGTGAGCAGAGGGATCATGATTTATGAGGTTTCTCTGATGGTACTGTGAGCACCAGTGTCCCAGGAGGGCTGGTTATCATCGAGGACCCCAGAGTGAGCATGCAGCCCTGCATCGCACTCACCCCATCAGGCACGGGATGTGTCGTACCCACCAGGCCCTGTGGGACATCACTTCAGGGTAGGTGTCCCAGGCAGAGGCAGGCTTTGTGCCAACAGAGATGGTCAGAGGTGCAGGAGCTCCCGTGGGCAGGTGCAGCAGGCTCCTGCTAAAGCAGCAAGATGCTGATATAAGAATGGTTTTCTCAGGTTTTATAAAAGATCTGATCCCACTTGCATTCCCATGTCCGTGCATGGCAGCACACATTTTTTTTCTTTCTTATTGTACATTATAAACCTGGCTTCATATCTTCTTAATACAGAAAATCTACAGGGCCAGAGCTCCAATCATTATAAATCAAGCAAAGCACACAAACACAAGAAGCGAAAAGTAAAATAGTACATTGTAAATCATTCAGTGTCAATAATTTCAGTTGTTATTTGTAGCTAGCAAAGGAAATTGGACTTTTTAATATGTAACACATTAACCTAAGCGTCTGCCTAAATGGAGCTACGTTTTTAATGTGCTGACATATTAACACAAGTACTCTTTATCTAATTCCTCCAACCTTAACATAACTATAATATTGTTAAATCATTAGCAGACCTTTAAAGAAATATTAATTCTCCTTAATAAAATATTGAATATCACTTTTTGCTGTTGCCTAGCCACACCGAATAAGCAGTATTCACGTGATCACACCTGTTACTGCTTAGATTTCATAGCTACAGGAAGCATACACTTATGTATGCTTATGTATGATGAGAAGAGGTGTAAACTTTTCAGCAATAATTCCAGGAGTTTGGTGGACTGGTTTGGTTTGGTTTGTGAAGCTCACAGAGGGCAGGACAGCTAAATTCCTACTCTTACAGTGTTTTTACTGTGATGATGTGATTTATTACCTATGTGGAGGAGGTGTGGTCAAAGAGATGCTCCTGATGCCTTCTGCCAGCACCTGAGCTCCTGAGGATGCTGACCATGCTCTGGTACCCAGCCCCAAGTCCCCCCCAAGTCCCCGGCCAGCTACAAGGTGCCCTTTGTGAGAGTCACAGTGTGGGCAAGGGAAATCCGGGACTCAGGCAGGGTCTGATCCAGCTCCGTGGAGCTAAGCAGAGTAAGACATGTCTGTGGGCAGAGGAGGACATAAAGCTGATGCCACATGAATGGGATACTCAGGGAACGAAGACTGGAAAATTGCTACCCATAATTACAGTAGAGAAGTGGACAGTGGTCAGCTGTGTTCATCCTCCTCCTCCAATGGCTCTCTTTATTTTGATGCATTATTTTCTTGTTTAATATGGTGCTTTTATGGGCAGAATGTGCTCAGGATGGTGTATAATGGGACCAACTGTGCAGAAATGTCATGCATGCGAAATCTATGCAAAACCCCTGCTATTCTTTTGCCTGAATCAATTTAAAGAAGACGCTCCATAAAACAGGATAAAGCCAGATTAAGTGCATACAAATGAGGCAGCCCAGGCAAGGTTTTCAGAATTTGTTGGAGGCAGATGGAATACAAATAGAGAAAGAGATTGCAATGGTGCATGTGTAAAACACACTTGACAGATATATCCAGAGAGGTTGGAGGTGAGAGAAACAGCCTAACGAGAAGTCCCCTCTGCAGAGGTCACCTGAAGACAGAGAGGACAATATGCCAGACATGAGGCCTGTCTGACTTCACAGCTACATGGTCTTCAGTTTTCCAGCAACGTCCCTGGATAGCAGTGCAGGCTTCTACGGCAGGCAGCAAAGCCTGTGGCAGCTTCATGAGAAATAGAGGCATTAAATGAATTCAACAGAGGGAAAAGCCGATCAGGATTGCTGCCCCAATGTTATTTGCTTTGCTTTTACATTTATTTGATATTCTCCTATCATTTTCAGTTTTCAGCCTGCTGCAGATTTTCCTACTGACAATGCGTAACAGCATCCACAGGATGGTAATGCCATACGTGGCAACACTGGTATGCAAAATATACTGTGAAATAAAGCAAGCAGATTGGGAACTTCTGTTCTCATAATCTGAGAACGAGGGCAGCACATTGAAAACTGATGAAAGGAAATACTTTTTTTCACACAATTAGCTGCTGGAAATCATTGCCAGGAGATTTTACTCAGCCTGGAAAAAAAAAAAAAAAGGCTGAAAATAATGACTCGGACATTTATGTGGATGGTAAGCACACCTAGCAACAGGGCTTTAGGAGAGTCACAGCAGGCTACATGGTCCACAGACTTATCTCAGTAGGGATTTTTTTGGTCCAGCTTCCTGTAGAAATGCAGGCCCCCCACCGTTTTGTAAGTCCATGACCATGTGCCAGCCTTTTGGTTCTTCCTCCATCTAATAACTTGTGCATCTTCTGGTCATGTTCCACTGGAGATGGACAAGGGCTACACAACCCAAAGATAATTCACTTTCTAGCAGAGCTGTAAAATACCAGCCGTCAGGTAGAGCTGAAGATGCTCTTCCAGCGTGTCTCCTGTGAACAACCCAGTTCACCCCCTGGATATAACCATTGCTGAATCAGGAGGCAGACTCCTCTGGCACCAGAGCTCAGGCACTGCAGTACTCATGGAAATGGCCAATGTTTTTCATGGGTACTTTGGGAAAACAATGTGTCCTCAGGCTGCTGGGGGAGAAATTCGCTTGGAAATAGAGCTCAGGGTCCCCAGGCTTTGGGCTTGGAGTCAGGAGTAAAAACCTATGCGAGGAGAAGCTGCTGCTGGGTTTCATGCATGTCCTTAGGAACTATGGGCTAGCAGAGATGAAGGTCTGCCTCACACAGCACTGAAACCCATCTGCTGTTTTGTTTGGGGCCATATTTGAAAGAAAAATTATTCTGAATCTATTTAGACAATCCTAAATATTTCATTGGCACTGTTTAAAATATTCCCACAACTTCAAACCAAGCACATGGCCCTAGGAGGAAAAGAGAAATTGGAAGTAATGACTATCAAACTCTGAAAATTATCTGCAGTCACCTTTTCAACAACAACAAAAAATGTAATACTGAATATTTCAGGGAGTTAAGTGAATACAGAAACTTACGTATCCGGCAAGTCTGGACTTACTTTCTGTTGGGTGGTTGTTTGCAGAAGACTTTGTTTTTTGTCAAACCACTTGTTATTCAACTGTTCAACCCTTTGATAGGAACCTCATGCGGCCAATGAACACCTGAAAATGCTGTGCGGGGTTGGAGTTGCTTTCTGATGTTAAAAAACATGTGGCCATTCATCCTGATTAAAAATTGGAAGCTTTCAGAAAGCTTGACTTTCCAAGTGTGAAAAGCTGTTACTGCTCATTTTTCATGAGGAAAACTGGAAGATGAAGCAATGTAACCTGTAAAAACACACGCACCACATTTTATTTTTGTTTGTCTCTGTGTACTCCCTCAAATACCTGTGCCGGGGACACGGCCATGTGTTATCCTGCTTGAGAAGAGCAGACTCCTCTGGCCTGCCACGGTGGCTCCACGAGCTGGTGTGCAGGAGATGGGCTTGGGAGGACGGAGGAGAAAATACTTCCACCTCTGCTGTGGCTCTTGTTATTTCTAATGGAATAACTCAGGTTTTAGATTTTAATTCAGGTGTCTCTGAAACTGACAATTTCACTGCCTTCTCCAGAACAAGCCCTTCATTTAAACATGACATTAGTTTTGGCTGCGCGCCTGAAATGCTCTTTGGCGATTTGAGGAGTATCCAGAGATGCTGAGGGGTGACCAGACGGGCTCCTGTGGTCTCCTCCAAGCAGTTTAAGGACCTCTGCCAGGCCAAATCTATTTCCCTTTGCTTCTTGCTCTTAGCCCCAAAGCAGAAGTGTTTTGTTTTGGTGGGAAGTGGCCTGGGATGCTCACGAGGCAGCTATGCTGAGATTTTTCCTTAGCCTGGACCAAAGCTTTAGGAGAAAGAAACCTGGTATGGGGAGTGGGTTGGTGTCTTAGTTCCCCACGGACCTTGAGAAACATGTCCATGTGCTATTTCACAGCTACAGAGTTCATGGGTGGGACGGGAAGTTCACCCCTGCCCACTCCTTCCACACACAAACAACTGCCCTCAGCCTGCCTTGGTAACAGATACTTCACACGTAAGTAAGTCTTTGAAAAATCTTTGCTTTGTCTGTCTTTTCTCCTTACAGACTAGGATGTTTTCAGTCCTCCTCTGCCTTCCCCCATGAGAATTCCTGTCCTTCCCAGCTCTCCTCATCATGCTCCGCCAAGGGAGACTGCTTCTCAGTGATATCTCCTTTAACTTTGTTTGAAGTATTGAATGTAATGCTAGCAGAGGTGTTTTCATTGAAATGTTATTATCCTCTTTTCCCATCCTCCCCAACATAAAGACTTTTTAGAGGGACTTGGACTGCACTTGAAAAACTGTATTCTTGGGGAAAAAAACCACACAAAACCCCCAAAACCCCCCAAAAAGCAGAAGGAAAGAAAGAGAGGGGAGAGGCAGGAATGGGTTTTGAATGTGCAAAAAGTATCGTTTTAAGATTTTCTTCCTGTGACATGGTTCCCTTAGGAAATACCTTGCCATTTCATGTCATGTTTTCATTGCTCAGCTTTTCAGAAATAACATATCTTCATTTAAAAACCGACTCAGCTAGGAATGCAAATGCAAGGCTATTCTTGGTACTCCGTGCTGCTTCGTCTGCATCACCTCCTATTAGAGTAACGCCTGGGCCCTAGGCTTGTGCTGCATCTTTGCAAAAGCAGAGAAGGGCTTTGGGATTCCCTAAGAAAGAGAGCACATGAAAAGCAGAAAACCTGAAACCCAAGCAGAAAATAAATTATTTTTCCTAGCTTTTGTGTGGACCCCAGCAGGACTTGAGAATATACATCAGGTGAAATGTCCCTGAAGAACTGGAACCGGAGTGGTGCATAAAGTCAGTCCAGCCATGTCTAGGCATCCCTTGGGACAAATACCACATGAAATAGCAATTGTGAAGGAAAGGAGCAGACATCCCATGTAAGACATTCCATGGGACTTTATACATCCCTAAGGAGAGATAATTAAGAGCTTTCCTATGAGCCTTGTGAACTGGTGCGCTGCCAGACCGCAAAACTGGAGGACGGCTTCCACGTCCAACACCACGTTTCCTCCTTGATGGCTGTCTCTGGTGTCCAATTCTAGCAACCAGCCAGCTTAAAATTAGAACCATGGGTTCATTAGAGTTGATAAGGCACAAAGGATCAGGACCTATAAAATTCTTGTGGCTCTCTGTCAGCCCCAGGATCCTGGTGAAAAGCTGCCAGCCTGTTTATAAAGGTTCTGCTCCTGCTTCTACAGCGGGGAAGGGTGTTTAGGCACCACAGGTATGGCTAAAGAGTAGGTTAGCGTTATGGGAGCCCCTGGAGCCTGCCTGAGTGCTACATGGCAGCAAGGAACAGAGAAATGGGAGACTTCATTTTCAAGGAGTTTATCAGAGAAACACACAAGTGATGTTTCATAAATTGCATCTTACCGGCCAGCAGCTGGTGCCTAAAAGATTACAGCTGGGTCCAAGCACAAGTAGAAAGTCAGGCTGGGCCCAAACCTGGCTCTTCCAAGTGCAGATGTGGTGCTTGAACAGGCACATCTTCCTTTCCATCCCCAGATGGCTCAGACCTGGGAAAAATGATGCTATTGACTTCCCATTAGAGAGGAGGTAAATCATCCTAATGAGAATGGACTGATCACCTCCAAGCTGTGTGCCCCGTGATGAAATTCCTACTGTCCCCTGTCTCTAACACATGGCTCTTCTGTTTGTTATTTCCTTCTGTAAATTGCAGTTTTAAAATGGGAATGTCTAAATTGAGCTGCTTTAGCCTCTGATTAGCTAACAGAGTGTCAGCCCCCTGCCCCAAAGGTGATGGAAACCTCCACTCTAGAGCTTCCCTCAGCCTGGGACAACTTCAGCCAGGAGACTTGGGGCAAGGTGCCTGCCCTGGCTGCTCTCCTGCTTGTGGCAACTTGACCAACCTTCATGGAAGAACATAAACCATTTTTGGAGCTCTATGTGGGGAAGGGAAGTCTTATTTTCTTCCTGCAGCAGCAGCTGCCTTGCGCTCTTTTGTATGCTGTTCATTTGCAAAGTCATCCTTGGTCATTTATTTAGAAACCTGCCAAGGAACATATGCTCCAAAATGAAATGTGGCAAATCCTCTGCGGAGACCCTTTTGACTCTGTGCAGGGGATTTTTGGCAACCAGAAAGATGAAAAGGTGAAGGTGACAGGAGCTGTGCGGGTCCTGGTGCTTTTGTACAGCCATAACAAGCCTGATGCACTGTTGCTACTGGAGCTGGAGCTTTGCTCAGGGGTTGTGGTTGGAGGTTACGTTCAGCCAAGCACAACTCCTTTGGGGCTTATTCTGCAGCACACAATACATTTTCTGCTGCCTGCTTTGTGGGACTGCCTCCTTCTTGGCCAGGTGGCACTACCTCACGCTCCACTGTCCAGCCATTGCAGGTCAAATGGACTGTGAACAGTCCAGTGAAGATCAGGGTTTGGTGTCCAGGACCTACCCAGCAACACTGGCTTCCCAAAGAGGCTCCTGAGGGCTCAGAAAAACTGTCTTTAGGAGAGGAGACAGGATTGCTCCTGTGAGAAAGGGTGCTACCTTGCAAGAAGGTATAAGCAGTGTGTCAGAGGAAGATCAGACACTTGTGGTAGGGCTGTGGACCTTGGTTAGTCATCTGGAGCAGAAAAGGAAGCCCCACTGAAGGTCACAAGTGGGGGAAATCCTGTTGCTTAAATGTACAAAAGCACTTTTGTATCTTCAACCTGGCTGGGCTGAAGTTTGGCTTGGAAGGACCCAACTCCGTGGCTGTGCTCCTCACTAGCAATGAGCATCATCAAAACCCATGAGGTTTTCAATAGGGAACAAAAATAGAGAAATGTAAAAGGCTTGGTGAGTGGATGGAGGTCTTTGAAAGTCCCAAGCAGTTCAAATGATGTTCTCAACCTTGGCTAAATCAAGTAACCAGCAATGAGCCTAGACTGGACTGGAAGACTCTGGCCCCTAGTCCAAGCGCCTGTCTGTGGATGGGGTTGCATCAGCAGAAGATGTAGTGGTTTGCACAGCTCTGGCAAATGACTTTGTGGCTTGCCAAATCCCCATGTGTAGGAAAGAGGTGCTGGGAGGGGAAGTCCCTGCTGTCTCCAGCAGCCTCTCATGAGGGTCAGCATGCTGTTCACCAGACCTCCTTCCACTATGCAACCCAGGAGCTCCCACTTTGTTGCCTCTCTGAACCCATCTGCAGAACCAGTGTGCTCAAACCCCACTGCGAGACCCTGGCATGCTCTCAGGAAGCGCTGCTGGAAAGGGCTGCTGCACCAGCTCTGAAAGCCACCCAAAATTTGGGATGCAACACTCCGCTATAGGGAGCGGAGCGTGGAAGCAGTAAGGCAAAGCAGATAGATTTGCAGTGACAAAGGAGTGAATTTTTCTGTTCTGATTTTTTGTTCCCCAAAACAAAGGAGAGATTGAAGAACGCCTGTTTAATTTGCAAATTTCACAGATTCAGCCTGCACAAGAGATGGGGGAAGAATCAACAAAAAGCCAACAACAGGCATGGAAAGAGCCCCAAGTATTAATGGCAGCTGATCAATAACTAATCCGCAGTGTTCCAGTTACCAACTTGATGGAGAAAATTCACGGTGCTTAAGTAATTCCAACTAATCTTAATGAATGCCTCCATGCCTACATGCCTGCAGAGCTGTGTGAAATTTATAGAAAAATGTCATTTCGGCTCTCTGACTATTTTTTTTTTTCTTGCAGTCATCAAAGGAGCATAAAAAATGCTCTTAGAAATCTGCTATCTCTCTCTGCCAGATGAGGGCTTCAAAAGGCAAGCACTCATTTTTTTGTCGTAAGCAGGGAAGATTACGAATACATTATCTAGTTAACATTAAAAAAAAATCAAAACACCCAATTTTACATTCTTACTTATTTATCCCGTGCCTCTGTCCCTTTTGTGAGCCTCACTCTCTTCCCTGCTGAAGAAAATAATGCCAAGTAGACAAATCAGCTACAAGTAAAAAACGTTGATACATATTTTTGTTCTATTTTTATTTAGCACTACTTAGAAAAATTTCAAAGGGGAAGATCAATATGGTGGTTTCAAGCCTTCTCTGTCTTTCCCTGCTAAAAGCTGATGAGTTCCTCTTAAGTTTCTTAGCAGCCTGCAGGAAAGAAGCCTCTGCTAACTTGCCACCAAGCCTGCGAGAAACTTGCTGGGGCTAGCAGAAGTGCTGACAACGAGAAGAACAAGCTTTTGTAAAGACGGAGAGGTGGATGTAGAAGTGGAGTGGGCTGGAAATTTTCCAGTGGTAGTTTGTTTTCCCCTGGGAAAAGTGTAAGGTGTGGGCTTAGCATGGGAATGGAGGGAGCGGTTACAACCAGCTTGGGATGTCTGGGGGAGACAGACTAAGGTCCCTGTTGGACAGATTCAGCTCCCCCCAGCCTGGATGAATGCCACATTCCTGGGTCCCCACAACATTGCTGGATGAAGACTTTCCCACCCCCACCAGCTGTGGGACTGGTCTTGAAGATGTGGCCCTGAGACTAGGGACACCCAGGAATATTTGGAGATGGATATGGGAGACATCACTTATGCATCACTTCAGGTCACTCCAGCTCTTCAGGTCACTCACCTACAGCCTGAGAAAGGCAGAAAGAAATACTCAGCATAATTAATTCTAGCATGTCTACCCTCCCGCTTGAGAAACCAGTTTCACCTTACCAGTAAGGCTGCCTGTCTTCGGTGGGCAGTCATGTCCATGCATCTCTTATTACTTACTGAAAATACCTCATATCAAAAAGGTCCCTTTTTCTCCTCCATTTCCCTCAGGGTCCAGCTATGACTCTGTCATAAATTGATGTACAAAGTATGAACAGGATGATTTTTTTTTATAACAACTTCAGCAATCTTTGTAGTTCATAACTAGGCATGCAGGGTTTTTATTAATTTAACAGTGTTATTCCCCTTATGAAATATTCATCCCATAGGATTTCTGTGCACATGAAGGTTTTGAAGAAATTGATCTGCAATGCAGTTACTCCTTTAAAAGAATGATTTCTTTATTATCTCTCCCTTTTAGTGATACTGTATATACGAATGGTGACTGATTAGCTCTGCAATCAATCTCATGAAAGCAAACAGATATGTTTTTAATTGTGGGTGGATTTATTGTCTGGGAGGGGGTGTTGGGAGAGCCCAGAATGCTGGATGCATTGCCATGCACTGCTTTGCCAGCTCCTTCTCTGGCATCCTTGCAAGCCCTTGTCCTCCCCACCCTGCATCACCATGTTTGCCAGCTCGGCTGATGCACCATCGTCCCATCAAATGACATCCAGCTGTTGCCTGAGAGGGGCTCATGGTTGTGATGAACTGTGCAGGGACAGATAACTGCTCCTGGCCCCCAGTTCAGCGAAGCAATGAAGCACACACTTTTCTTTCAGCGTAAGCTGAGCCCTGGCGACTTCAGTTTCATTGTCATCTCCCCATATTCCCGCGCTGTTTTACAAATAGCCACGTAATCCACTGGTGAGTGCTGTCACATCCTTTCTGGCCTGGCTCGGGTGGGTATGATTGCTGGTTTCCAGCCTGCTATGAGCATGGCACCATGAGATTAAATGTTTCCTGCAGTGCTGAACTCTGAGCAGGGTTCCCATAAGGCAAATGAGGCTTGTGTAATTAAAGACCAGAATTTAAAGGCAATGCAAAGGGGAGAAATGGTAGTTATTTTGATACCCTTCACAGCGGGATCCTTGCAAGGGCTGACACAGCAAGGCACTGGACTAAAAAGCCATCTGATACGTCTCACAGGGAAAGCACTAGCTCTGTTCCGAGCAGCCAAGCAGTTCAGTCACATTTAGCCCTCACTTGATCCTTACAAGGTGTCTGGAGATAAAACACTTGGCCATGTTCATGAATGATGCAATGATGAGATGCTTTTGGTGTAAACAGAGAGGTCAAGCCAAGCTCATGCCTGCTGTTCCCCTTGCAGTGTGCTGCCAACACCCTGCACCAGATCATGCCAGCAGACCCCTCCTGCTTCACCCACAACACTCCCCCAGTGCCTTCCCACCTCCTCTCCCCACCACACCAGCACTTGTTTTGGCAGCTTCTGTGCCCTCCCACCTTGCGTAGCACTAAGCTGCCCTCCCTGGCTGGCATGCACAGGGCAAGGGCTGAGACTTTGAGGCATGGTGAGGGTCTGCCTCGGGTGCATAACCCAACTATCACCTGTGTTTCCTCTTCACAGGACCCACTCTGATGGACATCACCCTTTGAGATAAGAAAATGTTCCCCTTTCACCCTGTTCTTCTGGTCCCCAACCCACTCTCCTTGCACAGGGATACTTTGAGTTGACATTGCCAAGTCCCAGAGGAGCTAAGTGCAGGGCGTTTGCTGGTCAATGTAGGTATTTCTGGAGGAATGTGGAGTGGCAAATGCTGTTGAGGCCATGTCTAGCCTGGTCACTGCTCAGTCTTGCAGTGTCCCCTGGTGTTTGAAGACATCAGCTCAAAGCAGCTAAAGCTGCAGTGCTCACCACAGGGTTTATTTGCCCAGAAAACATCCAGGCGACTGCACCAGCGTGAGATGGACCTGCAGCACAGAAGCCCTTCTACCATCTCCCACTGTCCCCCCAGAGACACCCCTGGTAACACTGTGCTCCCCAAAAGGGCACTGTACGATCATTTTCAGTACAAGCCTTCTCAGAACTGATATGAAAGCCCACTTCAACATGAGACTGTACAGAAATGCTCACATGGGGTGCAATTTGGCTTTCAACTTGGTCTCCAATGGACATAAGGTGGTGTGACCACGCCGTGCCTGTTTTCCTCCCCACAGTAACTCTGAAAGGCTGAATTCACCCAAACGTGAAGGGGGCACAATTCAGCTCCTAGAAGTCTGGCAAGAATAAGCGGCTCTGCAGAAAGTATTAATGGGTCTTCATGCATTCACCTAGTTCTGCACTGACTGGGCATAAAATGACCAGCGAGATGTGAGAAAGAGGGAAATGCTGGGAAATCAGTGCTAGCGCAGAAGTACAGCTGTATTGAAAGATCTAGTAAGGACCCAGTTCCTTAGAAAATGAAGTTTCATTAGTTCTCCGTTTCCTTTTCTAAATGGCTAGTACTCTCTAGAAGCAATCCAAACTGTATGGCATGGAGTGGAAAGCTGATTTTGAAAAAACCCATTACTATCTAGGCAGGAAAAAAACCTGTAAAGTATTCAAAGGAGCTGCTTAAAGACAGGGGAGTTCTAACTGGCAAAGGGATTTAATAGAAAAATGGCATCCTTGAAATCAATGAAACTTAAAACCCCTCTGACTACCAAAGAAATTGAAGACATTTGTTACCCACTAACACCATTTTTTTGGGTGTTGAAGGAAGCTGCAGAGGAGGAGGGAGCTGGATACAGCATGCTGTTTGGCTGGTGCTCAGGGGAGATACAGTAGCAGCTCTGTCAGCTGAAGACGCAGGCTCAGGAAGGATGAAATAGCATCATTTGCTGCATGGCACAGCTTGCTGAGCCCCCACGGACGACCTCCTTGGGACACCCTGAGCTGTGCCCTCACTCCCCTCTGCTTGCTTGCAGCCCATGGCAAACCTTGCTCTCACCAGTGCTGAGCTGCCTCTCATTACCCCAGGTTCAGGGTGCAGACACAGTTACCAAAAAGGTCCTTTACTAACTGATGGGTACGAATGCTTGGAGGAAAACTGTGTGGTATGCACCAAGGAAGCTGAACCAAGGGGCTGTGGTGCAGCCTGGGATGGTGGAGCTTACCCCTTTGCAGGGTGAGCCAAGCCAGGAGGCCTCGCAGAGAGAGCTGCTGGCTCAGTCCGCGGGACTCTGTCACAGCACTCTCAAAACTAGCCAGTTGCAACAAGGCTTTTACCATCCCATACCAGGTAACTTCAATAAGCAGCTAACACACCTTGCCCCAGCACAGCCACCAATACCCCACAAGGTTTCAACAGTTTATCTACTGTTCATGCTGTTTCTTCCTACTCTGCAGGCAAGTCCACCCTGCTTCTTGCCTCTGCTGCATCCTTCTCCTTGTCTCGCCTCCATCCAGGGCACTCACTTTCCTCCCTCTTCCAGGTCTCTCTCCATCCAGGGCCCCTCTTCCAAACCCCTCAGAGCTATTTAACTACTTAGCAGGAGCCAGCCACAGCTGCACCTTATCTACATCAGCCACCCCCGCCGCCCCTGAAGCCAGCCCACAGCTGTATATTATCAATGTTAATTAACCCAGCTTCATTCCTCTACAATTCCTCTACAGGACTCTTCCCATACCAGGGAAGAAGAGTAATATGAAGAGCTGAAATGAGAAGAAGGATGTCATGCTTCTGCATTGTGAGCCAAAGGAAGTTAGTGCAGCAACATCCCAAACTCCCAGTTTAAGCAATATATATGTATTAAGCTCTATATGTATATATACACAAAACTATTTTGGTGGTGAAATCAGCCCCTGTATACTAAATATTGAAAACCTCAAAGGCCAGATTCCTCAGATTTGCTGTAAGATTTGTTGATCCTTACTCCGTGGAGGATCAACTTGCGATAAAAACATGAGAGATTCTACAGAGCTTTGACATAATAATTATAATAAAAATCCAGATGAATTGTGTTGTTATCTAGCATAACTCCCTGACCTCAGCACTTCCTCTGTCTATGACCTACGAGGCAGTATTGTATTTAGGAAGCATGCCTTATAATTTTGCTGTCCCAAGCTGGTAAATAAAAATGACTGGAGAGATATGGGAGTCTTGGTGAGCTGAAATGATGCTCATGGACAAAGAAAGTATCCAAGACTGAGGAGACTATTCCAGGTAAAATTTCAACTGAAACAAAGCCGGTGTTATCTCAAATGAAAGTAGTTAACCTGCTGAAATTACATTCCAATATTTATCTGATTGCCAAAAGTAGTTTGCTACTGTTTAGCTTCAAAATTTATTGGCACTTCAACAAATTAGTACTGCTTATTTCTATTCCTATTTTTACCTTTTTGGAAACAGAGGTAGTTGTTTGCATAACAGCTAACACAGACGTCAGTTAGATTCCTGGGCATTCGTTTTGTAACATGAATAATAGGCATCCAAACTTTGTCTTGTTGACTGAACACACACACAAAGCCAGCTGCGTGTGTATCTTGTTCAGTCTCACTAATTTCCTGTGCTTTAGTTGAATTCTTTTTCCCTTGAAGAGAAAACAATGACTAGGGAAAGGCACCGACATTGAGCACTTTCTGCAGCACCATTAACGTTGTGTTCTGTTTCTCTATAAAGCAAGACAGGCACAGAGAGAGAAAAGAACAGAAGCAGTGAAAAGGCACAGCCCCAATATCTGATGTGCACAGTGTAGGGGGCTGGAAATCCACCCATAACCAGGACAGGACTTGTGTGAGCTCCCACCTACTCCCAAACCTAGAGAGCTTTTCTGCAGGCTCTCAAGGCTCTGAGTATTTCCCTCTTGCAGAGGCACTGCAGCAACTGCAGATTCTTCCAGGAGGTGGCAGGAAGATTTTTGTAGAGGAGAAGAGGAGAGAAAGGTAGACAGAGGTAAAGATTTAAAGGAGGAAAGAATACACCTGCCAAGCAGCAGTCTGAAAACCCTCTTCCTATTCGCATGGTGAGGGTGGTGGAGCTCTCCGCACGTGTTGGCCTCTGGGAGACATATCTAGTCCAAACACCACTATTTTGGAAAGGAGGAGTATAAAATAGTGTGATCCCCATTTGATGGCTATGAGCAGACAAGACGAGGGTTAAGACAGGGGATCCCTCTACCTGCACATGTTTAGTGAAGTGTTATCAATAACAGCCATGCACTAAAGCCTTAAATAGTCTATCGTATCCGGGTAGTTACTGGTCACATACTGCTTACTGGCAATGCCCAGTTATGCTGGAAATCCTACTGATGAAAAGCCAGTGTTTAAGTGGAGAGGGAACCTGTTCTGAAGCTATTACCCCATTCACAGCAGTGCTATTGTGCACAAGATGGTTGGAGGACTTCTGAGCAGGAGATCCGGGTGCCCAAAATGTCTTTGCTCTTCTGAGCTCCATCTGTGGGTCTCACAGAGGAGACCACACACCTTGTATCTCCCAGATATCCAGAGATGGTCAGGTGCATGAAAATCCTACCCTGCAAAGGCATGCGTTCGTGCTTTGAATTCAGAGGGGGCAAACCCCACTGTTAAAAATATTGTCCTTACTTCTGTAGTAGCATCAGGAGCTGCTGTGAAGGACCGGCCCCGCTGCGCACGCGCTGCAAGAACAAAGCGTTACGCAGGGGCTCATTCCCACTGTTGCACCCTCCAAGCACGTGACCCGCGTGCCGCTGAAGCACTGCCGTTTGTAGGGTGTCCTCTGAACTCACCCTCCTGAGACAACCTGGCATTACAGCAGCAGGGATATTTTCTCAAGAAAAGACTCCTCTGTTCAGAAATTGATTTTTGGCACACTTTAGTGGGACATTATTGAAACCATTTGTAAAATTGCTGTGCTCTATTCATATCGTATCATGCAGGAATTGGAGCAGTAGTGTGGAAATGAAACATTTCAATCTCAGTTAATATGAATTGTTTCAGCCTTATTAAAACAATTCAAGAAGGTCAAAGGAAAATAGTCGGAATATTTTTCTTGGTGAAGAAAAACGGAGACTTGCCTTTGAAATCCCAATTTGAGTGACCCTGATTTTGAAATGTATATTTACAGAGATAAAGTAATTCCAAATTTGGATACATTTTAATCACACTCCCTACCCATGGGCGAGGGATGTAAACTGGCTACGGCTGTAAAACAGAAGAGTCCGCTCTTGGACGCCAGCACAGCTGGGATTGCAGTCCACAGTCACAATCTCCAAATGGGAGGTGGATGGCTGAGAAGACACCAGAAGGACTACCCTGTAAATAGGCTTGAAGCTTTGTTGTACTTAACGGAGGGAAGATTAGTGTGACATTCAACTTGCCTAATGTTAGCCCACCTACAGCTGGTGTCTGGTCAGGGATGGCTCAGCTCCTGCTGTAGCACAGGTACTTCTGGAAAGCAACCTGTCTTCAGACAAGTGAACACGCTGCACGTTGGTAGCACTGTGTCAAAGAGCCTGAATGACAAGCTTGGACTAAATGACTGACTTTCAGCCGGTTAAATCGAAGTGTGAACATTCCCTCAACAAAAGACAACTTGTACATACTCTGAAAAGCCTCCCAAAATAGAACCATCCCGCAGGGTAGAGTCAGTAGTTCTAAACTGAAGTTACTTGAACTAAAAATTCCCTGTATATGTAGCATCTTAGGAATACCAGTAAACCAACAGGAAATATCTTTTGCTGACATGCATGAGGCCCTAATGGTGGTTCTCCATCCCCTTGAAGCTTCTCTAGGTGGTTTTTCATTGGGTCTGGTGACCACTGCGTAAGTTATTTGGACTGAGGCTGGATCTTTGGTGTGCATTGACTGAGACATTGAGCGCTAAATTTCATTTCTACTTGTGTGTGCACACATACTTATCAAAAGCCTGAGGCTTGTCAGCAGCCCAAAGCATTTATAGGCTGATTTTAGGTATGTTGGTGGCCTAAGGGGACCAATGTGAAGCAGTGGATCTGGCTGGGGTTGCATCCTGGGACCCTGCCGTCAGCATCTTTCAAAGCAGGTGTGTTGTGCATACTAGGTGTGCTCTGTAGGGACTCCTTCAGAAAGCAAAGCTTCTGCTTTAAGTGTTGATACATCAAAAGGCTTTAAAACCTGGAGGTGGACTCAGATTCCACTTCTGGTATCACTTTCAAGGAAAACAGCCTGAATTAAATCAAGGAGAGATGGAAAACCTCCACTAAGCACTTGTCTTGGGACAACCTAATTGCACTCTGCGCTCACCTCTCAGGGCAGATGTACACCTTAGCTCTTGGATTTCCTTGGCACTTGCTTTTCAGTGGTGTCAATCTCTGGAAAAGGTACCAGATGCTGAGACGATTCATACTCCTGTCTTAAAAATCTTGAGGGAAACACACTTACTTTGGGACCAAGAAAGGGACTGAGGAAATTGAGGGAAAGAGAAAGACACATCAGTCCAAGAAGCTTTCATGAACTGTGACACGCTGATGGGCTGTTGCCCTGGTGTCAGCACACAGTTCGCATACTCTCAGGCCCTGAGATGAAAGACACATGTGAACAATTCCCACCTGAAGTGTGGGCCAACCCATCTCCATGGGAGGAGGGCCATTGCTTTTCTGTGACCCTGATGTGCAAACTTTCCATCACAGGTAAGCTTTAGTTTGTGTCTTCTACCTCCCAATTTAGGACTAATCGCCAAGGCCAACTGCTGATCTTTTTTTTTTTTTTTTTTTTTTTTTAACCTCATTGTAATAAGCTCATCACTTTCACTGGAAATATAAGAGTTTTTTCTCCACTTTATCTTCCTTCTTTTGTTAATCCCCTTGTTGTCTTCTACCCTCATCTGTAACATGGAGCAATGAGAAAACATCTCTTTTAATTATTTAGCATATTATTAGCATTAGGTTTCTATGTTTTCTTTTGCAGAAGCCACCAGAAACTCCTTCAAAAGAACAGCATATATCTGTAGCCAGGCTTTGCATTTCTAGATCATTAACAAACACAGTTTTATGAAATTCTGGCAGTTTGTCGTCTCTGTATCAACGAGTAAAGAGCGAGAAACAGAAAACCCTCCTGCTCTCATCTCCTTTGAAAGTGTTTAATACCTTCACTTCACAGTTTCTCTGCAGTTCATGCCAAGAAAATATTCCTGCAAGGTCAGGTCTGCTGGGGAGGCCAAATGAAATGTTGGGCCTCAGCGGAATTATGGGATCATCTGGACAGGCAATACTGGCCTTGGGAAAGAGCTTTCCTCCGTGAATTCATAGCACTGGTTCCAGCCAGATTGTTTTTAAAGAAATAAAACAAAGTCTTTTGAAGGGCCTTATCTATAACTAACACTCAGTGGCTTAAGCCTAAGAGACCCTGGGCTACTATATCTAGTTTCTTTTCTTTCTCCTGCCCGGTTTCTGACGCCACCTAACCTTGTTGTACTGGCTTGCCTTCCCCAGGAGCTGGGAAAAATGGCAAGCTTTGCCTCTGAAGTGGCAGAAAACCTTCCTGCCCGCAGAGAACCACAGTATCCCACCAAACGATGTCACAGAGGTTATGACCAGGACTGGCAGCAATAGATAAGCACTTTCGTCTTTCCTGGACTCTATGCACTTATCTGTAACCACAGAATTTGTATTTGTTACCGGAGGACCCAAGTTTGGGTAAAAAGTCTGACTTTTTCCCCCTGGATTCTTGCTTTAGTCTCCCAGCTGAAAAACACCCCCCGAGCTATCCAGTAAATAAGGAAAAAGCTGACATGGAAACCAAGTCGTGACAGGCTTGTGTGTGTGTCACCTGGCTCTCACACCTTGCTCTGTGACCGCTGGGAACAGCTGAAATGGGTTTCACAGGGACTTCATCCAGAAACAAAGGAAAGCCCTCAACTCCCTCAGAAACTCCCGAGCTGCCCAGTGTCGAGGGGTCATTCAGGTCCAGGTACGAGCGTGTGGGGAGCAATGAGATGGCTCAGTGCTCCAGGCAGTCCTTCAGGGCAATGGTAATGCTTTTTTTTTTTTTTTTTTTTTTATCAGAAAAGCAGTTTAGAAAAGAATATCCTGGTTTGTTAATTCTGGGAAGAGTTGTGCCCGCCTGAGCTAAGCGTGGAAGCCATGACTAGCCAGCCAGTACCCCCATGGAAACATCTGCTCAGGGCTTGATTGCGAAGGAATGAATTAGTGAGCCAGTGTCTGGCCATGGTCCTCGTCCACATGTGATAATTCCATTAAAATAACGTTGGCTGTATGTTCTCATGACAACCCTTTAACCCAAACAATAACAACACTGAGGATATGTGAATGGGCAAAACCCCCCAGCTTTCCTGGAAATTCTTCTTTTTCCTACACATTGGCAAGCGGAAGGCAGACACCAGGAGGGCATCTGCTCACGCTTTCCACAAGGCAGGATCGTGGCTTTCCCTGGTCCCCAGCAGCATCCACGCCATCGCCTGCACAGCCCCGACCCCTGCGTGCCAGGCTCGGCTTCTCACACCAGGCGTGGAGTCCTTTTCGTTTGGCTTCGCCTCCCTGCCCATCTATCCCCCCCCTCCCCCCGTTCTCCTTTCAGAGCGAAGCCTTGTGCACCTCCCCCTTGACCTGCCGCCTCTGAACTGTGATCGGAATGGCCCTGTTAGCCTGAGACAGGCCTCTTGTCTGGGACAGGGCTCTTGTCTGAGGTTTCCCTGACAAGCGGCTCCCCGCCCTCTCCCACATGGAAGGCATTCCTGCACCCACAGAACCCTCAGACGGGTGGGCCGACAACAGCCCGGGCCCCGGCCCCGCCACCACCGCCGGGGCGGCCTCCTGGGCGGCGGGGGGGACCGGGACGGAGCCGGGCCGCGGGGCTGGGGGCGGCCGGGCCGCGGGGCCGCTGCCGCCGGGGCCTCCCCTCACAGCCGGCGCCGGGGCGGGGACACGCGGGTACAGGCCGCCAGGTGATGGCGGCAGCGGGCTGGGCTGAGGCGGCGGGGAGGGAAGGCGTGAGGGACCCTTTGGTCCGTGTCCGTGGGGGGCACGGGGTTCCTTCGGGCGTGCAGAGGGGCGCGGTGTGGGTGGGTGGGCGCCTCCTGCAGCCTGAGGGGGCTGCGGCGGTGGCCGCTGCCCTGTGCGGGGTGTGGGGAGGGGTTGGGACAGCCCTGCCGGGCGGGTGGGGGAGCCTCCATGGGCCTGCTTGTGTTCTCCTGGGTGGGCCGTTGGGTTCGCGCCCTGTGAGGCGAATGCAGCAGTTCACACCTTTGCCAACGTTGCTTTCCCCTGCTTTGTAGGTAAGAACCAGCCACCGGAGCGGTCGGGCCGCATCTTTGAGGTGAGTGTTGCGGCGCTGCTCGCTGCTGGTGGGGTGATGGGCGGCCTCAGGAGAGGGCCAGCCTCAGGCAGGCACAGCTGAGCTGGTTGTGTTGTTCCACATCGTTCAGTGTGACTTTGGTTTGTCTTTTGAAAGAAAAAGTGACTTTGGTGGTGGTTGGTGGTGCTTTGGTGCTCTATATTGCTGGTATTGGGGGTCTCTGGAAACCCGGTTGTTTCCTGTAGGTGACTGCAGCACCTCGACACCTCTGTATGTGGTGGCCGTGGTGGTCGGAGCAGCGTGCTGGCCCTTGGGGCCCCTGCAGACATGCTGCTCCTCAGCCACCTCTTGTGCAGGGCTGCAAGAACCTCCGTAGTGTGTTTGTCGCGCTGGCAAGTCCTGGGGCTGCCAGCCAAAGCAGCCCCTGCAGACCTCAAAATACAGGGGGACCATTACGATTTCTGCTTGGAACAAGCATCTCCCATGTAGTGGTAAGGGAGCGGCGGAAGGTCTTCCCTCTGGTTTCTGTGAGCATTCAGCCCTTCTGGGGTGCGGGGCATCATTCTTTATAAAACACGCTGCGTGGAGATTGGTAAAGCAAAGCCGCCCTTATGAAGAAACTTGCATTTATTTAGGAAGACTTCTTCTCTTGATTAATTGTGTGGGTGTGTATATATGCTGGGAAAGGCAATAATGTTTACTGGAATTGTACTAAAAATGGTTGCTAATTTCTCGTTTGTTGTGTGATAAATATCATAATTGATATAACACTATGTTAACTTTCAAAGCATGAGCTCGTTTTTCATATGGGTTTATTTTCATGAGCGAGTAGTGGGGAAGGTTTGAAGATACCTTCTTCCAAAGATGAGGTGATCTTTGCGTCTTTCCTCTGTATTAGGGAGAGGATAAGACGTCTTTTATAAAGAGACAGCTATCACTGGGATTTTGTGTGCAGAAATAAACTATTGAAATTTTTTAATTTTTTTTTTTTCAAATTTATAGAGCTGAGGTAAAGTGAACAACTTGTGTGGATATTAAATATGTGGGAACTGGTCAGCAAACCTGAGTACTTTCACTTCTGCCTGAGCAGGTAACAGTGGACTTGCGTGAAATGGTGGAAACCTGTAATCATATGGCAAAACATGAGGAGAATCCTTCCTTTTAAGCTATAATATAACTTACAGAAAAAATATGCTTTTAGGCATATGTGAGGTTAGAGGACAAAATCAAATACTGCAGGAAGGATGACAGCAGTATTATACTGCTCTTTGTCAAACAACTAATTTTAGACATGGATTTTAAATGTTCCTGTGCAGTATATTTTTATGCTTAGATTCTGAGGTTCATACCCTCAAATTTTATTCAGGTGATAGATTTCTATCAAAATTGGTAGACATTTAGCACCAAAGTAATGCTGAAATACGAATCCAGCCCTTTAGGACTCCTTTTATTTTGTGTGTAGGGCCAGGGATTCTGATCCTTGTTATTAAGTCTTGTAGGGGCTTACTGATTCATAAATATTTTTTGAGTAATAATTTGGTGTAAGTTTCATTCCCTCTTAAACTAAAGATTGATTTTCATTAGAGAATCCAGGGGGGATTTTACAGACGTTTAAACTTACTGTTAGTCATGTTATTTGGCAAATAGCCATTGTTACCACATCTATTTCTTTTTGACACAGTAGCTCTTGTTTCAGGGCCAGGAAGGTCTTTTGCAGTTTTATTTCCTCAGGTTAGGACAGGGTTTGAGAAACAGTTTACCTGTAGATGGCTTTTTCTTTCCTGTCCAGTTTTCCTGGTATTTGTTTTTGACTTGTGGAGATCTGAGGTTTGTATGTCTGTGGTCTGCAGGTTCTTAATAGAGTGGTGGTGTGTGTGTGTGTTTTGATGGGGGTGGTTTTGGTTTGGTTTTTGTTTGGGTGGCATTTTGGGGTTTTTTGTTTGTTTGGGTTTTTTTAAGGCAGAACTGTTTATGTCTGGGCTCTATTTCCTATTGAGAGGACTGCTGATGTTAGTAGTAAAATGGGATTAGGCAAGGCTTCACAAAGAAAGTTAACTATTTTCTGTATTCTGGCATTGTGCCTTCACAGAATGTGAATGTCTAGAGTCCTTTGAGATTAAGTCCCTTTTTTTAATAGAGAAGTAGATGCTTAACATTATCTCTGGCCTTGGGAGGATTGCCATATATCCAGTCTGTGCTCAAGTATTAATTGCACATCTCTTCTTGGATTCAAATCACCTAGTTTGCACAAACCTAGATGTTATCCTGAAGTTCTCTACTGAAAAAATACCATTGCACATAGGCTGCTGGATCTGTTAGATTCGCATACTGAGGCTTTGGGGTTTCTTTTTGTGTGGTATCAGAATAAAGCCAATATCCCTTCCAGACATGTGATCTCTGCTATCTTGTTCTCTTCAACAACTTTTGTTACCCATTTATAAATAATATATTTGCTTGAATTCTGTCAGCTTGGAAGGTCATGTAGAGCTGGCAAAGCATTTTACATCATTTAACATCAAAAGATGGCACATGCTGTGGGACCAGCAGGATCCGGGCTACCTCGAAACCTTTACAAGCGCCTCTTTTGCAGAGATGACACCTCGTTAGCCCCGTACATCCCACCCGCTTGACCCAGGTGTTTTAAGAAGAAAGCTGTCTCCAGAGGTTAGACTGCAGGTGGCAGCAACAATCTTTCTCAGCTGCAGCTGGAAATGCTGCAGCAGCCTTCATTGATTCCTGCGCATAATTTAGCTCCTTACGAAACCAGCTCAGTGGTAAAACAGAAAACTGTAAGCAGAGAGTGCAAAGACTGTAGTCTAACAACCGAGATGTGGGAATACTCTTCATTTTCCCCTCCCTTTTCTTCTCCTTAAGAGGAATCCGGAGGGTTGGAGGAAGGGGAAAAAGAAAAAAAAAAAAAGGCTTTCTGCATTGCACAGTACCAGACATACACCAGAAATCACACTTACGTGCAGTGATTGGTTAGTCTGTCTGAGTTTGTCCGAGTTCTCTATTGAGCAGCTTCAGGCTTTTTGTGCTTTTGGGTGTATAATTTTTTTTTTCCTCCTCCTGTTTATTCTGTGCTTTACTATGATAGCAGGGAGCTGTTATTTCACGATACCAGTAACCAAAGGCAGCAAGTCGTTTCTGTGCATTATTATTCCAGGCAGACACACAGACCTCAGAGCTCTGGATTGGAGTGCTTAGTACATTAACTTTCTGGCTGAGAAAGGTATCTCTTCCCACAACTCCTGGTGCTGGCAGCTTTACCTGTCCATACACCATGTGGGTTGACCCCAGCAGTTTACCTGCAAGTGCCACTGATCATTTCTCTGCAGTCTTTGTGTGTGTGGCTTGCTGCAGCTCTTGAATTGTTCAGTGCTGTCACTCAGAGAAGCACCTCCACGTTTCTTGGGGCAGTTGCCCTCCAGGTAGGGAGGTCCTATCTATAGATGTATCATGTTTTAGAAGCTGGCTGGAGCTAAATGCTGCAGGTGTTGTCCAGTAACTGGGCTTGTACTAGCAGATGTGCTCATTCTGTCTCTGTTGAAGACCTTAGGGAGCTTCATTAGAGTAGTATGTTGCATGAATTTTTTGGTTTGCCTCAGGATGGGATGGGCACATAACTGCCATGTGTGCTCCAGCTGGTGACATCCAGTCCAGGGAATGATGTCATCTGACCCACCCCTTTGGCAGAAGGTTGCCACCACCAAATGAGGAGGGAAGATGGATGAGGGGAGCTGTCGCCTTCTGCAAGAGGCCCTCAGCTGGGACCCAGCTCCTGCACTAAAATGCCTAGAATGCTACATGGTATTGAGATACCAGTTGATAATGAGATACCAGCTACAAGGGCACTGAGGTTATACCTCTAATGGATCTGTGTCACCTTATAAAATCATAGAATCATTTAGGTTGGAAAAGACCTTTAAGATCATTGAGTCCAACTGTTAACGCAACACTGCCGAGCCCACCTCTAACCATGTCCCTGAGTGCGACATCTACATGTCTTTTAAATACCCCCAGGAATGGTGGCTCCACTACTTCCCTGGACAGCCTGTTCCAGTGCTTGACAGCCCTTTCAGGGAAGAAATATTTCCTAATATCCAATGTGAATCTGCCCTGGTGCAACTTCAGGCGGTTTGCTGTTGTCCTAGGGCTTGTTACCTTGTTGGCAGACAACCCCTTGAGGTCCAGAACTGGTGCAAATCTGAAGAGCTCAGGTCAATGTTGGGACTAATACAGTAATTAATGTTGATTGTATCTCAGATTCTAAGAAAAGATTCTCTTGCTTGCTTGTATGCAACCAGTTACAGAATTGGCCTTTTAGTACAAGCTGTAGAAATACCGTTTGTGATGCAATAAGACGTTGTGGCAATAGTTCATACCACGTGTAAACAGCAGTGGTATGTGTGCATCAGGTGCTCAAGAATTACAGAAAATTCATGGACTGGTTTGACATCTTCCTGATATGAAGAATATGGTGAATGGAAAGATTATATAATTGTTAGGGGAAGATGGCCAACAAAGCTTCTGCATGTTCAATGGTTAAGTGAGCACAGAGATATGCAAATTTTTGTACTGTCCTGCAAGTTGATGGTGGTCCAGAAAGGTGCATAGCTGTCCTAGGACATAAAGTCACGCAGGGCTTCCTGAGAGACAAAGAAATGCAAAGCATGCAAGTGTATGATACTTGCTTGTTTCCAAGTGAGATGCCTGGGTCACACTTCTCAACTCACACTTCTACATCCAGAAATCTCAAACACAGCTTAAAGTGACTGCCGGTGTTTCTGCAAAGTCCAGCATCTAATTATCATCGGGGGCTGCTGCAGTCCCTGTGTGAATAAAGGGCAGTGCTGCCCTTTAACTGCCACTGTGCCACGTGGGTCTGTCTAGCACTAATAAATGTTCTATGGGAGGAAAAGAGGGTGAGAGACCTGTGAATCTCCATCCTGTTCCTCCTTCCCCATGGCCTGCCTCGGGCAGTCAAGGGAGGGGTAGCTCTCTACAAAGCCATGGCACTTGCGTTTGAAACTTTCAAAGGAAACCAATTTCCTGCCAGTTCAGAGCTGGGCCCTCCTCTTCTCCGTGTGAACTGCCCTTGGAGGCATTTTAATGCATTTAATTTGTTTTTTTTGCACAAAATGAAGATTTGCTAACACCGATGCTAATCATGACTCTTGAGTGATTTGACCAGATTGTTTTAGAACAAAAACCCCTGGGGAGAAAAATACAAGTACTTACTGCTGACATTTTTGCAAACTCTTTCTTTTTGCTTCTTTTCTGTTGAGCTGACTTTTCATTTCAGACCTTTCTTTAACTTTATTTTTGAGAAGTTCAGAAGTGTTCCAAAAAGACTTTTTCAATTTTGTTGAAGCAGATATTGTAGTCAAGCTGGAATAGGTTTCCCTTTGCTCTCTTCTTCTCGCCCACAACTTTCACAATGTGCAAATCAATCAAAGAAAAGAATGTATTGTTTGCCTGCTGGACTTCTCATCTAGCAGCTCTTGGGTAGGGCAAAGTGATTGGATTTGTGACCTCTTGGTTCAAAATGCCTGGTTGACAACACTTTTTTTTCTTTTTTTTTCTTTTCTTTTTTTTCCCCCTGCTGAGGGAAATGGCAAGGTCCTGTACTTGTCCCTGGTTTAGTTATGAATAGGTTCAGAAAGATGTGTCGGTCTGTCTCTGCACTGGGAGATGTTTGACATCTCTGATTCCAACAGAAAGGGGTTAGTGGTCAGAGTGCAGGTGAAACTGCTGGAGCAGAATAATCAATACACGTTAGCTCCAGAAATGGAGTGATCTGTGATGCATCAAGTTATGGTGTCTTGTGTTTGAGCAGTCCGATAGTACAACACTTTAATTACTGTTTATGCATCCTGAGACACTTCTGTTTCTCCTGCCACCCTTTGCAGCAGCACTGAATGCTCCCAATGTAAAATATAAAGCAGTGTAAACAGACTTCCAGCAGTCTCTGGCTTTTCAAGGTATGAAATCTCCTTTTGTTTGTAAGGTTCCCGCATTGGAGAGCAGTGAGTCCAGCTGCAGCATCTGTCCTACTGCTTCCCTAGCAAAACCTTTTTGCTGTGTACGTCTTTCACCAACTCCTAAGGATGGCCCATTTCTTTACCATTTTCACCTTGCAGTTGTGTGATGCATGCCCTCAAGGGCCATACCAGAGCTGCTGTTAGCAGTGTGATGGCCTTCTGCTGTGGCACAGTAGAACGGGCCTGACCCTTTGCTGTAGCTGTCTGTTGTTGACCTCAGCTGAATGGCAGGTGCACAGAGCTTCAGTAATGCAGGATGGGCATCAGCAAACTCTAGACAACTGATAAATACATAAATAATAGGTGCATTCATCCCACTCTGCCAGATTATCTAAGTGGATATTGCAGTCAATGAAATGGGTAAGGAATAATTGAGTAAAGACATGGAATTTCTTTTTCATCTTTAATCCTCTGCAAAAGAACCCATTCAAAGATTTCACTTGGTCTTTTTAGTTTAGGGTTGTGATTTTGGGTTTTTCTAAATTACTACTCTTGTGTATTCTGTAGAGTAAGGATCATGGGACAGGAAGTGGGAGCCTCTGTAGTGGGGCATACAGGCAGACACTTGCAGACTGAATGCCAAAAGGATTGTGAGTAAATAGACAAATTGCTAGTGGCATAATTTCTTGGAAATAAACCTAGTAAATTAGACTTGTTAAAGCAACTGCTGAAATGGCTAATGCCATTGAATTGTCAAAATACAGAACTGCAAAGATCCTTGGTTCATTTACATATCACCAAAGCAAAAATAATGGGAAAATAACGAGCAGTTATTGTCCCTGGCTCTCCCTATTCATTATTTGAAGTTAAGACATTTATCAATACGGAATTAAGTTGGCAAGATGTGCATGTGGCACAATTATATTGGTCAGTCAAAACTAGAGAGGATGATGAGGAATCGAGGCGTCCATTAGAGGATGGCAACTGGGCAGGACTAGTAATATTCATTGGTGCAAGAAACCATGCATCAGAAGGAGCATCAGTCCGGGCCATTGAAATGTTTTAGCAAGGTCTAGGTCACTTTGAAAGGGGAGTGGTGTGTTTTGGGGTGGCAAACAATTAGTGATTGATTCACATGCAGGACAAGCTGAGTCTTGCATATAATATTCAGGAGTGGTGTAGAACATTAGGACTGTGGCTGGATTTGGTATGTTAGTGTTGCTAATGTAGCGGTGGTACCTGCCAGCTTCTGGCAGATGTCCAGCCTCCTGTTTACTCCATAAACCAGGGGTCCTTAAACTTTTTAAACAGGGTGCCGGCGCACAGATGAAGTGGCAGGGAGTCATCTGCGGCTGCTTGGTTTCCCCCCCCAACCCCCAGCTGGGGGTGGGGTGGGAGCGTGTGTTCTGTAAAGTACCGGGGGCTGGATTGAGGACCCTGGGGGGCTGTATCCAGCCCGCAGGCCATAGTTTGAGTACCCCTGCCATAAGCCCTTCACAAGCTGCAGTAGGTGGAGTGAAGACCCTCCCCAAGTGTACGAAGTACATATGACACAGACTGTGGGATATATTGGATTGGATTTTGTTGTAGAAGCCATGGAAAGAACTTACTTTGGAGTGAAAATTTGGAGACCACTCTTCATCCCTTCCTATCTTTGTGTTTGACCCCATAAGAAAATAACTGATGTCAGAATAAAGACTGCTGAAATTTGGGCCATCTGTGGCTGCAGGCTGACTCTGAACTGAGGGTGTAGTGGCCCTGCAGGCAGGAGAGGCTTCTGCTGTGCCTTGGCTTCCACCAGGAATGGTTCATCTGGTGGATGAACCCACCCACCACTGCCTCGATGGTGATTACTGCTGGAGCCAGCCAGGCAATTCACAGGGCTGAGCATGGTTTGACTAGCACAATCCCTAGCTCTGCAATGAGGTTTGACAGATGCTATCAGTGTATCTCCCCATAAATAAATATGTAATCGGGCTGCGTGCTACACTTTCACATCCCGAGGAGGAAATTCTGACACTCCTGTCCTTTTATCTCTCGCATCCCTCAGCAGCTGTGAAAAAGCCTCTGACCTCAGATGCTCATTTTTATCATTTCATTTTAGCAGGAGTTGGAGCCTGTGGAGTTTTGTTACTCTGTGTTATGAAGGAGGAGGGAAGCAGCAGGCGTTTTGTTTAAATTCTTAATTGCAGGCACAGCAGGATTATGGAAATGTCAAGAGGGAAGTGACAGGGAAGACCTGACAAACACAAGGGGGTTGGTTGTTTCACTGCTTTCTCTTTTCCACCATGGTGGTGGGCGGGTTACAAGTCAAACGGATCCCATGGGCCGGACTGGACTCTGTGGTGTGCAGTAGGCCCAGGATTAGCAGAAAATAACAGAACTGGCTTGCACCAGCAGAACTGGAAGCAGTGCCAGAGCGGAGCAGCAGGATTTGGTCGCCCTTTGTATGAATGTGTCTTGATGGAGCCCCTGTGAGATGCTGGCATACCACCTGTCTGTGCTGTGCCAAATTCTGTGCAAAGTTTGCTTCTCTTGCTCTGTAATGCTAAGGATGGGTATTGGGGCAGGAGAAACCCAGGAGAAGGCGGCTGACTCCAAACAGCTTGTCAGTAGTTGAAAAACCTCTGCCTCACTGTGATTCAGAGGATATTGCTATTCCATTCTCTCTTCTTTTTTGCAGTTCGACTTTTGCACAAGGTTTTGTTTTTCATCATAGGAACCTGCAGCATGGTGGCTTTGTGGGCATGCACTGAGATCCTGCATGAGTTGCTATCTTCCCCTAGACCTTGGAAGAGCAGCCCTTGCACCCCTTAGCTCTCCACTCTGAAGAGGGGGGAAATGAATCCTGTGCTGCTGCCATGGGCTCCCTGGTGCCAAAGTCTAACAGGTGGCACACGCGGATTCAAACTTGGAGCTGCTGCAGAAATGGGCATTTCCATAAGCCCTCAGGGGGTGCTGTTGTCCTGCCTGCTCCTGTCAAAGCTCCCTATGCTCAAAGGGTTTATTCCAAAGCTGACCCCATGTCTTCATTTATCCTGCCTGCTATGAGCAATCCTCCCCAAAGCATATCCAGCTGTTATGCTTAATGTCCCAGTTGCTTTCACAGTTGCCTGTCAGCATTGAAAGAAAGGGACATGAAGTCCAAGTTGACGCACAAAGGTTTCTCATCCTCTCCGAAACCAAGGAGTTTTCTCCAGTAGGTCCATTAGGTTGGCTAGTAAAGATGCATGGAGAAGCAGAAGAAATGCTGCAGGAGGCCACTGCACTATCCAGGTGTTCTGAAGTAGTAGCTTAATTCTGGTCAGAATGGAAAGATCCTGGTTCTGGCTGAGCTGTAGGACTGAGAGCTGCAAGAGAAGTGTCTCCTGCTATAAAGGATGGTGCTGTCCCACTGACCTGGACCAAGCCACTGACAAACCAGGGGTCTGCGCATGCAGTGGTGGTACACTGAAGTCTCCCACAAATCCTCGTTTCTATGGTCACAGTAGTTTAAAATGGTGCTCATCTCCAGTGCAGATTTGATTCTGTAAGTAGTAGTGAGATGCTTTCATTCCTTTGATGTTTTCACAGCCAAGTGGTCCACAGATACCTGACAGATGCTTCCTTGTGAGTCCGAATGGGCTGTGTCAAGCCTGACAGCAGGCTAGGAGATGCTTTCTTAGTTGAGAACCACATCTCTTCAGTGTTTTGGGGACCAGAAAGGAGATGAAACATTTGTTGCCTGAAAGGCTCCCAGAGATACGTAGAAGAGAAGACAGTAGTGGGTGAGGGTCAAAATGGGTGGCTGGTACTGGGGGAGAAAAGGGAGATGACAGAAGAGATTGGCAGAGGAATAAGCTGTCCTTGAAGGACATATTGGGAGTGTGCCAGACATTTGCAGAAAACGGAGAGATGGGACCTGGACTGTTGCTCTGCTGGCTTCTTTCTAATCACATCACCTCTTCACGAAGGCTATGCTGCTGGATCGTATTATTATATCACTTAATTTTGATCCCTCAGAGCTCATGCTTCTTTTTAGGTGCCTCTGACATTGTAGCCTGAGTAATTTTGCAAGTGTGTTTGTGCGTGTTTTAATAACCTTTGGGAGCACTGCAAAAACCATGTTGTAACTGTACTTCTGAGACTGGTCAATGGAGGAGGGTGGCCAACACAGACACTGGGGAGCTGCGCTGTGACCTGGGATGCGGTGAGACCTCCTGGAGGCTGGGGAGCATTAAAGGAGTTTTGTGCCTGATTCCCAGATGCTTTACTCATTCTGGTGTGGATGAAGCACATGCCAGATGCTCTGTCTGGCTCTGTGCCTGCCTGGATCACAAGGAAGGCTCCAAAGACTGAAGGAGACACCACCCAAAGTTATGTGTAAGGATTATTTGCAGTAACAGTCTTGAGGCACCCAGCACAGGCTCTTCTGATGTCAAGATGATGCTCCACCCACAGCTGGGGCAGAAACAGCCTTGTTCTGCTGTCAGCTTTCACTTTGAGTCTATGAGGAGTGGTGGCTAGAGGTTGCAACTGGAGGGTATTAAACATTTTCCCACTAATGTAAGTGGAATTAGTCTTAGACCCTAAACATCATGCTTTCAGTCTCTGACCTTGCTTATATTCTCAGCTGTTGGGGAGGGAGGTTGTTCCTGCCTTTTTGGGCTGTTTTGTTGCCTTGTAGCTTGCTAAAATGTGTTTTTCTTTGGTAGTGTACAGAAAGATGTTTGTGACATTTTGAGCTAAACTTTGCTGTTTCAGCAGTCAGCAATGAAGGTGATACCAGGCAATTGTTCCATAAGCAGCAGAACTAATGAGCCACCGGATTTGTATCCTACTTTCCTGACCTCTGCCTCTCCCTTCATAATATTAGCTCTTCCCATACAGCCGCTGTGTTCCTCTCCCTCCATGCCCTTTAACTACTTGGCAGTCACAAGTCAGTACTTGCTGTGGCGGGTTGGTCGGTGGTTCACGTGTGCTGATGCTGAAGGCCTGCTTGCCATGCAGAGCAGGCATTTTCTCAGTTCACATGACAGCCGAGGCACTAATTTGGGTCTGTCTATTCCCTGTTCCCAGCATATTTTTCCCCAGGATTTCTCAGTATTTAATTATCTCAAAGCCTTCTATCAGTCTGGGGGAAACTTCAGTTCCTAGAAGCAGGAATCTGATGGTCAGATGGACAAGCAGTTGTACAGACAGCATGAAAGGAATTCCTGCAGAATAAATTCCTTTCCTTGAAAGCCTAGACACTGTCCTTTGGCTGTATAACCTGTATGGAAAGCCAGATACTGCCATGCTGCTGTCTACTGTGGCTTAGACAGGAATAGCCAAGGTAGAAACAGAAACAGAGCAGAGAACTGAGTACTGTGAACAGGGCATGAGAACAGCAGACACACCTGAGAGGAAATAAAAGATGTTTGGGATATTGTGAGCAGTTTTGTGTTGAGGGAATCCCCACTCAGTTTCCCAGAGAGACTGTCCCACTGCTGTTACATACTTTTGGGCAAGGCATGCTGTTCCCATAGGGTTCAGATAAGCTCTAAGCAGGAGAACCAGATAACACCACTGAGGGCTGAGGTATGACCAAATGGGTCAATGACCTACTGCTTATGCCTTTGTCTCTATTGAATGTCATTCTTAGCGGGATATGGTCAGAAGTCGAAGCAGGACTTTTCCCTGCACCATGCCTTTACCATTTGCAACCCCTCACATCAATTTCTCAGTTCCAGCACTGATGTTCAGCTCTTCCATCAGCAGTGCTGCAGCCTTTGCGCTGCCTTAAGACCCACAGGGCAGATGCAAGTAAGTCAAACCCCATGCGTGACACACTCCAGGACATGGGATTTGGCTGTGGCTTGGTTCCATGTCCCCCTGCCCTCTGAGAGCAGCTTCATGCTTGTCTCACACCCTGGCCTACATGGGTTTCTGTTGTATGGGTCAGCATTT
Organism: Falco naumanni; assembly: GCF_017639655.2. NCBI lineage: Eukaryota > Metazoa > Chordata > Aves > Falconiformes > Falconidae > Falco > Falco naumanni. Next base: position 2,418,043 of record NC_054066.1, read on the forward strand.
GGAGGCAGATGCGCTTGGCGCAGTAGGGAGTGCAATACCTGAGGACTATCACTGTGTCATCGGTGCCAAAGTCAACCTCTAGCATTTAACAGGATGGGGGAGAAATAGGTAGCTGGAGTGAGCTTGTTTGCAGCAGTGTTGTGCAGGCTCTGTGCCCAGTGGTCCAGCACAGGTAGCCTTGGGATGGATTCTGATAACATTTCTTACATGAACCCTGATCCAAAGCTAACTGAAATCACTAGGAGTCTTTCTGTTAGCTCCATAGCCATTAGATCAGGTCTGCTGAGCATGACCAAACTCATTTCGGTACAGTTCGGATTCTGATACTCAATACCGTGTCTGTGTTATTGTGCATCTGAATGTGACCCAAACCTCTGAGGAAGAAGTGGTAAAGAGACAGGAGCCTGCATTATGCCTGTGAATATACATTCAAAGTCAGCATCTTGAAAGGGCCCAAAATTTATCGCTCTGCTGTTGTCATTTCCCATTCACTGGCCTGACTGAATAAAGGAGTGCTGCACAGAGCTCTGCATAACTTGTTTGACTTTAAGAGTCAGTAAATGATAGATGTCTGTATCCTTCCTTGGATGAGGATAATCCAATTGTACAGTCTGGCTGGATTTCAGCTGTTCTCTGAAAAAGGAGTAGAGGAGTGAAATATTTACTTTTGGTACTTTTCACAAGTGGCAGTAACAGAGCGTGGGAAAATAAAAGCTAGTCCTGGTGGGCAACGGTTGCAAGGGAAGAGAAGGGGGGAAAATCTAATCTGCTTTCTGGTAGAAAAGGGCATAAAGAGGCTTGGCAAGAAAAGAGCCATTCTTTTGATTTCTCAGGGGCAAAAAATGAAGGCAGCATATTCAATGAACATAACTCCACAGTTGTCAATGCAGTCAGGTCTGTTTATGCCAGCCAGTCAATTTGACCCAGAGCTTTGATTAAAAAAAATCAGGTTCCCCAAATGTTCCAATAAAAAAGAGGTTATGAAAAAACTTGTGCTTTGGTTAAAGAGCACCCAGCTCCGGAGTCATTTATAACAGCTGAAAGGATTAAATGTCATCAGGGAAACCAAAAAAGAAAATGAATCTGTAATTAAATGTTTAGCACAGCCAAGACAGTATGGCATTGCCAGCCTGAATAATGTATAGAGGAAACGTCCCAAGATCTATGTTAACTTTCTATTTTTTCATTAACTGAATCTATATTAATGCAAAACGAGATAGCTGGGAGATTTTCAACATACGCTGGATTTGTTAGCATTTTGATGATACTGGAACTCAAAAGCTTCAGTTGAGATCAGTGCCAGCTTGTGCTTGGAGTTATGCAAACATGTAGAAGAGCTGATACCTGCCAGAAAGAGCAAACAGGAGAGCGAGTGAAAACAAACAGCAAAATGTCTACCAACCCCTGACCGTGGCAGAACTGTGTCTGGAAATCCCTGGCCAGGGCATTCTCCTCTTTAGCAGTCTTGTCTGTGCAAATCTGCACAGATTGCTTAAGAGTTGGGAACAGACTTGAGATTTCTCTTCTAATTAATGTTATCAACTAAATACAATGCAAAGATGGTGGTTGGCTGGGTAACAAAGAACTAAATATATGATGTTCTTTTAAGTTGGGCACATCAAAGGATATGAGAAATGAATGATCAAATTCAGTTTATAATGCATAGCAATCAAAATGGTGCAAAAAGGTCATTTAACTTGACTTGATTGTATGTTATGATTCTGGGAAGACTTTTTTTTTGTCCAAATATGGAAGCTTAATGCCAATGATTTTAAGTCTAATCAAGCTTACCAATTAGTAGAGACATTCTCAGTGACAATTGTCAATTAACCTCAAGGTTAGAAATTCAGGATAACCTGAACCATTGCTTAAGCTCATGACAGAGTCAAAATAAGACTCCTTAGTATTAAAATAAACCTTCCTCAAATTTTACATGTGTACAGATAGCCAGGTGACATGCTGCAAACCACTAATGTACCTGCTGCATCTTTATGAAAATTGTTTTCCAATTCTTTTGAAACTCAAATTTTTTGCAGCTAAATAGTATTATTAACCTTCAGAGCTTTCTGTCCTACTTATGCTAATCAAGACAGCAGTAACTGATTTTGGTAGATCACTGATTCTTACTGTCTCCAGATTGGTTATTGTTTCTGCCTCTCCTCTCCGAGTGGTGATCATGCTCATCGTGGTATCAGATCTTGCAAGTATTTAAGTTTTACCTGGTCTTTCATGCGGCTTCTGTTCTAGCTAGAAAGCATGTGCTTGGCTCTAGAATCAGATGCCATGAGTGCCTTGTAGTCAGAAAGGGATTTCAGTTTGTCCCTTTCCCATCTTCCACTCAGCATCTCACTTTCCACACAAACAGCTAAAGATACATGGTAAGTTAAATGCTAACTATCACAGAAGTTCATTGGAGAGGTAAGAGTCAAATCCCCATTTTCCTGGGAGTCAAGCCAGAAGCTCTTTCTCTAGGTGCGTCCTTCTTCCCCAGTGCAAGGAATCTAGCCACAGTGCATTTTCACTTTGAAGCAAAGGGTTGGTAGAGGCATCACTCCTGTTCTGGGCTGTGCCTGCTCTTAAAGCTGGGTGTGATCCCCATGTACCGCTGAGTTCTTTCCTTCCATACCATTTATGTCATGCTCAGGTCCCCCACTATCCAATACATTCTCGTTACCCACCACCATCCTTCCCATCCTTTGATATAATACACAGGTATCGTTCCCTTAGTCTATGGACCACCCCTGTGAAATGTCCACAAAATGTCCCTGACTCTGGGCTCCATCTGTTGCGGTGGTCACTCGGGGCAGGAGGGGTGGTGTGTTCTGTGGAGTTACTGGGCACCAAAGCCAGCTCAGATTGAGTCGCTGCTGCACTTGCATGGCTTCTTGTAAGGCTTCTCCTCCATTGGTTCAGGTGGTTCCTGCTATAGTAATTCCTATAGCATGTGACTCAAATCATGGGTTTCAACAATGTAAAGGTATTTCCATTACAGTCTCCACCCTTGGTCCCTTCGGGCCAGCTTATAGGGTTTAACGTTGCGATGAACTCCTCCCCTTGCTCCTAGCCTGGCTAGCAACAAGGGGTTCCTGTGATAGTAACTCCCATAACATGCAACTCCAGTCATGGGTTATTTTCACCCAGAATTAAATCACCTTCAGGTACACATTGAACTCCCTCATCCTTCTGCATTGTGCACCAAGTGCACACAGGTCCTTGAGCAAAAACAATCCCATTAATGGGTGTCCCCTTTCCTGAGGAAGGAATAGCCCAGACTGTTTTACCCAACGGAGTCCTTATATGTACTACAGGGATGCTTCCTCCTTCCACAGCACGCAGGGGTTTGGATTGGGCATGGCCTGGTTGACTGGCAGATACTCTCTGCTAAATATGTATCCCAGTGCTTGAATATCCCAGTACCCGTTGCTGTTGGTGTAGTCTTTAACAGTCCATTGCGTTATTCAGCTTTCCCAGAGGCTGGTGCATGATGGGGGGTGTGTGTGTGTGTGATACACCCAGTCAATGACATGCTCCTTGGCCCAGGTGTTCTGGAGGTTGTTTTGGAAATGAGTCCTGTTGTCTGATTAAAATCTTTTCAGTAGTGTTGTGTTGCCATATAACTTGCTTTTCAAGATAGCATTCTGAGCAGTGGTGTGGGGCACAGGGTACGCTTCCAGAGTCACTGCCACCACTGAACGCACACGGTGCTGGCTGTGGCGGGCTCACGGCGGTATGATACAAGCAGTTGGCCAGGCTTCCCCATACTGGTATTTCAGCCATTGTCCTCCATAGGCTTTAGCTGCTTAGCTTGTTTGATTTTGATTATGGCGCATGTTTGACATTCATGGATAACATGTGCAATGGCATCCATAGCAGAGTCCACCCCTTGATCATGAGCCCTGGCATCCACAGCAGAGTCCACCCCTTGATCATGAGCCCATTTGTATTCTGGATCCCTTCCTAAGCATCCTGATGTGTCATGGGCCCATTGAGCTATAAGTAGTTCAACCCTATGTTCCCAAGCCAGATCCATCTGAGCCACTTCAATTTTAGCAGCCTGGTCCACCTGCTCATTGTTTGAATGTTCTTCAGTGGTGTGACTCTTGGGTAAGTGAGCATCTACATGACATACTTCTACAATCAGTTTCTCTACCCAATCGGCAATGTCTCGCCATAATTCGCAGCCCACATGGGTTTACCTCAGCACTGACAGTTGCTCTGCTTCCATTGCTGTAGTCACCCACATGGAGCATTTGCCACTGTTCATGAGTCACTATAGAAATAAAGTACTGGCCATTTTTCTTGCAGAATCTGGGTCATATTCCTGAAAACTGGATTTCTTGTGCAGGTCCTTTGACTTTACTTTGTTTCAGAGCAAAATCAGCTTTCAAAACAATCTGAATGATTCTTCTTTGTACTGAAGGCAGCTATACCAAAAGCCCACTGGTACCCTTTTGGGTCTTTGAAGTAAGTACTCTCCTCTCCTTATTGAAGAGCACTGCAAATGGAGAACAGCAAGCACACAGTTTGTACTGTGGTTGGGTAAACCTGCAACTCTTGCTGTTGCTGGCCCTTTGATGAGCAAGAGGAGTTATTTCTTGTTCTGGTGAGCCTGTCACGAATTTCAGTAAAATCAGCTAATGAAATTATGCACAGGCTGAATGTGAAACTCAAACCATCACTGCACTAAAGTAGTGCTTTATGAAAAATGGAAACGTACAATAATCAGAAGCTTCTTGACATGATTCTGTGAACAGGGAAAAGACTCTAGAGCTGCACAAGCTTAATTTATGGGCTGTTGGTAATGTATTTAGCTCTGGGCCTTAGTGAAAGAACCTGAAGCAAGAGAGCACAGGAGGTGATGTATCCTGAGAGATACTGTCCTTCATACTAGATTCTACCTTCCTGAGCACTGTCCTGCTAAACCAGCTGTCTCTGACTCTTGGACAGGTATCTGCTCTGCCTTGTTAAAGGCACTCCTGTGTTAAATGAGGGTCGAGTAAATCTGTAATTTCTTCAGAAGATGGCAGCTGTGTTCCCACGAAGGGTAAATTCTTGATGTAGAAAAAAGTATCTGCCTTCAAATATACGCTACACTGCTTTAGAGAAAGGATGGTCTTCACTTCCAGTACATTAAAAGAATCATTTAGTGTGATTTGTGTGAAAGCTTCTGCCAGAGCACTGGCCATCTGCCAAGGGTCAGGTATAGGAGAGAGCAGGCTTGAGATGGTGGGCGTCTGGCATCATTTGTCTTAACACGGGTATCAAGACTTTGTTCATCTCAGCTGTGGCCGAGAGCTTGCTGTGAGTGTCGGGTGAAGGTGTGCTGGTGGCTGTAGGCACACAGCTGGAAGGGAGAGTGTCTGTACACCCAATGCCTGCGGTGAAGGCACACAGCATCATTAAGACATTGCACTTTATTTTAGTGACCCCTGGGTTACAAGGAGAATTTTAATAGGCTTTGGGTTACATCTCAAGAATTCTGCAACATTTTCAGGTTAATAACGCTGACATGTCTTATCGCTCCTTTGCCATCAGAGCTATAATGGGGAAAACCCAGCATATTGTTAGGAGTTTTAAAACTGCCTTGAAATCTGTCAAGGGAGATAAACTATCTTTTATATCAGAAAATAGCTTCCCTCTTGCTATCTTGCAGAACAACACATAGCTCCAAAAAAGATGCTTCTGCCTAACAGCTTATTAGGAAAAGACAGACTCCCAGGGTGAAAGGTGTGAGAACTGAGGGGATTTTTGTGCACCACTTGAAGAAGGGAGACTCTGGGATTTCAAGGAGATGAGGTCTCAGGTGAGTGAAAAGACTTCTAGAAAAGGGCAACAACACATCTTGATGATACATGTAATTTGTACATCCTGTAGCAGCATCCTACTGTGTGCTTGGTGAAACACCATCTCCAAGTGATGGGAGATGAGAAGTTCTCGAGGTGAGGTTGACAAGAAGTTTCATGAATTGGGAGATACACAGTTCTGTTCATACTCGTCATGGCAAAAGGGTGGAACAGAATAGTCTGTTTTGCTGGAAACCACAGATCACAGAAGGATCTGAACATATTTTGGTATGGGATAGACTGAGTTACGGCATTGTTGTGGTTTTAAGAATGTTTCTTTTTGACTGCTTGAAGTTCTTTTATGCAAGTAAAGCATTTCCTTCCAGGAAATTGTTTTGAGTTGAAAAGCCAAAATACTCTGTCTACAAAACTATCTGAATTAATTGTTAGCAAAATCAATACCTAAATTACTTCTCTTAAATGTGTGGCTTTATTGAACAAAGGCAAATGAAGCTGTAACAAAAACATTAAGAGCAAGGCATTCTGAGGATGGGAATGCTTCTGATAGTGGTAACAAGTAACCACATGTCCAAAATTACTTTGAGAGCATGAGGTTTCAAGTCAGAACTCCTGTCACGCGCCACAAGTGCCAGGTCGGGTGGACCAATTTGAAAAATCACCTTTTCTTGCACGTGAGACAGCATCTCCCACACCCCTCGGGATTCCTGTGTCAGCTCACAGGCCATCCTGGGAGGTGAAGCAATTCTGCAAAGCTCAATATTTGGGGGAGAATAGGTGAGCAAAGCAACCAGCATACTTCTGCTGGAAGGTGTCTTTGTAAGAGACATTAATCAAAAGCTTTCAGAGGTCAGGTGTTTTTTAAATAGCTAATCCACACAACCATCCCACACCTCCCCACCCCCACTCCACACACCCCCCCCCAAAAAAAAAAAAAAAAAAAAAAAGAGTGAAACCAAAATCAGAAAGTAGACCTTGGCTCACAGAATATAATTTTGTCAGAGGCCAAATTTTCTGTTGAAAGGCAATATGCTAACAAACTCCTGATTTACTTTATTCAGACAGTGAAAGCCATTTCCTTGGCTGATATTCATTGCACAGAGTTCCTCTGGGAAATGCCACACTTGCTCCCTCTCTACTTACTGCAGCTTTTACCTTGGCGCAGACTGCATTTGGAGACGGGTTTGGAGTCACTTGTTTCATTGACATTCCCTTCCTGCTAAAAAAGAGAATTAGGATGGAGCTGAAGGGCAACAGGATATTTTCTGCTTTGGGTTGCTTAGTTCTGTGATTGTGGGAGTAAAATACTTGGTGCTGTTCCTTGGCAGTTTCTGCATAATGCCTCTGAGGTCCTCTGCTGTGGGGCTGGCGAGGACCCAGTCCTGGCACCCTCTACCTTGTGCTCGTCAGAGGCTGCAGGGGTAGAGCCTGGTGAAAAGTTTCACCTATGGACATGTTGCAGGCTGCCTCTTAGCTGTCACCTTTCTCTGCCCTGGTTGCTGTTCCTGAGAGCAGACTGGCAGCTCACCTGCATGTGAGATGGGGAACTGTGAGGCTTTCTCCCCTGTAACAACCTGTCTTGCAAAACAGTTCGTCCTCTCGACTGCACACGTGTTGCATTGGCAGTATGGCATGCTTGTCTGTGGGGGTGGCTGCACGTGGAGGAGGAAAGAAGTCAGTAAGGTTTTGAGGGCTGTGGGAAGATAGCGGGTGCTAGAGTTTTTTCCCGGTGGATCTGATCTTGCTGTAGGCTGGAACCTGTGTCTGGGAGTCTTCAAGAGTTGGAGGCGACATTGTTCCACACTCAGCTGTTCAGCATAGATGGATGCTTGCTGCATGGGCAGGAGTAGGGCTCCAGCTAGGATCCTCAGGGCAGTCCATAACAACTCATAGCCTGAGACTTTTCCTTCATTCCAGCTTTCCTGGGGGAAGCATTCTGTTTTAACCTCTGCTGCTATTCCACCTTGATCCCACTCCCCACTAGAGACTTTCTTCTATCCCTTGGTGGGATACAGCCCACTCCCTTTTAGGGATCAGTCTTCTGAGTGTATGGACTCGTACCTTCAGCCTGTGCTCCTATTTGAAGACCTTTCTTCTGTTTCCTGTTCAGCCGGAAAGAGGAATCTGACAGTCTCTGCCATCCCCAGTGGCTTCCTTTTAGCTCGTTAGGACAGAACTACTAAGTTTTCATTAGGCCTTTTCAAACTCTTGGCATGGTTGGAGGTACTAATACCTTCCTTCAGGTGTGGAGAGTTAAGGGCCTTAGTCAGCAGAGAGATGCAAGTGGTTTTCTGGGTAATAGGTTCAATTTGAAGATGCTCAAAAACCTTCTTTAGCTCAAGTAATAATTTCTGCTGCAGGCTCGACACTGACCTGCCCTTGTGCTGAGGCTGCTGGGATGTTCTGGATCAAATCACCAGTAGGACTTTCTAATGAGATGTCCTTTCCCCCCTTTCATTACAGAGGCAGGTCTACACATCAGGTGCACTTGCACATCGAGGCTTAGGAAGTCGGTAACACATGCCTGACTCGTGCGTGATGTTTCAGAGACTTCTATGGGAGACCAGTTTGCAGTTCTCATTCTTGCAGTGCAGGGTGATCTCGCTTCAGAAGGTCAGTGGCACAGAGGCAGACTCAGCCTGGAGTATAAGGCTCTAGATTGTCTTGTGCTGGTCCTAATGAAGAAGCTGTGGTTCCCCCTGGGTGACTGTGCCATGTCGTGGACGATACTATGAAGATCAATAAGTAGGAACTGTTGAAGGTAAGGAAGTTTTGTGGGAAAGAAATCTGAGGCTTTTAGTTTTTAACACTGACAAAACTAACATTGATAGTAATGCCTGGGGTTTAAGGGGTGGGTTTTCTGGTTTTTGGTGTGTGGAGACCTTTCCAACACTGTTTTTTTGTTCTGAATCCTCATCATGGGTGTCAGGTTTTTGAGAGTGGGAGGTTGGCTGCCCTTTCCTCCAGATGGCTCATCAGAAGGCTTTCTCAGGGTACTCACTTCCATGGGGAGGAAGCATACAAAAGCAGATGAGATAAAAACAGCAAAGCTGAAGGTCAGTTTCTGAACTAGGTTGGTTTTTACTGCCATGAGCCAGTACTGAGCCAGGAGCTGCCGCTGTGTTTGTGCTCATAAATTGGCTGGTGTAGGAGGGTAGGCAGTAGGAAGGATGGGGGAAGCAATGTTTTTAAATAGATATTTATGGAGAATATCAACATTTGGCATTTCCCGATTTCAGAACAGTGGAGGAGGAACTAAGAACTTCATCCCGCCTCCTCTTTCCCTCCATGCCAATTAGGACCAGAGTCTGCTACCCTCCGTCACATAGAACAGCCGCTTACTAACTTGTGCCAAACAGCACCTTCCTCCACGAGCAGTTTCCTTCCAGTGGTTAAGAGGAACAAAACTGTCGCTGGGAGGTTTCCTATATGCTGGGTATGTGCAAACTGGCTGTTTCAGTGAATTAGCATCTAGTTTCAAAAGATTCTGTCTTCCACTGCCTTTAGCACAGCCATCTCTTGTCCTGTACTGTTGACGAGGTCTGGGAGGCAGTCATGTACTTTATCTTTCAGCTTTTTTTATTTACACCTTTGGAAATATGTGATCTTTCTGACCTAGGGCGATTAGAGCATCTGAGTAGAACATTAATTCCCTGTACAGCAAGCCATGTGGACACTTCCCACACAGCTCAAGAGCCCATCTATATGTTTGGATAAAGCATCGCATCCTGCCACCTCCCAGGTAGTTGCTGAATGTCCTCTGCTAATCTGCATTTCCGTGAGCTGCCTCCTGTAGCCTAGAGGTTCCGTCTCAGACGGCCTTTGCCTCTCTGTTCTGGGCTAGTCTCCCAAATATTTGCATTTCCTTTCTCCATATCCTGCTGTCACCTGCTGCTGCTGCACTTTGCATCTTGGCAGCCTGCTTTTGTCAGAGGGATTGATCCAAAAACATTGCAAGGTGTTGGAGAATCTTAACTGCAGTTAAATGAGAAGCTGTTGTTTTAGCAGCATCTGGAGTTTCCAGCTCTGCTTTCTGTTGTTGGTGATTTCAGTCACTGCGCCTTGGCAGGGGTGCAGCATCCCTGGGAAGCTCTCTTTCCTTATTGTCTGGTGGCCGTGCTGAGCATAGGAGTCTTAAGATCGTTCATCTCTTTTGGCACAAGAACGTTTCTCCGTTCCCCACCACATTGTGTCGCATTACAGGGAAAATGAACAGTCCTTTTCCATGGAGCACCAGTTTTCCCCCAAGTGCTGTGGACTGATGTGTGCAGGATGTGGGGATTGCAGTAATTCATGCTCTTGCATTTTGGAGCTCCTGCATCCAGAACTGTTTGTGGTCACAACCCAGAGCAAACAGGGACCAGGCTTAAAGCTTTTCAGCTGCTCCTGGTCCTGAGTGCCACCTGCCCCAAGGCACACTGAAGGGCTGCGATGGAGGACAGAGCCTGGCCACTGCTCCAGGCTCATGTGGGTAGTCATGCAGTCAGTTATAACTTTCTAAAGGGTGCTTGCATCATGGAGCTGAGAGCAGAGAAACCAGGGAAGATGCTCAGCAGGATGAAGGAGGGCATGAAAGTTGCTTTCCAAGGCTGAGGTATTCAGGATTAATAAAGAGGGGAGGCATGGAGTCAGTTCTATCTGATAGATTTAGCTTGTATGGGAGGCGGAAGGGAGGAAGAGAAATGACATAGAGCAGCCAAGAAAACAAGAAGCTCTTACGCATAGAATAAGCTCTTCTGACTCCACTTCCATGAGGGAGATGTTTCTCATTGATGTCCTAAAACCTTTATTATTCCCAGAGCTCAAGCCTGAAGCATTCTTCGTTTCCCTCATTTTCAGTCCACATCTCTCTTAGCTGCAAGAAATGGAAGTCCCAGCGTGACGTGCCTAGGTGAATTCAATTCCCAAAGCCCGGGGCAAGCAGAACCTGTTTCCAATAAAAAAAAAAAGGCTACTTTGCAGAGAATGGGATAGTTCACAGCGTGGAGATGGCACATCTCCTTGCCCCTTGCATGTTAGCAATGCAGTAGAGATCAGTGGGAATCCTCATCATGTCTTTTATCTTTAGTAGCAGAGCTTCCCAGAAAGCTTTGAAACAAAGACAGACGCACACTCTCTCTCTTCCCCCACCCCCCAATCTCGCTCTCTCTCTCTCTCGCTCTCTCTCTGATTATGAGGTGTTTTGCCTGTGTTTTTTAAGAAAAACAGAAATAAGATGTTTGGCAGAGCGACACTGTAAAAAATTGTGCTGCTTTGGGGGCTTCACTTGCTTGACTTTTTGTTTTAGGTGGTTGGCTTGCAAATTTTGTGCAAACTCTAATGTTTTGTTTCAAATCATCTCATGTTGTTGAGAAACAGTGTATAAATTTTCCAAATAAATCCTGTCGGCTTTGTTTAAAAGGGGATAAGTCTAGCAGCAGGGCATTTTTGAAGAAGGGTGTGCAGTCTGTTTGGGTTGCATTTGAGTCTGTTATAAATATCTAAGCCTCGAGGACTTCAGGATCAAACGCTGCTTTTGAAATCAGAAATAAAACCTACTATTAAAAAAAAAAAAAAAGTCTTCCCTGTTAATGTCTGCCTACTAGTTCTGTATGCAGCAGCATAGCTGTTTGGGAGGAACTGGAAGCAGGATTTTATCTCTCATTTTTTTTATGTGATGATTAAAGTCAGCGTAAAAGTCCTGCTGATCAGTGCTGTGGTGTCAGCTGGGAGCTGTCTCTTGTGCTGGCACAGATGCACAGGACAGCCCAGCTAGCACAGCATGGAGGGGTTTGATTCTGTGATGATTAAAGAATTTGGTTGTGTTTATGTTTGCACAGGTTAGTACTAAGCCCATGCTGCCCTGAATCAGCAGTGAGGGATCATCTGCATTTCTAATTGAAGTGCCTTTGGATTACCTTCAGCCCCCTTTAGTGATTGCTTTCTGGGAGTTGCTGTGTTTGCAGAAGCTGCCCTGGAAAAGTCAAGGTACTATGGAGCTGGGGATTTTGGCATTTGCTGTATAACCAGGGAACCCATAGCTCAGGGAGATGGACTGGAGCTGAGGAAATCTTGCCCCAAGCCTGCCCTTGCTGCGTGGCCATGCTAGCTCTTTGCTCTTTTTGCTTTTGCTTGCAGTTTCCTGGGATGCTTTCACTTGAGCTGCAAACACCACCAGTGCAAAGGAGTCTTGGCCTCTGGGAGACCGTGGGTGCAGCTGACTTGTGTGTACCTGTGTTGGCTCAAGTCTCTGCACTTCTCCCAGAAACTGCGGCAAGGTCTCTTTCTCTCTTTTAGGGAGTACTTCCCTCATTATGAAAAATTTAGGACTCGCTGTTCATCAGTTCAGGAGGTGGAGGGCTGACTCAGGATGGGGGGGAGAAGCAAACCCAGGTCATTGCTGCAAAGCAGGTCATGCTGTCGTTGCAGTATTCCTGTTGCTTCTGACTGTGCTCTCAGTTCACAGATGGGAGCTGAGCACTGGCTTGCAAGCCCTGTTGGTAAAACATGGCTTTGAGTTCTCCAAGACTGTGCTCTCTGGCAGAGTGACAATACCTCATGGCATCTCACAGGGCTGAAGAGATGTTCCAGGAGAAGACAGATAAAAAGGGAGACTTGGGTCACTTCAAGTTGCTTAGTTGAGCAGGCAGACTGCTTCTGCTTGAACCTCTGAGAGGCGGAGTGGAGGGGAATTGGTCATAGGAAGGAAATGGAAAAAACAGTGAATATCCCCAAAATACCATCCACCTGGTCTATTCTGCCAGTAAGGTGTTGCATGCCTGGTAGAACAGGCACTTCTGGGAGGGTTCAGCACCTGTCATTCCGCTAAAGGCAGTAGATTAGAGTCCTTAAAGACCTGCCTTCCTCGGCTGAGCACAGTGATAGCTTTTGCAGTGGCTTAAGCTGCTATCATGCCCCCGTGGCAGAGAGCCTGTATAATGGAGAGGTGACAGCGTCTGGCTGTGTTGGGATTGAGGCCAGCCTTGCTGAGCATCATGTTGTTTGTCTCCTGGGCCTGCCCCCAGCCCAGGCTCCCAGAGACCCCAGTCGAATCACTGTTTACATGGGAGAAGCACTATGAACTTGTTCTTCTGTTCAAGAAACTGACTTGTTTTGCTTGCTGACTGCTAATACGATTCCAGAATTAAAGGAGGTGGCCGAGCCACTGTCCTCTTGGACTGAGGGGTGGGATTCAGCTCATTGTCAAAGGTCACTATTCAGAGCAGTGATGGCCAGAGCTTTGTGTGCAGAGCCTGAAACGCTTATAATGACCAACAACCATTTGGCTCAGTTCTGGGACAGATAGACCCCCCGCAGTAACAAAGAGTCTGGAGAAGATCATCAGCCATCAATGGGCAGAAGAACGGTGGGATGGAACCGCTCCATTGTTTGTTCTCCTCATCTCTGATGGAGATAGACTGTCATGCAGGGTATGATGGTTTTGGGGGCAGGATGTGGGAGGAGAAGTCCAGGGTTTGTCTGATGTTTGTAGGCTTCAGAAGCGGATCCAGACGGGATCAAAGACGGAGCCAGGAGTGAATGACAGGGAGGATTCAATCGAGGCGTCTGATGCTGGTTGTCTTTATGTGGCATTTGAGACAGTGTGGGCAGTTTGCTCAATTTTTCTCTGTAGACGCTGCTTTGTTTGGAAGGTTGTAGACACATGTCAGCGGTGATGGATAGATTTGTTTGACTTCCTGTCAAATCAATGATTACTCATAGAAATCTCTTTTATTAGTTTATCATAGGAAGTTCTGTGTCATTTATCCCAGCGGAGGCTTGGCTAGCTGGTGTCAGTGAGTATTGCTGGTGAGAATTATTGCTGGGGTTTATTGTGCTGCTGCTTCTTTTTATTTTTTGACACAGTATTTATTTTTATCTTGGTTTTACACTAGGAAAGGTTTGCTCCTCTTTTTGCCCTGATTGCAAGCAGGGTGTGTTGTCTTTCCTTTCCCATCCCAGCCTACTCCCTTGGAAACTTGCAGGAATATACCCGAAGTGCTAAGGTTTATCTTCACCCTCTGCTAAAGTCTGACTAGACACTCTCTGGCCGTCCCTTGGCATTTTCGAGCTAACGAAGGTCTTAACTCCTCTGATGCCTAGGAAGTTAGAACTAATGGGTATGAACGGGAGGAAGAGGCGGTTAATGGGTTAGAGGGAAAAGTTACGATGATGTATGTTCCATTATCTTCTGCACTTGGTTTTGGTTTGCTTCATACTCAGAGACGAGGTGGAGCTCCCTGTCTCTAATGTTTTCATGCTGCATCCCAATGGATGGGCTCTGCAGGAAGATGAGGCGGTTTGATCCCTGCATACTCTGCTGTCACTGCAGGAGCTCTGGGAGTGGTGCTTCTGGGTCTAAAGCAGAGCTGGCAGCACAGCCTCCCTGCAGGCCCTCCTTGACACAACCGGGTTATGTCTGTGTTCCCGTGCCCACTCAGGCTTTGGGGTGGCCTCTCTGCTTACAGCATCACAACCCTGCAAAGCTGATTGACACTAAAAGTCTGGCCGAGTTACACAATGAAGTCCCTTCGTGTGGGCCCTCAGGTGGAAGAGCTGGAGCTATAGCTTTCTGGGCTGTTCTGGATGCAGCAACTTGGCTGATAACCGTTTCATAATGCTTTTCAAAATTTTAAGTGGGAATAGGGACTTTTCTTCAGGTGTAGCTCATGCACATAAGAGCTGTACAAATAACTGAGGCTTTGGTTATTTGTCCCCACTGAAAAATTCAGGGAATTGTTTCAAATCAATCTAAATAATATTTTTGTCATTGACATTTTAAATGATCTGGGGAAAATGGCTTAGGATTGCTGTGGAAAGGGAGATGCTTTCAAATAAGTTTCAAAACTAATCTTCAAAAGGATTGTTCTAAATAAAATCTCAGTTTGATTAAAAAGGCTGATAAATCAAGTGAAACATCATCTGGACTGTTCTCAATGGAACTGAGAGTGTGCTCTCAACCTGCTTTGTCTAGCAGGAATTCTTCCAGGGCCGAGCTGCTGCAGCTTTTCCTGCCCTCACCAGTGGCTGAGCGCACACAGACTTTGGAGACTGCTGCTCCTGCCAAGCTAACAATGCTGACCTCTGAGTTCAAGTAGGAGAGACTTATGCTTTCAGGTTAAGAGATCCTTGGCTCAGTCCCTGCAGATAAACCGAGCGGGGAGATGACTACACGAGAGCAGAGCTTCAGTCTCTGAATATACAGAAATCATTTCAACCACCAGTGAAGTGAAACAGCTGGAGGAATTGAGGTGGGTACAATACAACTACAAAGAAACACACTTTGTGTGAGTTTGCGCATGTTGTTGATGCTGATGTAGCCTCCTTTCCCCCTCTCAGGGCCAAAGGTTTTGGCATGTTCAAAAGACATGGTTGCTCTGTTACTCCAGGAATTCCTAAGTCAGGCTGGGTCTATACTTTAATATGCTGGCCTTTGTCTTTCAGGAGGAGAGACATATATGCAGTTTTTCCCTGAGAAGAGATGTAGCCACATGGTAGGGAAGGAATTTCTGCAACTCTGCTGGAGGGTGACTTTGAGTCCTGCTTTAGATTTAAGCTGAATAGTATACCTAGCTTTAGATGGATGTCTGCTTATTGAGGCTGGAGCACCAGAGGCAAGTAGATGCTCTACCAAATGCTTCTCATGCCTCTGTGTCCCTCAGCTGGAACTGATGCAGTCCTATGTCCCATCTTGGTCCTGGTTGTTTGTTGACCTTGAGCTTCGCACAAGCTGGATGCCTGGAATTTGTGCCCAGCAAAGTAAACCTTGGAGGAAAACAATATCCAGCTGATGTACTGTGTTGTGGTGGTGGCCAGGCTTGGAGTAAATAAAGCTGTGGAGAGAGAGAGGGAGTCATTCAAGTCTTCAGTGCAAAGATAAAAGCCTTTTCTTAGATCAAAGGCAGTGGAGGGGGGAGGTGCACACTTCATGAAAGCAAATAACACACCAAACAACCAGTCTCCAAACATTAAGCTTGGATTTGCCTCTATCACTGAGTCGAGGGCATATCATATCCCTCCATCAGTAGTTAATCACTTGCTCAGAAATAGTATCCTGACAAGAGACAGCAATTGCCTCCATTCTGATGGGTTACTAGAACTCTGTATGGTGAGAAAGCAATAGCATGTTGCCCTTCCCAGTAGAGGAATCTGTGCCTTCTGATGGGAAGTACTGTCAAGAGAGAGAAATCAATTTGCACTGTTATCAGACTTTTCTATGCAGTAGTTAATGGGACCTAACATCTGATTTGATTCTCGGGCAGTTCACAAATTAGTGAGAAGCACAGGGTATAGGAGAAGTTACCTGGAGAAGGAACAGAGGTATGGAGGAATCCTCAGGAGAGGTGCACAGCGCTTGCTAGCCTAGGGGGACCCATTAGTTTTGCCAGCATGTAATGCAGAATGCAATGATTGTTCCAAACAGAAATGATTTAACCTTGAATGAGAGAAACATAACCAAACAGCAGCAGTGAACAATAAAGAAATTTCATCTCTGATCTCTTGTGACCCACGTTCTGCTCAAATGGCTCAGATGTCACCGATATATTATTTTCATGAGTGACTGTAAGTGCATTATGCATGAGTGTGTGGCCACTGGTGAATAAACTGAGAATTCTTCAAGGGAGCATATATAATCTATTTGATTTCATGTAGCTGGATTGTGCTCCCTTTTTTTGAAAGATGGTTGCTGCTTGGCAGAAGCGTGTGGTTGTGCCTATGTGAGTCTGGCACAGAAGGGGATTTGTCATGCAGTCCCCTGTGGGTATGAATTGTTGCAGCCCCCAGCAAGAGGCTTTGCTCTTTAGCTCGAGTGGTAACAGCACATTTGGCTGTCTGTATATGCTGGATTTGTTCTCAGTGCATCGGTTCAGGGTGAAGCTGAAGCATGCACATCTCCAGCTTTTGGCATCTACCCAGGCAGTATGTCAGGTGGCGGCAGTGCCACTTGCTATGCCCACTACTGGAGGGAAAATGGGAAGGTAGGTCAGACTTTTCCATGCTCAGGGCAGCCCTGTGTATCTTGCTTATCTAAAAAAGGCTAGGCGTTCTCCTACCGCATTGGTTTTGGAAAGCAGGACATCTCATAAACTACACTGGAGGTCAAAAGGCCTCAGGGATAGCCTGAATCACGAAGTTTGAATCTCACTTGTGCTATTCTATTTTCTGAGCATGCTGTAGGACATTTCTGACTCCTGCTCTGCAAGGCAGTCAAAACCACCCTTTCTGTAAGTAAAGGTAACAGAGGATGCATAAGCACGGCTTGGGCAGAGCAGGGATTGTTGGCAGTCCTTGCTCTTACCTGTCCATTTGTACTTCTTTGCAGATGCCCACCATCCCTCATCCTTACAGAAGTATCCTATTCCAGAACCAACATGCTGCTCTCCAGTGCAGTACTCTTATGACAGCAAGTGCTCATCCTTCCTGCCCTCTGCCTCTACATACAAATGATTGCTGTATATGTTGTCTGAAGTTGAAATACCCATCTTGCAGTAAAGGAATTGGTCCCAGTGGCCAGGCAGTGTTTGAAGAGCTGTGGCTGTGCCATAAGCACATAAGCTCTTACAAGGAGCAGGTGGCTGAGAAGTGGCCCTCCACATTGCTCTGAGTCTTTTCTGTCGTGGAAAGACGACATAACAAACCTGTGTTCCCCCAGAAACAGGCTGAGAGTCCAGCAGGGCTGGCTCCAGGATCTGCATGGGTTCATCTCAGGATCCCTCTGCCCAAAGAGGAGCTGGATGTGGGGGTGTTGAGGAGACCTGGTGCAAGCCATGACAACTAGCATACAGGTATGCATTTAAATACGCAGAATTTAGCAACTGTATTTGCAATGGACAGGTGTCCAGGGAGAAATAAGGATGGATCAGGCTTTTCCAAAGGCAGAATGTAGGTGTTGTGGTAATACATCAGCTGTGCTGTGTGAGCATGCTTGGAGACCTGGTGAAAGCTGTCCTGGTCCTCCAAAGCTAGTCACTTAGTATCTGATCGTTGCCCTGTACCAAACTAGTGGCTCCTTTATCCCCCTGTTTCTGTACTCGAGAGTTTTTCCCCCCTCAAGCACAGGGTGTCTGTCCATACCTTTCTCAGAGACCAGAGCGTGGTGCACAGATTTGTTTGTGTCCCCGGGATCTGGACTGCAGTGCTACTGCCCCATGGGAGCTCTGATGAGTAGTAGGAAGTAACAGCATGCTTGAAATGAAAGCATGTTTCTTCATTAGGTGAAACAATACATCAGAGGGAAAGGGATTTTAAAACAACAAAAGGCCCACAGCATATTTTACCTCATCTAATCTTACAAGCTGTGTTTGATAGGCTTTTCTTTTACCTTATAGCTTACATTCCTCTAGCAAAGCTCAAATTCCCCTCCTGTGTGTGTTTTTTCTTTTTCCTGCTCTCCCCAATCACTTCCTCGCTGCATCAAAGTGCTCCCCAGGAGCACCCAGGCAGTCTCAGGCCAAAAGGCTGTCTAGTGCCCAGGGGACAAAAAGGTCATGTCAGGTGGGTCAGTGTTTGACTACGTATCTCATGGACCACACAGTGCATCAACATCGATGCTGTTGGTAGCCCTGAGGGAGTGTCTTTCCCCCAAGAATTCGTTTAATTTGGTTGTTTGGGTTTGTTTTGAAACTGTTTATGGACTTGGCTACCAAAGAAAGTTCAGCAGTTAGTACTGTTAGTACTGTAGAGGTGTAAGGGGCACTTTTTTTTTTTTTTTTTCATTACTGCAAAAACTTGTCCTATGCCTTTGGACTATGGCTTACAGTCTGCGATTGACTCGAGTCATGACTGTGCTGAGCTGGAGGTTGCAGACCAGGGACAAACAGAGTGGAAGACGGGAGCTGTATTAAAAAGGGATTTTTCAGTACTGGTCATGATCACCTTGTCGGCCTGTCCCGCAGAGAAGTCAGAGGGATGTACACAGCTGGTCTGCAGGCCTTCCAGTTGCCAAGGGACAGTGAGGAGCATCCACCCTTGATCCCATTTCCTCCAGCAGCAGAGAGATCAAGGGAAGAGGCATATGTTCCTGGACATTCAATCCCCTTCATCAACTTCTGGTTCCACTGAATTAGTTTCTGCTCATGAAGCTGGGAGAAAATGAGCAGTACTGTTTTTCTCCCCTTACCTGAAAAGCTGCTGCTTTGGTATCCCAAAACTCAGTAACCCACCTGCACTGATGTTGCTTCTGAAAAGAAACAGGTAGTTATAAGCAATCAGGGGAATTACTCTGTAGGGATGTAGAATGTTTGCAAAAACAAAATGTCATATATCATCATAGTGTCTAGAACTGTGAAGCACTGATGCAAGATGCTATCAGCTTGTCCTTGCTGATCCCCCAGAGGCTGTACAACTAAACAAAGCACTGGGATTTGCAACGGTCTGTGCCAGGCAGGGCTCTGAAGTAAAAGCCAGGTGACAGGTCTACCTTTCACCTCATAACCCCAAGGCTGGTGTTGCTATCCAGTAGATGCCAGAATTACAGAAGAAGTAAGCAGAGTGCTGTTCTTCAACAGTTTCTGCTGTTTCACAGTGATCTCTTACATTTCAGGTAATTTTATGTTCACTTTGTGTGATAGGAGCACAGCACTAATTAAGTCAGGATCCTGAGCAATTTTGCATCTGTATGTTGGAGTCTACTAGTCGTGAAGGGATGATTTTCCACTCCTGAGACTGCAGAGTGCTGATGTGGAACAAAGAGCTGTGCCATTCCCGTATCATCACAGGAAACAAAACAGGTCCCTAAAATGCTATGCATCCAGTGTGCAGAGCACCAGGCGAAGCTTTGACTGACCTGAAACAACTCACTTCATCTCTCTCTTCTTTTTCAGCTTTTGTCATATCCATTCTGTTGTACGTGCTCTGGGGCAGGAATTTTCTCTTATTATGTATGTGCATACAGAAGGATGAGTCTTTGATCTCAGTGGTTACATCCTGTATTACAGCAGAAAGAGTATTTAATAATAACAGTAAGAATTAGATTAATAATTTTAAACTTTTATGCATATGTGCTTCTCTAAGACACATGCAATCCCTGTTTGGTTCCTGAGACAGTATGTTTGCATTGGGAGTGCGTATGGACCGCTTACCCTGTTTAAAATTCCATACCTGACTGGATCAGCATGGGCTATAGCAACTGGGAGGGCAATGTGCTTTTTTGTCTTAATTTTTTTTCAATATGTTCTTTAAAGCCCACTTAGAACTCTGCAGAGTCCTATAAAACCCTGTCCCAGCTAGAGTGCAAGGAGTATGTTTGTGGGATAGGAGCATAGCTGAGGGGGAGGCAGCACTGTTGTCATGCTGTGGCCTGGTTGTAGGCACGCTTGGTTGATTTGAGGGATGCGGACGCTGTGCAAGTTGGGCATGGTCCTGGGAGCCCTGTGTTTCCAGAAGCATTGGCGGAAAAGCCAGACAACGCTCTCCTTCATTAGCCTTGATTGAGCTGCCTCCCTCTCCATACAGAGGCAAAGGGCTCTCTGGCATGGCAAGAACTGGAGGGGAGAGAGGGCTTTTCCTCACCTTGCCGTTGACCTGAACACCCAGGAGTATTGCATTTTCTCCTAGATTCTTTCAGGAGATGTTTTATGAGCTCAGGGGTGTTACCTGCTCGGCTTGAAAGCCTGTGAAGGTGTTTGTGGAGCCCAAGGAACACGTGGTTGGCTTGCTTTGTGAAGGGAATTATCTGTGCCTTGCCTTGCTGATGTGAGCCTGACAGAGTTCGGTTTTTTTGCTGTGCCTTTGTCTTTTAATTTTGGAGGATGTACTTCTCCTGACAGAATTTCCAGTTCAGTTCATTTTCTCAGTCTGCAGTGGAAGGGGGGGAGGGGGGAAGAGGTGGTTTTAGGGGCTGCTGCATGTATTACTAATTGTTCTCAAGTCTTTTTCTGCCTGATTTTCCCATTTTCTCATAACTAACATTGGCTGCAGATTTAAAAGAGGTTTGGCATTTGAAATTATATGGATTTCTTCATGATGGTAGTGTTTTTAAAGCTAGAAAATGAGGTTCTTCGTTTATTTGAAGCTGAAATGGCACAGTGTTAGAGTCATCAGTCAATTGAACTGTGTGCTGTACAGCAGTTGATTAATGAGATTGCCTGTGTTTCCTGGGGTTGTTAAAACATCACCCAGAAGATGCTGTGTCAGTGCCTGTCCACTAGACATCATTAAATCTGTAGAAGTAGGGAGATGCTTCTGCACATAGATGAACAAGTTTGGGTCATTCCCAGCTCTGTTGGTCTTGTTATAAGGCAAGTGTGGTCTTGGATAGTAAGCAGTATTTCATGTTGGGGCTATGTGGTGCTGCATGATGATTTTCAGGGTTGTCAGCTCATGTTCCCACAGAGCTTAATGTCCCAGGTAGAACAAGTTTTGTGATTTCAGCCTAGTTCCTGATGCACACTGTCTCATAGCAGGATAAAAGTGCATTTTCAACTCAGTGGAACACGATTCAAGTTTCATGTTGTTAAAGCTGTTTAGATAAATGAAGCACATCAGCCTTTGGAGGTGAAAGAGTCTCTTGACAGCAGTCTTGGGGTCAGGACGACTGTCCTGTTTCCATACAAGACACATCTGAATGAGAGACAGAACACATTTCCCAGAGGAAGTAACTAATCTGTTAATGAATCTCAGAGAGGAGCAGTGGGAGATTGCTCTGTGATGCACAAGTCTGGTTCCTGCTTTTCCTCCCTTCCCCCTGCCCATGATTCTGATCATGTAACTCTCCTCCAGGCACTTGCACTTTTAGCAGATCTTGGACACAGGGACTGGACATGGAGTGACTGCTACTTGGTTTTGGATGTAAGTGGATGGTGGAACAGTGTCTGCCTGAAGCTGAGCACCTCTGTCACATGTATGCATGGAACACCTCTCTATTGAGAGGACTGTCTTGGGAGAGAGTGGCTGTTTCAGCCCACGACTGAACTGTGAACTGTCCCTATCTCCCAGGTCAGCAGCCAGCCCGGTTCCGTAAATCCCATGCTGGAGTGAGCAGAGAAGCAAGGGAGGAACTGGAATTCTCTCCCACCAGAGCTCCATCTAGGATAGCTTTCTCTGCCGTTGTGGGCCAAGGGTAACAGTCACACTACCCCTATCTCTACTTTCATCTCACCTGGCTCAGGCTTACCTGCTGGATGCCGAGCCTGCAGTTCTCTCCTTGATCATAGGGAATCCCTGTGTCTAAATCGTATTCCTTGTTAGCCTCTGACCTGACTCCAACCACTTTTTTTCTATAGTCTAGACAGACCCTCCATGGGGAGCAGCTCTGCCCTGACCTTATTTGTACCAGTTCTTCTAACTGTTGTTTCTTTGGCTTTTCCGGGTGCTATCAAAATGGGATTGTCCTCCGTCTTCTGTTTCCTTCCCCCAGCTAGCCCCTTTCAGCTTGGTCCCCTGCCGTGCTGCCCTGCAATTCGTTGTCTCTGCAGCATGCGCTGCTGAGCTGCGGTGGAATCCAGCCATGCTCCTGCTACAAAGGCATCTAAAGCCAATCAGAGCATGTCCAATACGATTTGTGGTGCTTCCAACCTCTGCATGTTATTGACTCCCCCTTTCAAGTGTGGCCAGGGCTTTATCTGTTGGTAATAGGGAGAATTAATAATTTCCTTGGGAAAAAAAAAAAAAAAGGAGAGAAAAATCAGCTTTAAAAACCCTCCATCTTTTAATTTACTTTTTTTTTACATAAAAAAGCAAGTAAAAGACATAACAAAGTTGTTAAAAGTTCAAAAGGAATGCTAATCCCTGTAATGTGGACTAATCAACTTTTATCCAGACAATCCCCTTGTATCTCTCAGGCCTTAGTGTGGTTAAGATTCCCACAGGCAAGTGCTGGGCTTTAACTCCTTTAGAGCTGCTTTAAAGCCTACAGTTACTCTTCCTGGAGCGATACTGACATACTATCACTCAGAAACAGCCTGGCATGTTGTTGGACTCAGAACAACTTCAAAGCTACTTGAACTTCCCTGGCTGATCTTTCAAATAGACATGGAAACACAAAGTCCTTATTCCCCTGGAGGGCTGAACCATCCCAGTGTGAAGATCTTTTAGTGGAGCCACTCCAGCTTCAGTTGTATTAACTGCTGGGGATAAAGTGACCTGGGGTCTGGGTGGGACACGTACAAGTGAACAGTTTCTCAGTGTGGTGACTCTAGGAACAACAACTCTGGCAGCAGACCTGCGGTGCGTAGAACATAATGGCCAGTGGTGTCAGCTACATTCAGCTTGTGCTTGCTTGGATGCCTATTTGCTACTCCAGCCTTTGTCGCATTGTATCTGTGCACATCTTGGGGAAGGGTAGACCTGTTCCCCCAGCCAGAAATGTTTTCTTTCCTTTGGCAAAGATGATGCTATTTGAAGAGCTTATCTTCAAACAAATATCCTAGGATGTCTGTCATTCACCCTTACATTTGGTTTTCGTTGGTATCAAGTTGACAAGAAGCAGGCTCCCCCACCTTGACTTAAAAAAACCCCAACCAACCAAACAAGGGAGGACAAATTTTTTAGCATTCTTAGGTCTTAGGTATTCACTGGGCTTTGCAAGTGATTCTTTGGTGCTTTCAATAGTATATTAATATCCCTGGATGATTTGTGTATTGCAGTGCGACTCATGCAGCTGCAGAGCTAAAAACAGGAGATGGTGATGGTCTTTTCTGGAAGAGAGAGGCAATGTAGAATGGCTCAGCTGCAAAGACAGATGTATTTGTGCTCACAAAATCACTGCCAGAGGTAGACAAATAGGCACACTGTTTTGGGCCTATTAACAGTTGTTATAGTAAAGCCTTCTGGTTCTTTTTCGTTTTGGAGAGTAGGATGTAATTTAATTATTCTTTACTGACACGCATTTCAGCTGGCCTGTTTTCACTGGCAGTAACAAACCTGTTCTTGTGTTTTGCTGGGCTTTAGTGATGAGGGGCATGCAGGCAACCTCAAGCAGCTTGCATCTGTACACCTGGTGCTTAGGTGCTAAGAATGAGAAGATAAACTTGGTCATCTTTGTCCCAGGCTGGGTGGTAGCTGAGAGTGGTTGTTTCCACTGTCCAGAAATCTGGAGCTTCTCAAGAAGCAGCTTATTGTTTGTGATGTGTGTGAATAGCGGTGTAGCTGAATTGGTCTCTTTGAAACTCTGAGCATCTAGTAACAGTCTGGCCCTTTAACTCAAGATTAGTTGAGGACAGACTTCCCCACCCTGTCTCCGCAGCGCACTGATGAGAGCAGGATCTGGGTTTGATTCCCTGCTGTGAGCTGTATGCAGACTGTAATCCGCTGGTGCAATGCAAAGCTGTATGTGATTGCATCCTGGCTGAAACCTGGCAGCTGGATCCTAGCGGGTATGGGAGCTTCTTGGATTGGGAACATGTCAGCTTAAATCAATGGATGAAATAAAATCTAGGCAGGGTAGAAGAGACAAGGGCCACGTCAGACTGGAGAAGCTGCTTGCCACTAGCAAGTGGATTGCCCTTAAAACAGCCCTTCCCCACTTCACAGTCATCCAGACATCAAATTAATAAGATTTCATGGTTGGTCCTTCAAACTTTGATAAAGATCCAATCAGCCATTAAGCAGCTTTCCTTGAAAGTTGGTACACATTGAGGAAAAAGCTGGAGCATTTTTAATGAAAAGTTTAGATTTAAAAAAAAAAAAAATCAAGAAGCTTTTCTGATTTAATAGTTCTTTAAATATTTTGTAAACAGCTTTAAAAAACACTCAGTGTTTTTGTGCGGGTGGGTTTTTTTCTAATGGGTAAATTAAATTCTGCTTCCCAAAATTAGGGTTTTTACATTTCCTCTTTGAAGATATCTGGGCATTTTTCTAAAATTATTTCCACTGCCTGGAGTGATTTAGGGGTTAATAGGTTAATTAAATGTTGGAGCAACTCACTGAGGTGTGAGCTGGCTTTTCTGTTACTTGGCATTTGAAAATCAAGATGGGACCTGGTGCAGGAATGCCTGGGCAGCCATCTTCACACCTGGAGGAGGTGAGGGGCATTGGATTAAACAGGATTACTGCAGTGGACACTCCTTGATCTCTGCAAGCATTCTCAGAGGACATCTCTAGGCGCCTATTAATTACCTCTCCTCCCCTCTACAGATTCCTGTCTTGGGTCAAACCTTGGTATTGACGCTTGCAGACCAAGCCCCACATTGATCCACTGTGCACCGTGCGGCTGCCTGTGTGCACTGAGCGTGGCACCCATGGGAGGGGAAGGCTGGCTTCAGTGACATCACTTCTGTCCTCACCTTTTACACCAAAAAGTGTAGCAACAGCGGGTACAGTGTGGAGGCAGGAGACCTTCTTTGCAGGTACCACACAGCTGCAGAGCACCTGACCCTTCCCTTAGTCCCCGCAGCAGCCGTAAAACTGAGCAGAGCAAAGCACTCCACACTGCTCCAGGTCTGTTCAGCAGGGGATTTTCTCTGAACGCATCCTGCATAAAGACTGCAGAGTTAGCTGTAGCCTTTGTGCAACGCGGACCACATATCCAGGGATCTAGAGAAACCGGTGCTGTTTCGGGGTGGTCAAGGCCGCACACAGCCTCGTAGCCAGCCCTCCGTGCACGCACACCCCCCATGCTCAAAGTCGACATGGAACAAAATCTTTTAATTTATTCCTGGATGTGAATGACTCAAATATGCCACATCTATCATTGTATCTCCTTAACTAAATGGATTAAATTTTTTGTCCTCTTCACAGGCTTAATTAGCAATCTGCAACACAAATTAAATCACTATCAACTAATTCCAACTATCCCTTCAGAGATAGCCATTAGCTAGCTAAATAATCTGGTTAGCATTGAAATGAGCCTGCATCCTACCCTGGAAACACTATTGTGATTTCAGAAAGCTCTTTTTTTTTTTTTTCCCCTCCTCCCTCCAATGCTGATAACACTTTGTCCTTCCTAATGAGGGCAGCAGTTGCTCGTGCTTCGAGTGTGCTCGTTTGCAGGCATTTAAGCAGGGCTTGCGAGTTTTTTTGGTTTTGCTGTGTTTTAGGAGACAGCTGATCCATGGTGAGGATTCCTGTCGTGACAGAAAGAGGGAACAGAAAAGACAGATTGTCTTTTCCCAGTTAGGGACTAACTCAAGTGCAAGGTTCCTTTCATGCACCTACAGGTGACCACAGGGATATCCACTGTATCTACCTCTGTGGGCAAAGGCAACATCACATGCATTAGTGTCTTGGCTTAAATACATGAATGAGCCTTCAGAAACTCTTGAGGACACTGAGAAAGCTGAATAAGCCTGTGATCCTTCAGTCAGATAACCAGGACCTCCCAGATTCCATCCCACTGTTTCTCCTTTGCCTTGTCTCTTGCATAGTCAGCGCCATCAGCAACAACTAGTTGTAAAAGCAGTTTTCATCTGGTATCATTTTATAGGGCTTGAACAAGGACAGGAAGGTCTGATGAAAGTTCTGGGATGGTTCTGGCCAAAGACCTTGCCAAACCTCTAAAAGCTGGGGTACTGGAGAATACTGAGGTTCTCACTGAGGTATTTACATGAATTTGTGCTTAGGTTGTTTTCTAACAACTTCTGTCTTGGTGTTTCAAAGTGTGAAATGCAAGGGGTTGATGACTTTCTTCCTCCTTCCTCCTCCAAATTCTCCTGGTCATGTTTTTGTCTCAGCTCTTGTTTGCTGTTGTCAGAATGCAAACTCTTTGGATGCGGATGGTAAATGTATGTAGGTCATAATCTCCAGGATCCTTATGTTCACAATAGTAGTAACAATCAACAGTGAATTTTTGCTATGCTGCTTCTCCCCAGTTTGCTTGGCTATTGCAAAAGGAATAGAAAGAGAAGGGGAATGGATACAAGTGGCTTGTATACTGAGGGATGCAAGTGGCCTTGACTGCCCAGACTTGAATGTAAATTTGTTGGTGCTTACGCTTTTGGAAAGGAGGATTCAGATTCGTAAGGTGCTGCAGAGACAAAGCAAAACTGATCAAAACAGTGTTGCTGCTTCTTTGACAATACAAGAATCAATGGGGAAATGTCTTCCTGTAGCTTCAGGAAGACTGCTTTATTATGACCACATACCAACCTTCTTAACTTTTTCCATGTTACAGACTGCTTTGGGTCTTGGAAGGAGTTGGGTTGGAGCAGCATTTTCTTCTGGACAGAGGAAGTGCGAATCCCTAGTCTGCTATGAATACTTTCTGACAAGGCATGCAGTTTTCAGTGGATGTTGTTCCTTCTTGCTTTGTATAGCTTACATTTGATTGTTAAGGAGAAATAAAAGAAGATGGCTGCTCATACTTCACAGATGTGTCCAGGAGGTGCCAAGGGGTCACAGCCATTGTTTCAGGTTGCCTCAATACACTATATAAAGCACTGGTTTGGGTGTTGGTTTTTTTTTCTTCTAGAATTTAAATATGGAAATGTAATTCGCATAGAAACACACAGTAAATCCTCAAAGGTCTGTGTCTTTGAACAGTCTGGTGTAGGGGAGAGCTGGTGGGAGTGGAGGATGGCAGAGATCAGGCAGGAAAGCATCCCTTTTCTTCTTTGTCTCCAGCCGTACCGTTGCTGTGCCTGACCCTCTGTGGAGCTCTCTGAGATGACTCATTCTCCTTTCTCATAAAGGCTTTTTTCTGTCTCCCCTTCTTTCCCTTTGGGGGGTCAATTGTATGTGAATTTTGAATTGTGATCTTTGTATCCCTGGCTGCTGTGCTGCGTATGTTAAAGAGGCAGCAGTGCTGGAGTTGAAATCACCTGGGTTTGGGAAGGGAAGTGGGAGAGCAAACCAGCTGCTTGCTCCTCTTTAACTGCAGCCCTAGGGGCTATCTGCAGTCTCCAGGCAAACTGGTCTGAGCGGCCGGGGAGGGGACAAAAGCACAGGGCCTGCCTTTTCTTTGCAATAAGCCCAACATCTATCCTTATTCCTAAACCTAACCGTGTATTCAAACGCAGTAACCTAGTCTGTAGCAGAGTACTTGAATGGCTCTCGGGGAATTCAGGTGGCAGTGGGAGTGCCTTTTCACCACTTTGTGCTTCGTTTTTTCCACCTTGACTGTGGAGCAAAAAGCACTGGCTCCCATCGTGGGTTTTCTAAAAACCTCAAGGGAAAGGTGAGAGTAGTGCTGTGTATGGTGTGGCTTTTGCTCTTGAAGTCCTTTTCCCTTGAATAGAGGGGGGAAAAGAGATCCTACCAAGTGTAGGGGACCAGAAGCAGAAGAGAGAACTTCAACTAGCAATATACAGGAGGCAGAGTCCACTCCTAATTGCCTCTTCACATCCTTCACTGAAAGCATTATGCAGGAGATACCCTTTGAAGTATCTTCCCATGGATAATAAAGATAAGCTACCAGTAGAAAAGAAGGTGGTGAAACAAGAGGACCCCCTTAAATAAATGAATTACTGGCACAGGTTAGGCAGCAGCTGTGAATTAAACAGCAAAAAAGAATGATCAATGTTCAGCATGGTGGTAGGTGAAGAGGAGAGTATCTGGAAGACCTAGCTTGGACCAGGCTTTAAAAAATATAATCCAGAATTAGAGGGGAGGAAAAGATGAAAAAAAATTGATAGTCACCCACAGTTATTTAGTGAAAGCTAGCGCGGGCTCTGAAAACCTGAGAATAGCTCTATCCAGGCAGGTGAACAGGCAAGGCAATGGCAGATGAAATTAAATGTTGACAAATGCAAGTTAATGTGCATTGGAAGGCATAATATGACCTACTCATACACATTGCTGCATTTTAAATTAACTGTAACCACTCAGGGAAAAGACCTAGAGGTTATTGTGAACAGCTCAATGAAAACATCTGTTAAATGAACAGAAGCAGTCAGTAAAGCAAACAAAACATTGGGCTGTACAAGGGAGATTTTATATTATCATTTGTATTATGGTAATGCTTCAGGACACTGACAACTGCCCGATAGCTTTCTCTTGTGCCAGGCTCCGATAGCTTTCTCTTGTGCCAGGCTCCGTGTGAGCAGAGAGCAAAAAGGCATCCAAGAGCCTTGGAGAGCAATTCACTTTGAGTGTGACCAAATACCAGGTGATTCAGGATATTCCTTCCCCCCCGCCAGCCTTGGAACAGAGGCTTGCATTGAGTGAGGAGAGTCCGGGACTGCTGCTGTTTGTGTGGGTGGGTGTTCCTGGGCAAGGTGATGATTTACAAATCTTCCTGGCACCACATGCAATGCTCCAAAATGCACAATGGCCGAAAGCTCCTAGAGCTTTGTCAGAGGATATATACGCTTACTAGCTCGAAGTCCTAAGCTCAGGATCCAGGGGTAGGCTTGCGGTTAACGCAGTTGTGGTGAGGGCTTTCCTCTGTGGCCGAGAGAGGTGTTTAATCCCTTGGTGTTTGACCCCTTGGTGTTTCATCCATTGCTGCCCTGACCTGTACAGGCACCCTTTCCTGTTACAGGGTATGAGCGAGGCTCAGCTTCTTCGGGTCTCCTTTCAGCACGAAGACTTGGATTTTTTTTGTATCCAGCAGATCCTTTTCCCAGAAGAGAAGAATGCCTATCCTTCACTCCTTTCTCTACCTAAAGCGTCACTGACAAGTTTCACACAACCAGCGTGCCACAGAGGCCGTGCAAAAAAGTTTATTGCTTTTCCAGCCCCTGGTCAGTGTGATGAATGATTTAGTGGGTCAGTATTGCTACCCTGTTAGAAATGACTGTAGCACAGACCCAGGTGGCGTATTCATTATGTGCTCCAAGCAGCCATTGGTATGCAAACGGTACTGTCAGTTGAGTGCTTATTCTTAATAGCAAGCAAATTCAGAGTTATACCTGTTGTGCTCTGCCTCTGCCTCTGGCTTTATTATAAAACATAGCTCTTGATTTGATGACTTTGTTTAAATTTGCCCCAAGCCATGTCCTAAGCTTAGTTTACCATTTTAAAATTAACATATATTTTTATATATGTTATAAATATTTAACGCGCTGACCAATGCTAACATCAGCCCTCTAGCCTTTGCAATGTAAAGTAACACGCACAGAGTGTGGAAGGATATCTGCATCGGTATTCCTCTGTTCAAAACAGTCTCTCAGACTTGATACTGAAGGGATGAATAAAATCAAACTTACTGATTATCATTTAGGCTGAATTTACTTTCTGCATTTGGAGGAAGGAGCTCTATTAATCAGCTTCATTTCCTGTCTGATACGAAGAGTGCTCCTGTGTACCTCTCAGAGGCTCAGCGATAAATACATATAAATATATATATGCATGAGCATAAATACATAGATGTTAAAACAGCATTAAAATCTTTCTGTCGTCTGCTCCATTACTCCTGTGATAGGTGGAGAGATAAAAACCCTCCAGGTTAACTTTTTCAAATTTCATTTTCTTATTTCTTGCTAATTTCCAAATACCCAGACCCATAGAGAAACTGGCCTATTAAGATATGGAATTAAATTAAAATTTCAGGCTTGCGTGGAAACAACCAATGGAAATTTTCTGGAAGGTTAAAGGAGAGGACAAGAGGCAAACTGGGAAAAATCCTTTTAAGACCTAAGTATAGTATATGTTGCCTCCTGCACTTTAATGCACATAAATTAAGACAATAATTCTAGGAGCTGAAGGCTTCAGTTTAACACTTGTGGTTTCTGGTGGCCCGTGAGTCTCTCTGTGGAACTGCAACTTCATTATGTACAGCTGAGGAGACATTATTCCTTACATTATCTACTGTGCTAACACAGTTACTACTGATGTGATAGTGCTATTTGGATTCTCAAAAGTAATGGGCAGATATGTACTGCAACCATTTATGTGGCTTTCCTGCCAATTTGCAACTGAAATGACTTTTTCTTTGTTGAGAAAAGTGTATTCACTGCATCCATTTCCTGGGCTTCTCTAGGCTGACCCAGCACTCCTGCCTGAATGGGTGCTGTGGGCTGCCCCAGGCAGGGTTGGGTGCCTACGAGTGATCTCCTGGGGAAAAAAAAGAAAAGACAGGGCTTTTTGCATAGCTGGTATACTGATCTTCAAGATAAATATATATTTTTTTTTCTCTTACCTAGTATATGGGGTTTTTTGTTAATTCTCTGAGGAAACTTTCCCCTTTTCCCTCCCCCTTCTTTTTGCGTACAAGATGAAAGTCTGAATGGGAAGGAGAATGCATTTATTTCTCGTCTGAGGAGGCTTAAATGTGCAGGTTAAAACTAATAGGTTCTTGTACTTCATTAAGGGGAAATTTTAGGTCAGAAAGAGGCCAGTGCGTTCATGTTAATTGAAAACAGTATCTCATGTCCTTTGTAGCAAAAAAATCCTACATTTGGTCCTGGAATGCTGTAGTGCTCAGCAGAGTGTGACTTGATGGTTTTCAGGGAGATTTTGTTGTGTGGTACTGGCCCCTCTTCCTCTTCATTTTCAGCAGCTCATTTACACTAAGAAGACAGTTAACAGCACGCTTCCCTAAAATTCCGTCAAGCTGAGGTCAGTGCCTAGGGTATGTTGTAGCAGCTGGAATGGGGTACGTTTCAGACAGCAAGGTGGAGCTGTTCTGGTTGGAGAACTCTTGGGGCATCAACACCCACCAAGGGAGAGGCTTGGGAGGTGGGGAGCTTGGAAAACCCTGGGAGGACAGTCTGGACAAAGTTGAGGAAGGCATAGCTGAGGATCAGAACAGCAGCCTAATCCTGGTTATCCTCCTCTGGGGTAGCCCGTGCCCAAGGACAACAGGTGCTGGCCATCCCAGAGATGCTGTGTTCCTTGCAGGAGCCTCCTGGTTCCCATGTGGCTGCTCGGGGTATAGATGGCTCCAGCTCCAACATTCCTCCTAAGATGTCAGGGGGCTTGAAACTTCTGCAAGACCCCAAATCTGTCAGGATCCCAGGGACCTTAGAGAAGAACAAGAAAAAAATCAAGTAAAAAGCTAGTTGACCAGAGGTAGATGCAGAGTGGCTGATCTCTCTGATTATTTCTGCGCACACACCCACCCCCCCTCTGTATCTTGAAATGTTTGTTTGCTTTTCAAGCTCCAGCTGTTGAAGTCAGGGGATCACACAAGAACATCAGGTCTCCTCTCTTAAACAAACAAATGCAGCAGACATTACCAGAGAAAAACATGAAAGTGCAAATCCCAGGGGCTAAAAACCCTCTGGAAGACAAAAGCTGCAACATTTATTAATTTGTTGAATAACATGTTGGGCCTGACTTGATTTTCAAATAAATGGAATTAGAATATCAATAGCAGAATGTCAGGTTCCTAAAATATTCAAAAGCAACTTCCTTTTATGTAGTGCCTTTCATGAAAACTGCCTCATAAGGTGATTTGCAGTGCTAAATAATAAATAACAACAGACATACAAACACACAGAAATTAACAGCTGTGGCCAAGGGAGGAAAAGATACATTTTCAGATGAGGTGTAGAAAGAAATGGGGAGTCAATGAGGCAGAGCAATACAAGAGAGGTTGGATCTGGGTCAGCTGTTTAATTTTGACCTTGGTTATTATTAGTCATTGGAGATAAAATATAGCTAGTGCCTCTGGAGTGTTCTCCATGTACTTTGAATTGCAAGAACCGGGAAGTATGGAGGGAAATAAGAATCCACCTGGATTCTGATCAGGAAAGAGTAGATAGAGAAAGGTTTTACCATGGTCGAAGACAGCTCGCACTGAGGCAGATTCCTGATGGCTGTGCAGCCTTGGTACCCATACATACTGGTAGCTTCAAGAGATTTATGTTAATGTTTAAGTCGGAAAAATTTCCAGGCGCTGCGGAAGACTGAAGTGGTGATTAAGACAGCTACAGTTCACATCTGCAGATGTTCACCTGAAGGGAAAGGACCAGGAAATCTTCCCTACCCAGAGCATGGCTCCCGAGCATTTCCCGTGTAGTAGCAGCCATTTCCCTGGTTTCTTTTCTGCACTCGTTGCTTTTGGTGCTGAATGCCATTTCCTTAGCAATATATGTGTGCTCATATGGAAAAAGTCACTCTACTGAAGTCATGCTTTTTACCGGGAGATCAGGCCAGCCCTTTGAAACCCCCTTCAGCGTCAGCACTAACCTTTAGGGTTTATGCGGGGCTAAAGAGTGATCCATTCTGCACCAGCCCTGAAGCAAGGAAACTGCCTGAGTTTTCCTGGTGCTTAACTTGATATGTATAGTCAGCTGCAGTGGCTTTATAGCACTATAAGAGCAGCACTTTCATGGAAAGTGAAGATAAATTATGAATTGAAGCAGTAGTAGTGTACATGGTGAGCTCCAGAACTTTCACAAGGCAGCAGCTTTATCTTTTACTTAGCTGCCGTGAATGGGGAATGTCAGCCATTCCCTACTCACAGAGGGGTATTAGGACAGTATATTAAGAGACAGTGAGGTCTGTACCCATGTGAGTGAGTAATTAAAGATATGCAGCTTTCCTCACTCCGTTAATTTTGGCCTAAGCTTCTGCTCTTCAGCCCAAGTTTGGGACATACAGCGATCTGTGCTACCGTCAGGAGCTTTGACAGAGCTCAGCCTCCAAACATGATGCGGTGGACAGAAGTTGCAGCCCCAAACATCATGGATAGGATTAATCTTCTTAACTTTAGGTGTTTGTCTAAAGGTGAGGCATGTACCATGAGCTGACTGAACCTAAACTGTAGTCGGAGGAGAGCGCAGCAACTGGAGTGTGATTAATCCCGTTTAAGAGAGGGTCTAACATGGGAAGCTATAGTTAAGCAGCTGAAGCTAGAAAATAAAAGTATACCCTGTATATGAGTGAGGAGTTGCAGATGTGTATGTGTCTCCTGTCTTTTGTAGGGATCCTTGTTTTTCTACTGCGGAAGCCTCAGTTACTTTTTATTTTGCCTTTGAATTTTGGGTTTCTTGGAATTCAAAACCCTAAGTGGGGTTCTGAGTGAAACAATTCCTGAAAAAGTGCTGTAAGTTACAGCAGTATTCCAGAAATGGTCACCTAACAGCAGAAATAATGTTGTATTTGCTGTAAGTGCTGTAAAATACAGATTTTTCATTTTGTTCCATTCCATAAGAAAGTCATCTTATGAACCTGACACAATTCGTACCTGCCTCTGGCAGGTTACATCCTCGTGAAGTCCAGTTCTGCTGTCGTCTTTTGGAGGAAAACCTGGTGGACTTGCACCTTTCAGATGTCTTAGATTTGCCTTGGTTCTTGAGACAGGACTACTCTGTGCCGTAAGTATCTTTGTTTCTCCTTTCCCTGAGGGGCTCACATTAGTGGAACAGGTTTCTTATCTGGGACTGGGGACTGGCCAGTTCTCACAAGTGTAGTCATAGCCTGTAAATGCTCTTCCTCTGCTATCATGTGTTACCCTTATGCCTTGGGTGCTGCAAAAGACTCAGGGATCTGCTTTCCAAAGAGAATCAACATTTGTGAGCACATAGCATACATGCAAATTAACATTTGTGAGCACAATAAACTGCCCTTTCTCTGCTACCATGTGTTACCCTTATGCCTTGTGTGCTGCGAAAGACTCGAGATCTACTTTACAAAAAGAATCAGTATTTGTGAGCACACAGAATACGTGCAAATTAACATTTGTAAGCACGGAGAATATGTAGAAATGGAACAAAATACGAAGCCAAAATATTGGCCTTAAATCTTCATCATGCATTGTCCTATTTTCTGAACTTTATCCTGTTATCTACTTAGTGAGAGTATTATTCCATTTAAATGTGCTTCTTAGCAATTGCTTGCAGCATTTAAGTCTTTAGATGCTTTCTGTACTTGACGAATTGCTGTTTCTGTTCTAACACTGTGCTAATTCTCCACAGAAATTGTCCCCGTGGTTTACAGATAGGCCCATTCATTATGCCCCTTAGTAGTAAAGTATCAGGATGGCAATGCTGCAGTCCCAAATTTTATCAGTCACTTAGCAGTCACTGGCAACCCTGAGTGCTTACAGAGCAGACAGCCTACTCTGTGGATCTGTTCCTCTCCTGGGGGGTGAAGAGGGGAGTGCCTAACCCCCACAGCATCATTCTCTGTTGTAGAGGAGAAATAGAAACCTTTTCCTATCTTTCCACAACTGATGAGTAAGAAAGCAACAGGCATGCCTCTCTCCCAATTAGTCACTGCCTGTAGTGGCCAGGGACAGGTAAAATGCCGTAAGACTCCAGCCTTGGTCACAGGCAGCAGCTCAGAAACCCACTAGAGAAAAGTTAAAGTGGCCTCAGCATCCTGTGAGACCTCAAACTCACAGATTCTCCTCCCTTTGGGGTGCAGACCCACAAGAGCCCCCAAGCCCAGGATGAGTGTACCGTGTCTCACAGGAGATAATACCACAAATGTGCTCATTCCTTGTGGAGTCTAGCTGTTAGCATAATTCCTACTTGCACACTGGTCCGGCTGCCTGTCAGCTCCCTCCAGTGAGCGCAGTGTTTCTGTCCTCCTAGGTGATGTGACGTAAGTTTACTTTTGCAAATGTGGGCACAGGATTCCTACAAAAGACTCAGTAGGTGCCACTTCATGCTGAATCCTACCTGCATGCTTGTGTTGCAGTCCTGGATTCACATTTAGCACATAGCACCTTCTAGATACAACTTCTGGGATTTTTTGCTGACTTCAGGCTGGCACTGGCTCAAACCTGTACTCCATCTCTTGGGGTTATCGTGCAATTCTGCCTCCCAGCCTGATGCCCTTCCGTGTGCAAAGTGGTTCTCAGACAAGCAGTCAACAGAATTGCCAAGCGAGTAAAGGCTGCTTGTAGGCAGAAGGGTTCTAGGATCAGGTCTCTGATGGCCAATTCTGTTGAAAACAAATGCTTTATTTTTGTTTTATATCTCCTGAAAAATGTGAGCACCTGGAAGACAGCACTCTTGAGCAAGCTAACAAAAACATGCTGCCTGAACACAGTTCAATGTGTGTAGGGTGGTGGGAAAAGGCTCCAGCAGGAAAGCGGTTTCATTATCAAGTATCTGAAAACCTTATATAGTTGTTTTAAGCAACCTCTGTTCTTGCATTCTGGTGAAAAAATTACCATGAAGCCGTCTGCCGCTGGGCTGGCTTTGAATTGTTCTGCCCAGTTGAGTGATCTGATTTGATGTAAAGCTTAGAGCTCTCGATCTTCATTTCCCTGGTCTGTCTCCTTTCTCATCACTAGGAGCTTTGGATTTTCCTCCTGCCCTGCAGATCGCGTAATTCCCCGCAAGGGGATTATACTTTCGGTGTGTTCACAAGTATGTGTTTGCTCAGAGCAAGTGCCTCCCACTATTGCCCGATTGTAGAGTTGCACTCAAGTGGAACAGGTAATAACAGAAATATGCAGCTCTTGCAGCCTTCATTTGGCTTCTTAGGTGGCAGGGAGCAAACTGCGTGCCTTTCCCCTGCAAAGTGGTTAACTAGGGCGTGGGGCCTTGGGAGAGCAGATAGATGAGGATTTCATACGGCATCAAATGCAGATAAATAATCCTCTTTGGCACTTTGAACTTGGCGTTATTCCTGCAGGTGCTGGGGGGGGTCGGTGTTGGCAGGGAGGGGAGCTGACAGCAGCCCTAACGGGACAGCTCTGTGCTGCCTGCTGTGTGCTGATGGCTGGGGACAAAGAGGAGCCCAGCGCTGTGGAAAAGGATGGTTTGAGTGCTGGGCTACGGAAGGTGGCACGCTGTGTTTGAGGACCACTGCCAGGAGGGCTGTGCCTCTACCTGCCCTGCAGCAGGACGTGTGGCACGTAAGGCTTTGCTCGCACAGCCCAGTGGCTTTGCTCAGAGGGAGGGAAAGGGCGGGTGGTGGAGTGGTTAGGGCTCCATGCTGGCTGATTTTTCCTTCTCTTCTGGAGAATCACTTAGTGGCTTCTGCTTCGCTTTCTGAGCGTAAAGATGAGATTGTTAGCATTTCTGCTGCTCACGGGACTGCAAGGATGAGCTCTCTAAACAGCTCAGAGGCTAGCTTGAGCAGGCTTAGAAAAAGATGTGGAAGTACTCAAAAGCTTTTCTTAAGTTTGTGTGCATGAGTAGCACCTCTGTGTGAATTTCCTATTCCTCCTGTCCCTTAGCCCTGGGTTGCCCTTGCCTGGTTGATTTTCTGCTCCATGCAGGTGGATGACCACCTTTACCAGCAAAGCAGAGCAGGAACCACCCTGCCCAGCAGCTGGAGAGGGGCAGTTTTAGTGCAGTGCTCTGTGAGACAATAAACATCGTGAGAGAC
Source organism: Falco naumanni (assembly GCF_017639655.2). Taxonomy (NCBI): domain Eukaryota; kingdom Metazoa; phylum Chordata; class Aves; order Falconiformes; family Falconidae; genus Falco; species Falco naumanni. The sequence continues at coordinate 2,454,873 of NC_054066.1, forward strand.
ATAAAGAACAGCAATTTTGTCTGTTGTGCTCACTTGTTTTTGAAGGAAAAAAGACCCCTCTGGGGCACAGAAGGGCCACACTCCTCTGCTGCCTGGGATGAGGAGGGGGGGAAGGTGAAAAGCTGTGGCTCCAATTTGCAGCCCCTGGAAGCGGTGGTGGTGGTGGAGGGCGCTTGGTGGCAGCCAGTGGCTGCCCCGTCCAGCCTCTACCTGAGAAAGTGACCCCTACCAAGAGGACAGGAACAGCCTCAGCAATGATATCTGTTTCAAAGGAAAACATAAATAACAAAATTGAGTGCAATGTTGGCGTTCCTTTGAAATGCTGTGTAATGCCCTTGGGCTCTAACAGGCTGGCTGGGGGTTGGGAGGGGAGAGAGGGCAGCTTGTGCAAGCTGTGTTCCAGTGATAGTGTTTTAATTTCTTCCTCTTCCGTGCCTGGTTTACACTTTAACATAGTTCAATTTTAAAGTCTCTTTTTTTTTCCCCTGTTTTTTTTTTTTTTTCTTCTTTTTTTCTTTACAAGGTGAATGTCGAGCAGTAATGTAATGAAAAGTTGACAGGCACAGATCTTTTTTAATAACTCTTATGTTGTGTAGCTTAAATTGGTTTAACTATAGCTGAGCTGAATAATAAGCAGAAGTGAATTCATGTCATGAGCCATGAATATTTTTAAGTCTCTTTTGGAAGGGGTTCTACGGCTCTGCCTCTCATTCCAAAAGAGTGGGACCACAGTTTGTCATATATTTTTGGTCACCGTGTGAGGGCTGGGAAGAGTGTCAGAGATGGGATACAACATCCTCAAGCTGAAGTGAGATGAGAAAGCAAGTCCATTCACCTCCAGGCATGCACGTTCCTTCTGTACTGCAGTGCGGAGCTGCACCAGTTCATACCAATGGGCGCTGCTGGGTGTTGGAGCGGGAGTTTGAGAGGTGCTGAAGACCAAGCTGCGTTCCAGCCCTCCTCCCCAAAACACGTCCTGTGAAACTGCCAGATAACCACGCACGGGAGAGACCCTAGGACAGCAGAGAGAGCTGGGAGGCAGGATTAAACCGGACAGCCGTACGTACCCACATGTTAACTACCAGGTGGAAATAAAAAGTAGAGGCTGCTCAGAGGTGCGTTAGTGACACATGAGCAAGGGTAGCGAGGGCTATGGTCCCCTTGGAGGTTTTGTGGGGTATCAGTGTTGCAGATCCCAAACGGAAGAGGAGGGCCTGCAGGGCGGAGGAGGGATGCTTGGTGGCTGTGTGAAGGCTGTGTCATGTTTGCCTGGCTGCAGCGCAGGTGAAAGAGGTTTCCTGAGTGCTGGGGGTGGAGGCTGAGGGACAAAAGCTGTCAGTCCGTGGGTGAAAGCTGGGAAATGGTTTCCGCACAGTCAACGGAGTACACACAAATCCCCTGTTACCTTAAACGTTGCAGGCTCTAGTGAAAAGCCAGTCTTACAAAACAAAAGCTCTTCCCATGTTTTGTCTCTAGGTATTTCCACTTTTCTTTTTTCATCTTCTCACTGATAAAACCCATTCATCTTTCTTTCATTCCCGTTTTTTCAGGGATGGCTTTGTTGTTCTCAATTTTAGCCCTTTCTTCAAATGTTTTGTGTATTTTTACTACATTCTATCTCTCTGTCATCGTGGCAGCAGCAACATGATGAAGCATCCTTCTGACCCTCTGCTACAAACAAAACAGATACAAAACGTCTTTCCATGAGAGCAAAGTGTGGTGATGTGTGGGACCAGTTATTGCATTGAAATGCTCAAATTCTTCTCCATGCATGCAGCTGCCACTGTGGTATGCTCCCTGCTAGTAATGTCCCAGTTTTTCAGGCTGACAAGCAGAAAAGTTCAGTGAAACCCAAAGAACAGCAGCCGTGTGATTAAAAGTGTGGTAAGGTTGCCCCATCAAGCACTTAAAATGTGTCAATGTAGGGACAGTCAGAGACAGACCTTTATTTCGTCTCCTCTGTGCAGATGTTCTGTACAACCTTTAACAACATGGTCACACATTACTTATTCAACCTGCTACCTTGCTCGATGCTTGCAGCGAGAGTTAGAAATGTTCATTGCAACAATTGCCATTGTAAAATATGGCTTGAATTAAAGTGATTTTTTTTCTTGTGAAGTTGTATTGATGTTCAAAAATGCCTTTAATACTGGAAGTGCATGCTTTTAACATTAACTTATTAACATTTTGCATTTGCTCCCTGGCTGTAGGGTTGATTTTCGTTTGAATTGGAATGAATTTTATATTAAGGAGTTTGAAACAAAGAGGGTTGATCTAAAAATGAGACCTTTAATTTGACCCTGAGCTCATTCAGAAAACTTCAGCATATAGTCCCTTTTGCATTCTCTTTAGGCTGAAAAGGTGAAATGGTGATTTTTTTTTAATTTTCTTTTTCCCCCTCCATCCTTCAGAAATGCCATCCTCAGAACAGCTCTGCAGTTTGGGTGGGGGCAGATGATGCCCTGCATGGTGCATAAGAGGAATGTTCATGCAAGAACGGCGTGTGGGTGGTGCAGACCATGCCACAGAGACTACGAGGACAGGAAAAAACAGCCTTGTAAGGCAGAGTGGTAGGCCAGACTGGAAGATGGGAATCTCTTGCCATGCAGCTTCTGTGATGCAAAACCTGAAAGTATCAGTAACTACATCCCTCATCTTCTGAAGGCAGATTGTAGGGCAGATGTGTAGAAATGCAGGTAACTTCTGTTCAAAGTTTATAGGAGGTTTAACTCAACATATTCAAGTCAGTAGGATGCTAAATGCTCTGGAGTTCATCGGACTGATGATGCCTGGAGTATTGCAAAACTAGTTTCTGTATTCAGTAGCTTTAGCTTTAGTCTCCATGTGCCTCAGTTTCTCACTTTTATGTAAGGCATTGCTGAGAAATGACTTTATGAATGAAATCATTTATGTATGATGCACTGTGCTGAAAAATTTCTGCTGTAGGTTTCAGCTACATTGGTTAGAAAACCTGAGCTGGGTTCAACAGGAAATGAGCATTTTTCTGTTTGTTTGAGACAGGATTTGGATGTTGTATACTCAATAATAATTAGGGTGATAAAAGTCTGTAGTGAACAATTATCCATGCAGCAAACAAGGCAGGTGTTTGGGGGGAAAAATAGGAGGCAATTGGGTAATTAGACTGTACCATAACATGTGAGCACAATAAAATTTGCACAGGCAATTTTAAATCTGGCATGGCCTACTCTCTGAGCACCTGACTTGGAAACCCAAATAACTTCTCAACATCGTTTTTGATGTAACACCACATTACCGATTACAGATATTCCTGTGCAAAATTACTTGGTGCTTTCTGGCTGAAGCTCAGGCACTACAACAATCTGAGCTATAGAAGAAACAAAACAGAAAAGATGGTTATTTGGTGTTAAGAGGGGAACGCTGAATGGCTGGCTTGAGTGAGGGGAGAGCTGGCCGGCTTGAGCAAAGGGAGAAGTGGCTGTTGCGCATTTGTTAATCCAGCTTTTCCTCATTTCAGTTCAGTCAGAGGCCGTCCTCACAAGAAGAGAAACAGGCACGAGCAGGGGGATTACTTGCTGCTTTGCAAATAGATTGCTCCTCCTGGCTGGTCAGACGGGCTTAGCGGCAGAGCCCTGACAGCAGGCACAGGAGGCTTTGCTTGCACCCCTGGTGCGGAGGAGCCTATTACCCATCGCTGCCGCAGTGGCTGCGGAGCCACGTCCCGCTCCCAGCGTGCAGCGCATGGGCTGCTGACGGCATATGTCTCTACGTGCCCCTGCAGCAGGGACCACGCGGCTATAGACTGGCTCCCTCCCCGGGTCAAAATGTTTCATCTCAAGTAAACACTTGTCTCATTATCTAGCTGTGCTGGCTTCGCACTATCTGGTTACTGCCTGGCTTGAAGACACCTGTTCTGTGTCCAAGCATTTTGGAGGAAAAAATACCAACTATCCAAAGCTGTCAACAGACATAAAAAGGCTGCCTGTTTCCATGGGAACATGCTCTGCTGAGCCCTGAGCATAATGAGCTGCTCCCCACGCTGCAGAAACACTGGACGTTGCTGGAAGAGCTCGGGGAATTGTTTGCTGGGCTAGTTTAGAGATGCAGTTCCCGTAGGTGATTGAGCGGTGTTCAGGGAGGATGTCTGTGGGAAGAGAACGCTGTGTCTTGGCAGTGCCTGTGGAAAGGGTGGACGTGTTGGTGCAGATGTCCTTGTGGCAGGAGGGAAGGCCGGGATGGTAGTGTGGGTGCCCGTGCTGGAGGAGAGGTGTGCACGTGCTGGCTGCCGCTGGGCTTCTCCCGTGCTTGCTCCCTCTGGAGCTCGGCACCTCCAGCTTCTCAAAAGTACCAGGGATGGAAGGGTCAGGGATAAAACAGCATCATGTGGGCTGCTAAAAAGTCATTATGGGTAAGAATTTTTTAGCCGCAGGTTCTATGTCTCTTTTCAGTGAGGAAGCAGTGAAAGAGTTCTTACTCTGTGACTTCAAGTATGCATCACATCTACTTTGAGTCTGCTGCGCCTGCCGTTTCCTTCTGCTGTTGTAAGCTCTTTGGGGACAGAGGCAGGGGACGCAGCTGAAGGCCGGGGAGGTCAGGTTGCATTGCAGCCACTGCTGGGGAGGTTTGTCTCTTCAACCCACATTCTAGTCATCTGCACTTTTCAGCTGTTGAAGACTTCAGATCAATTTGTGACGTTTCAGCAACGAGACCTTATGCTAATGTGTCTACTGCCTTCTTAACATGTCTTCAAAGAAAGGACGTGCAAACCATATTACAAGTGCAGGAATGAATAGGAGACTTGCAGATCCGTATTGGTGGACTGTGAGTCCTAACGCAAGGATGGAAAAGCTGACCTGACTGCAGTGGTCAACCTTTCAGTGAAAACTGCCTTGGCATAAGAAATAGTTTTATGAAAAGCCACTTATGTGATGTTGGTTCTCAAAAGGACTCTGTGGAACTCCAGAGAATGACAGGCTTGAACTGGGGTAACTGGAGTAAAGGAAAAGCAGGATCAACAGGCACCTGGATAAGTAGGACGGTATGTCCTACGGAAAGGGCACGCGTCATGGTAGGTGTCATGCTTCGCAAATCTCTTCAGAAATCTTTGAAGGCATCAGAGAGCATGTAGACAAGGTAAATGCAGTTGACAAAATCCACTTAGATTTCTGGAAGGCTTTTGATCAGCTTCCTCAATGAAGGAGCTTAAGGAAACTAAGCCACTGTGGGCTAAGAGGAAAGGTCATCTGATGGATAACTGCTTAAAAGACAGGAACCAGACAGCTGCAAGAACCACTCACCTCTGCAAGGGAGGGAGGTCAGAGTGGTGCTCTGCAGGAAACTGTGCCAGCAGCAGCCCTATTTCATGTATCCATAAATTATCTGGAAGACAAATCAAGACTGAGTATAAAGACTGATGATGATGGTAAGCGAGGTGAAAAAGAAACCCAACTTGTGAGATGGAGTGACTAGGCAATAAACAGCGGGTGAAATTCCATGCAGATAAAGTGATGCAGATGGGGAAAGGCAGTTGTCGCTTTACACACGAAATGGTGAGTTCTGAGCTGGGATCACCTGTGAGACTCGGGAGCTACTGTAAACTCTTCTATGGAAACGGCATTGCAGAATGCAGCAATGTCAAAAAGCAAGAGGTTTGGTGGGAAAGGATGAGAGAACAAAAAAGAGACTATAGCTAGGGCTCTGTGTCTTGTCTGCTAAGTGCAATTCTGTACCACCATGTCAAAAATGATGACTTGGAGCTGGGGAAGGCACAGAGACAAGCAGCAAGCGTTAGCAACATGGCAAGTGCTTGAATGTGAGGGATGATTAAACAGACTAGAAACAAATCTACAGAACAGGTGACTGCAGGTCACTAGCCATACAATACTAAGATGAGTGGGAGGACAGTTGAAACAAGATGTTGTTTGCTGTTTTTTTCTAGCACAAGAATTGGGGGCCATCAGACAAAACTAGGAGATACACTATTGAAATGAAAGGTGATATTTCTTCACGAAACACGTCATTAGGATGCTTGTAGCTACCTTGAATGCAGCAAGTTCAGAGAGCATCTGGACACACTCGGGGGGGGGAGAAATTCATCAAGGGGTACTCACAAACCTCTTCTGATGCCCCAGTTGCTGGAGGCTTGGAGCAGGTATTCAAGAAGTATTGGCACAATACCCTTCACAGGGTACCTTCAGGCTGGATGCTTAGGTTGATAGACCTCTCATCTGATGGAATATAGCCATTCTTCTGTAAATGAAGAGAAAAAAATACTGAGACAAAAATGGTATTTTGATGTTGCTGGGTTTCAGTTTCATACTGTGGTGTCTGGTTGTTAACATAAAAATTGCACAAGCACTTTGTGCTGCTCGTAATTTTTTTAATGTAGGAGTTCATGGCCCTTTAAAAGCTTGAGAAAACAGGTTCCCCTCTCCATGAGGCTTCTGGTTTTCTTAAGTGTGATTAGACAATGTGTAAAGTCATCAGACCTTTCTGCAGAGAAGAGAACAGTGAAGTGTCAAGCAGGGAAAGAAGGAAAACCACTCTTGGGAGCGCTTGTCACTTCTGTTATTTCAGGTGTCTCAGGCTCCTGTCACAGGGTTTCAGAGTACTTTGTTCTGTTTATTTGATGTTCTAGACCAAAGGAAAAGGTCAGCTGAGGAGGTGATCATTTACATTGGATGGCCGTGATGGCAGAGGAAGTAAAAAGGTTACACTTGCTGTTGGTGAGTGCATCTCCTAAGACCCATTCCCAGCCCAGAAGCTAGTTTTCAGAGATACATCTAGCCCAAAATAAAGCCAGCAGAAGCCAAAAGCCAGTTCAGTGCTCAAGCCTGTAGCTGAAGTGCTGTAGGGATTATTCTACAGCTTCTACAGATTTTCATTAGGAGTATTTCTGCTTTAATGCCCAGGAGCCATTATTGTGCACTGCCACTCTCATGTTAGACGCTGTAGGAGAGTGAAAGCAAATAAGTCTAACTGTGGAGTAAGTCATCATAATGTCAGAGAGATTGGGTGTAAGTATCCTGCTGATGGGATAGATGTGTTAGCCCCAGGTCAGTAAGGTGTATGATCCTACAGCAGAGGACTGCTGTGTGCTTAATGCTGCCGAGGTGTTTCAGTGCGCTCCAAAGTCAGGGCCTAATAATTTATCCCTGTTCAAATCTCTGCAGAAACCCGGCAGCGCTGGCGCTAGATCTTCTGCAAAGTTGGTGCCTCATCCTGGGGAGCCCTGAGGGATGGTGGAGGTGGTAGAAATCTCTGCACTGCACAGTGCAAGAACCTGGCCCAAAGGAGGAGCCCGATGGTGAGATCTGTTATCCTGGGCTGTTTTTTTAAAAAAAGAAAAACCAACAAAACAGAAAGAAAATTTAAATATAATAATGAAAAAACGTGTAGTAAAAAGTTAGTTTTGCAAGAGGCTGACAGGGTTGCCAGAGTGTTCATTATGTGCTGTATCAGTAGGTATATGAAATGTCAGTGTGAAAGGAATTCATTTCCCAGTAACAAGCATGACAGACTATTGAATTGAATGGAGAGGCTGTCTGCAGGCGGCAGGGTAGTGAAGCCCTCATCAGAATTTCACTTCGATGGAGTTTACTTGAAGAGTGTTCATTTTAGCTTTTAGAAGTCCAGTTTTTTGCCTAAAGCTGAGACTCCGGTCAATGCTGTGCACAAATGTGCTGTTGAGTGGAGGCTGGGTGTTCATGGGGTGGGGTGCGCTGGGGGCACCATACGCTGGCTTCCCTGCTTGGCCACAGGGGGATCATCCTATTTTTTTTGCCCTCTTTCATTTTCCTGTCGTGTTTTGCTTCTCCTGGACTCAGAAATCCCACTGCGTATCCTACCTGTGCTTAGCTTTCAAGGACTTCGTGCCTTCTGGTGTGACTTGGAAAACTTACGGGCAAACACTTCCCCTCCACGGGGCTCTGCAGGCTCTGCTGAGTTCAACCGTAGCAGCGTACTGGGGAGAGGAATATTATCTTATTGCCAGCATGCTGAGGGGCAGGGATACAGAACAGTGGAGACTGTGAAGAGAGGGAGGGAGGGAACAAGCTGAACCACAGGGATGTGAGTTTAGAGGGAATTGGCAAGCGAGGACTAAATCTGGACTGTGTAGGGAGGCGTGGGTCTTGTCCAGAGCTTACTGCATGGGGTCAGGCTGGAGGTGAGGATTATGCAAGCTGTGGAGATCAGTCAACACAAAAGCAAATACACACACGTGTACAAGGCTTCTCAGCAGACAGCCCTGCCAAAGTGGAGTCTCAAGCAGAGAGAAAAGTGGGAAATGACCTGCAGTTAGGGACTGCTCCGCCCTGGAGCACAGTGCCCGCTGAAAGGAGGATTGTGGGCACGATGGCATATTTTAGGTGCATGAGCCTTGCTTGGCCAAGCCTGAAGCTTTCAGTCAAACCACAGCATTTTAAAATCGGGAATAAAACTTGGTTTTGGTCTGCCTTAAAACCAGGCTGTAGTTTGCAGCGGCTCAAAAACTGAACTGTCTCTGCAGCAAGCCCCAAGAGAAGGGATGGCGGAGGGGAATTACCCCTGCAGGCATTGCCTGCGGATTGGAGCATGCGGTGTTAGTGCTGGAAAGCCTTTAGTTTAGCTAGAAATCCTGCTGAGTCCTCCCCTGCAAGTCACTCTCTTCCTTGGACCCTGCCTTCTCAAATCCCCTACTGTCATTAAGTGCCACCCAGCCTGCAGTGGCAGAGGTTTCCAAGCAGGGGCCTTCCTGCATTGCATCTTTCCCACAGTTTTCTTCGTTAAATCCATTCTGGATCCCCATCACCCTGGTTTTCATTAGGGCTGTACCTTTTTCTCTCCTCCCAATGTCTCCCGGAAGAGCATGGCTGCCCTGCTGGGTAGTGTGCTTTATCTGGGCATGAGCTGAGCTCAGTATACAGCTGGCTGGATGAATCTCTGTGTTGTACAAGTCAGATCAAGGGACTGTTGGGTCTGACACGTCTCAGATGGTGAATATATAGCTCCAGGATGAATGCTCTACAAATGAGATTTGTATTAGGTTGAAAAAAAAAAAAAAAAAAAAAGGATCTGAGAGGTAGGAATATAAAGATGGAAGTCCTCCAAAAGACAGACATTTATTGCGCCGTGACTTAGAAAGTAAGACTTAGTATATTATTTTTTTTTATTGCTACAAGAGTCTGCTCAGTAATTGGTGCTGCCCTATTATTGCAACAGAATTAATTGCACAGTGGCTATTACTAAGCACTGGGGATCTGCACCAGGCGGTGATGTACGAAACAGCTGAATGTCCGTAACCTTCAGGTCTGGACTGGTGTGGGAGTTCTTGGCCATGAGACTTTCCTTGCGATTGAACAAGAAAATGGAAGACCTGAGAATTAAAGGCTGAAACAAATTACAGTATTCAAACCTCACAATGTGATTTTTAAATTAATATCTGCATCCCCTCTGGGCTACCTGCATAGGCAGTACTGGCTGTCTCATTCAGTGTTCATGCCAAGGGCTGGAGCACCTTCACTTTGTTTTTAAGTCTTTTGATCTATCGCATGAGGCACACTGATTAAAAAAAAAAGGGGGGGGGGGGGAGAAAAAGAGTGCAGCAGGACTCAGAACTATGGAGGGTCAGCGGGTTTTCAGCCAGCAACATCGATGCTGCAAGTATTTTGCTGCCAATGTGGCCTTTCTCCATGGCTGGTGTCAGCAAATGGCTCAGTCACGGAAGGTCTCTCCAAGGTGCAGAGCTCAGGCTGCAGGAGGCTCCCCTGCTCCCAAACACAGCTGGAAACAGAAGCAGGAGTATTTGAAGCTGGATTTAATATGGATTTTGAAGAAAATAAAGTGCACTCAGCTATTTGGACAGCTTAGTCACAGGCTGCAGTGGATTCTCTGAAACACAGAGTTGCCTTTCTAAAAGGCAGCTCTTGAATACAGGTGCTAAGGAAATTTAACTGGTTGAATATCTGGTTAGAGCCCTGTGGTTTGAATATAGGAAGATAGCATGGTGAGCTGTAGGGCTGCAGGTGGTAAGTGTCATTGAGGGTCGGAGCTGCAAGGTGGTGCTTGTTTTGGGCATTCCTCTCCTGTGAAACGGGAATCCAGCAGCCGTGCTGTGCTGAACGTAGCCTGCCCAGTGCAGTGCAGCGTCTCCTGGCTGCTCTGGTGCGTGCCCGTGGCTGTGATAGCTCAGCTCTGTCTGCTGCGTTGATCTGGTTGATCAGGGACGTGAGCTGCCGCTCTGCATCTGCTCTGCTTCCAGGTTGGTGGATCTAGAGCCCAGCTCTGGGTCTCCACACCTGTGTCTTCTTGGCCTGTCCTTTATACTTCATTTTTCCTGTTGGGTAAATTAAATAGTATGTTAGGGGTCATAATACATATTTAAATCCACCCTTTCTCATGAGGGCCTCCCTTGTTTTCTCTGTATTTTATCCAGGTGTGCCTATACCAGAATCTCAGCAGTTGGCAAGGCTGGGGGGGGGGCGGTAAGGCAGCATCTCTGATTCACTTCCTAGTGTCCCTGCCCATGGCAGGGGGTTGGAACTAGATGATCTTTAAGGTCCCTTCCAGCCCAGGGAATGACATGTTTCTATGTTGGCACATTCACCTCCCAGTTTATTTTCCTATTCCACCTCATAGACCCCTTTTAACAGCACTTAATTATTCTTCCATTTTCCTGAAGGAACCTAAGTGTGTAAAGTTGGGTGGTGCTTTCGGCCATTCTGGTTTTGCATGGCAGCCTGACTTCAAAAATTCTCACGCGAGCAGCGCAGCCCAGCCTGTGCGTGACGCGGCTGTTGGGGTGTACAGGGTACACGGGACTCCTGCAAAGCTCAGGGACCTCGCTGCCATGCGGCTGCCTTGCCGGGTTGCTTTGGGCACAGTAGCTGCCTGCACCCCTTTCCCTGCCTGCACTGTTCTCATGCGGGTTTGGGATAAATGCCTGTCTCTCTGGCACGACTTGCAAGGGAATAATCAGGGGGTTAGCCTTGTTCCCATTGGGCTCAGATTTCTGTTAATTGTTCCAGTCTACCTAGCAGCAGAAATCTCTCATCAGACTGTTCTCCCCAGACTCGCAGCTGTCAGCAGCATTTCGGCTGTTCTCTGCGTTGGGGCTGCTTCCCAGCCCAGACCCCCCCTCCGTGTGCTTGCTTAAACTCCTCTGGCTGGACCGACTGCTCACCAAGATGGGAGACGCTGCTCAGATGCTGCTCAGAGGAGGCCACCCACTTCGGACGCGTGACCCCGATGCTGCCAGAGGCAGAAGCAGTGCCTGCGATGTGTTAGGGTTTATAGATTTGTGTTATCTGGCACGGGGGCTGAGCAGCTCTGTGGGGGCCTGGCCAGACAGCCTGATCTGTAACAAATCAGGGGGCCATCAACTGCTTTGTTGTGTTTCTGGTTGAGGGATTGAGCAAGTTTCCTGCCTTTGCTCCTGCTCCTCTCCTGTTCCTGGGTAGGAGCCTAAGCCTTGCGGCAAGGCTGCCGTAACGAGCACAGAGACCGTGGGGGGGCTGGCTGGGGAGAGCAGTCAGCCAGAGGAGGATGAAGGCTGCACCTCCCTCTCACTGCCTACCCACCCTGCGCAGGCTGTGTTAGCACGGAGATTTGCTTCAGCTGCCTTTGCCCATGAGCAAAATTCACCCTGTGGCAGGGCACCCGGGGCCAGAAACACTGTGCTGCTGCACTTTTGGCAGGATAAAACAGTTCCTTGCAGGCAAGTCTATACTCATGCACAGTATCTTTTCCAACAGTATTTGTGATGTTTTTGAAGACATAAATTTATTTGGGTCTAGTTAGATCATTGAGACTGCTGGTGATGGGTAATTTGCAAATTCATCTTGTGAACTGCTGGCAGCTGCCTCAGGGATGAGTGGGAGCTGCTCCTGTGATCCGACAACCATGGTCAAAGGATTGTCTGAATCCCCACAGCCGTAGCAGGGATGTTTTAAATAATTTCTTCTGTAGAAGAGAGATGTGCTTGTTTCATGCTCCTGAATCCTGGTGCTCTGGAGGTCCCTCTGTCATCTCTGGTGTGCTAAGCAGGTTTGGGGTATGTGTTTAAGCCCAGAGATGGGCCAGTTGTTGAAAGGGGAGCAAGGACCTGGAGACCACGATGTCCGCACTGTCTTGCTCACAGAGGGCTGCAATGGCCCCCACACTATCACAGGACAAAAGTGAAACAAATTGGAACCATAATGGTTTTCTGTTCCCTTAGAAGAATAATCAAAGGGGATCCCACTCTTTTCTATTGTCTTAAGCCCTATTGCAACCTGCTTACAAGGGAGTACCTTAGGAGTACGTGGTCAGTTTTGCTTGTGCATAGAATATAAACTGTTACATAGCCAGCATCAAGGGAAAAGAAGATTCCTGACCTGGGGACATTGATCTTTGGGGCTTACAGGCTGTCTGAAGATGATGACAGGCAGTCTCCCGTTCTTCAGGGCTCGCTTGAGGAGCTCTTCTGCATTTTTACAGCTGTAACATGAAGAGGTTGAAAAGCATCTGGAGCTATTGTACCTCTGCTCCTCAAAACTGCAAATCCCACGCTCAGTATTCATGGGCCTGCTCCAAACAGTCCTGAAGATCAAAGAATTAGCTGTGTGGATGTGGCATGGCTGTGATGCCTTCATCCTGATGAGAAAGTCAGCCCATGGGGAGAGCTACAGGAGCTGCTGGAGCTTCCTTGCAAAGCTGAGAACAGCCACAAAACCTGCTCTCACTTTACAGTCCAGGCTTTCCTGTGCTGCTCCTTTTGTGCTTACAGGGTTTCATGAGCCTGTCTCCTCATTCTGTGCAACGCAGCAGGGAGCTGGAGTAGCGTGGGGTTGATCACCCTCTGCCAGCTCGTGGTGAGGACTGCACATTTTTCCAGCTACAGTTTGTAGAGAAAACAGCTTATGGAAATGTCTTGCAAAGCTGATTCTGCGAACCAGGGATGCTTTTCCTTAAGGTACTCGGGGAGAAAGACATGTTAAATGTAATGAGTTAATACAAATGACACAGATTAGATGTTTTGCCTTGGGATCAGTCAAGGAGTCAGTTACTTTTGTCACGGAGTGGTGCTGCGTTAGGTCTTCACCTTAAGGAAGGAGATTTACCCGAGGGAAGGTGTTGCCAGTGTGCAGGAATTAATTTCTGTTGAGGGTTTGGTGGGGAGTTGTTGTAACGTAAGGCAATATTTTGCAGTGTGATTACTGCCACCAAAGCCCCCAAACATTTTCATGTTGATGTGAAAATTTCAGAACCTTTGGAATAAAAATTTGTCCCAGGTGAAAACATTTTATCAAAAATATACTGGGAAAAACATGATTTCACCAGAATTCTTAGACCACCACATCACGATAGATAAGGAATGAGATTTTCCATACCTAACACTCCTGCCGCATGTTGCTTTTTAAAGTTGAAACAAGATTTACCTAAAGCTATAGGGGCATACGCTCTGCATACACCGCAATCATTTTGCACACAGGAATATATGTTTGCAAATTGAAGCCTAATCATTCCAGGTTTACCAGCCTCTCTCTTAGGAATACGTAATGTAATAAAGCAGACAAAAGTTACTTTGAATAGAGTAACTTTATCAGAACTGCTTCAAGAGTGCTCATCACAGGATCATCATGGGGGCAGCGTGACAGTAATGCTACGCGGAAGTGATCTGCCGTCCTTCCCAGCAGAAATGAGGAGCTGTGATACTGGGGCCTGTCACATCTTGACAGGACTCATGTAACATCTGGTGACAGTGTGGTAATTAACTTGCATCACTGGTGAGCACTAACGGTTTTGCTTGCACGTGGTATGTAATAACAGGGATTAATTTGGGACATCAGTTAATTATTGTGAATTGGAGCGCCCTCCTGCAAGCACAACACTGGTGTTGGGGGGGAAATGGAGTGTCACAGGCCTGACCTTTAATACTGGGTGCTTCACTGGGTCCTGTGCAGGTAGGAACTGGGCTAGCTGGAGTGAGAGCTCCCTTTGGAAGAGGGAGATCCCTGCAGGGAGTGTAGCGGTGTGGTTGCATTAGGTCTCCTTGATTCTGCCATGTGGTTACTGGTGAAATGGCCAGGGAAGGGATGCAGTGTGTTTTGTTCCATGATGGATATTGAAAGCAAAAAACACTGAGAAAAGATGGATCAGAGGTGGAGGGCACGCTTGGAGGGAATTTAAGAGCAGCGTTAAGGGATCTGTGCAGAGGCCCAGGCAGCGATGCTGGTAAGCAGCAGGAGGCACTGGATGGCCACGTGCCTTGCTGGTGTCCCACGCCAGCCCCTGCACGTGCCATGGCAGCACTGGGCACACCCTGCTGCGGACTCAGCCCTGCGCTGGCTCTGTGTCCCGCTGGGGCAGGGTGGCCGGGCTGGACGTGGCTGCATGCTCGCGGGGGTCCCTGGCAGAGCCCTCCTTCAGTTACCCCTCCTCCACGCGGTGTCAACCCTCACTGAGGCTCACAGTCCAACCTCTTCTCTTGCTGTAATCCACAAGCCTGAAATAAACTTGTTCCTCATTAATTTGCTTTTTCTTCTGCATGTGTTTCCATAGTTTAAAATTTCCAGATCTTTCTGCATATATAAATCTCTCTACCACAACGTTGCCTCAGCGGGGGAAATCCCCACATCTCATCTGGGGAGAAGAGGCGTGTGTGAAGCAGAAGTGAGTCGGGGCCTTAGCTGTTGCTTTTTGAGATGACTTTCAGAGACAAAGTCATGAAACATCCCAGTTTATCCCAGCTGAGATTCTGACCTCAAATGGCAGTCAGGAGGACTCTGCTGATGGCTCTATGTTTCTTACACACGTAGAAAGTTAAACCTCTGAGGCCTGTCAGACTCCTCTCTCTTCCTCTTGGTTTCCATTACTGTTCCTCCCTTAGTTTCTCCGTGCGGAGTAGCTCAGGCAGTGGTCACTGGAGGGGGCAGTGAGAGGAGCATCCTTCCCCACGAGCTCTCCAAGTCTCTGCATTTCGGAGCATGATTTTCTGCTCCTTGTTTCTTCTCATGTTCCTTGCTACTCCAGCATATCTCGGAGGAGGAGGAGAGAGCCTGCTGCCGGGAAATGTCCTGCTTCATCTCCTCCCTGCCAAGTCAAGACTCTGCCAGTAAGGTGGATGTATATCCTCTCCTCCCCTCCCAGTCAGCCACAGCATGCGGAAAGCATCTCATTGAGCGGTTCAGCAGCAGCTCGTATGCATGGCCTTGTTCCCAGTCCATAATGGATTCTGCCTAATATATATTCTCCTTCTTTCTAATTAAGTGGTAACACCTTGGTGGCAGAGTGAGCCTGTAAAATAATAAAGGGTTTTGCACTTGGAGGCACGGGAAGGCAGGCCCTGGGGAGTGATCCTCCCCAAGATACAGAAATTATTGCAATTACAGAGCAATTGTATGGAAAGGAGAATGGAACAGCAGACTTCTCAGACACACTTTTCCAGCATTAATATTTTTAATTAAGGTTATTGGCAGTGAGTTATGACTTTGGCATAACAGACGGCATAACCTCTGCTGGCAAAGCATGCGCGCTATACTATCTTTTCTTATGGTGGGTGAGAAAGTGCAAACGTGTTTCTGCAAATATTACCTTGGTCGTGTACAAAACCTTCTTAGCTGCTGGTGTGGGGGCACTGCAGAAGCAATGCAGTTCTCTTGCAATTCAAGGATGATTTTCTTAATGTCAGGTAATTTGGAGAGATAATCTCAGCTCCTGATCGCTGCCTTGGCTTCTGCTTTTACAAATGGGAAGACTGGGGCCCAAGAGATGTGGTGGGGGTGTCAGAGAATAAAAGGCATTTAATTTTTTGAAAACGTCACTCAGTGTTGATTTTAAAAATCAATGCGTGTTAGGTGCTTCTGGAAATTCTTCCCTCTCCACCCCAGCTCAGACATCGAGTAATACTTTCATGAGTTTAAGGTTCTTTAAATATCAGACAGTAAATGATCTGCCCAAGGTCACATGGAGGGACATTGCCCAGGGCCTCAATGTCAGCTCAAGGAGTCAAAGTCAGGTCAATATAGCCATTTATCATCCTAAACCTAAAAGTTTTGCTGTGAGGGTTTTTTTGTTGTTGGGGGTGTTTTGGGGGTATTCAGCAACTGTAAAGGGCTAACTAACTCCCACCTCTGCCCTGCTTACTCCCCGAATTGTTCAGCTTGAAGATGTCACAGTTGGGTTAGTCGACCAAAAATTCAGCCAAGACCGTGGAATCAGGCTGTTGTTGCGAGGAGATCATTGACCGGTACATGGGGTATTTCAGCCTCTGTGGGAAGGGCATACATCTAGGCGGTGGTTTGACTGAAGATGGGAAGGCAGTAGCAGCCAAGAAAACAAGTATTCGTGTTACATTAATCAAAGTGTTTAGTTTTTTGAGAGTCTGCTGTTGCATGCCTGCATAATGAGGAAATAAGAGTTATTGGGTACTTAAAAAATATCCCATGTAGGGTTTGCAGCTCGGATCAGTGGTCACAAGGTTTAAGGTTAACTTTGGCAACAGTGGCAAACTGACCTCAGTTTTCTCAGCTGCGAAATGGGACTAATAATGTGTGTCCTTATACAATGTCTTTTTGTCTGGAATGGTGATCTAAAGCTGGCCAGGTATCCTTTGCCCTTGGTTACAAGACCTGTGCTGTTTGACAGGCAGTGAAGCAAGGTGTTTTGCCACACCATAAGCAGCCTGGAGGCAAACCAGGAGTGGTACCTTTTTCAGCACACGCCTTCAGCATTTTAAATAGCTGGATCAGCCCTCGTCATAGCTGGAAGAACATGAGCCTACTTGCCTGGGCCATTTTTCTTTTGTGGGCTGCAAGGCCAATAAGCTGAATCCCTCACAGTCTTTGTGACCCTGAGCAAGACACGTAACCTCTTTGCATCTCTGTGTCTTTATCATTAAATTTGTGGTACAAGAGGTGACCTCAGGAGGGATCGTACAGGTGTAAAAATCGAAGAAGTGGCGAGAAGTCATGGAGATATAGAGGGACAGAGGTCTTGAGTTCCTCTGAAGTCGGTGATAGTCCCTGCTGTTTACTCCAGGATATGGGGAAGGCGAGAGGTTTCCTCAAGGCCTCTCAAAACGACATCGGGACAATGACTGTGCTTGTGCCTTTAGCTATTTTGGAGTATTTCAGGGAATTTTCAGTAGTCAATTTAGGTGCTGTCAGCACAAATGTGTGCAGTGTTACTGGCGTGATGGGCGAGGGGTAGGTGGGGTGTCAAACCTCACTGCATTTAAGGCTGCATTTTCTGGACCATAAATAAAGGTCAGCTCCGCACAATGATGCCATATTTCAAAACTAACACCTTTTCTTCCACTTTGGAAAAACTTCACCTCCACCTTTGTTAAAGCTGATAGGAAAAGTTTGGTCCAGGCTTTCAAAGTGTATTCACTGTAGAGTAGAAAGACTTGTGGGAAAGGTGAGCTCAGAGAGGCAACGTCTTGAGCTCTGCGAGGTATAATGGAAACTGTCCTGAATCACAGGGACAGGAGTGGTAGCTGAAACACAGTGTTTTGCGAGTCATCCACAGTTCATGAGCCACTGGATGTTGATATCATAAAGTAATACTCATTTTGATTATGTAGAGAGTAGGCAACTCAACCCATCTCTACTATTTTGCTTTCCTTTTGGACAAATGTAATTTGTCAAGAAGAAGTAGATGTTTATTATGTTAATTCACAAAGTGTTTATCAGGAATACACATAGAGGGTTTTATTAACAGTATAAATCCCTTAAGATTTCTGATTTTACTATGCCTATTAGTGTAGGTGCTAGTTTAATCATTTAGATTTCCCATGTGACTTGTTGTCAAACTTTTAAAGTGAAGTTCAAACCGGGTCTCTGTGCACAGTAGGATATTTTTCTCTTTAAGTATTATAGCACTTTCCTTAGAGCTCTGCAGGAGGGCTCTGTGGACAGGATATTTCTGTGTATTGCTCTTTCAAAAGGCCATAGGACATAGGTCATTTATGCCCTTGCTCAGAGCCCAGCAGCCTTGAGCCCCAAAGCCTTGCCTCTAGGCAGCCAGAAAGGCCTCCCCATCTTTCAGTGTGTCCGCAGGTGTCGTCAGGTCAGTCTGCTGTTGCCTCTGCTCTGGACTGATCCACTCAGCTGCCAGGAAGGTGACCTCTCTCCTGGCTAGGTGCTGTTCATCAGAGTCACCCCACTGCCTCTTCCTGGGTCTTTGCTTTGTTCCTCCTTACGAGTTGGGAGTTGTCGGTAGAGGAGAAAAAAAAGATGACAGTGGATACAGCTGCGCTGGTAAGTGTGAGTAAACCCCTTGTCCTCTGGGACATGGATCCAAGAGAGGACGAAGCCAGCCTGCAGGCTTTGGGGATCAGGCAGCGCATGGGGTGAGGGAAGAAAAGCACTGCTCTCGTCTCTGTGCCTTTGGTAGGGCTCTGGTGCTGCGGAGCTGTGCGCTGCCTGGAGCGTGGGGTTGAGCCGCAGAGTGCATCTCACCAGAAGTAATTTCCAGGCGAAATTGCTGTAAAGAAAAAATTGACTTTTGACATAGGCTGATAAGCACTGATGTTTGTTTCCAAGAGTTTGTATTTTATGCAATTTAATACTTAACAATGACTGACAACAGTAGTGATGGTGAAAAACATTAAAAATGAGGAAACTGCAGTCATTTCAGTAGGCTGCAAGCTTCTCTCCTGGTGGGTTTTCCACTGCCTGAACCCTATGATTTTCAGCACAAAGCTTGGTCTTTCGTATGCCATTGGTTTTGCAAGCTGAGGCTTGCATCCCCAAATACCAAATTTCCAGCTGAATGTAAAACCAACAGTCTCCACGAGGGATGCATTAATGTTGTCTGATCTTTGAAGGGGAAACATCTTTTCCCTTTATGATTATCTTCATGAATGGGGAAAATGAAATGAGCATTAACATAGGCTTTGTCCTTCTGAGAAACACCCCATAACTGGAGTTCTTGCTGAAAGCCCTGTTTTGAAGGAAAGAAAGACTGAGTTAAGCTCGGCGTTTTCGCTCATCAATCATTTCTTTCAGATCGATACTTCCGTTAGGACAAATATAACAAGGATTTGGAGGCAGAGGGCCAGAGGCAGGGTAGAAAGGGATAAACAGCATCAGCCTCTGATTCTTCTTTACTGATGGTTAGCGTGGTATGGGCTAAAATAAATCACTCTGGAAGTCTCAGGACCTCTTTTCAGTGTCTTCAGCTTGGCATACCTTCTGCCCATTCCCTGCTCCTTGTCTTTCACAGCACAGGAACTGCTCGCTCTTCTCTCACCTGTCCTGCAAATGTAGCAGTGATGAGGTGGAACCTGTTCCCCAAGCAGAGCTCACTGAGGATGGCACAACGGGAGAGCGAGCAGGGTGCAAGAGGACAGGTAGGTTGAAACATCCTCAGAGTGAGTCACAGGAGTTTCGCGTAGGGCTTCCTCCAAAACTGTCACTTGACAGTGTTTGAAATGTCCTGACCCAGGTGCTTATTGATTCCTCAGTGGAGTGGAGGTACGGGGTGGAGGATTAACACCTGTGTGTGGTGCCCAGAAGCTTGGTATGAAAGATATGTCAAAATCCTCCAGCATTCCTCCTTAAGAAGTTTCTTAGAGGTAGGAGCTGGCCACGTTGCATCAAAGTGTCTGGTTGAACATAGTAGCTAGTGTTTGAAATGGCTGTCTTTGCTTTGTTTCAGTACACTTCTTGATCATCACGGTGGCAGGTATCGACCCAGTCGCCCACTTTTTACAGACTGTTGGTCCAAGCATCCTGAGTCAAAGTTATTTCTCATGTCATAGCTGAGAAATTTCAGTCTGGATTCTGTCTGACACCTGTATGTAATCCTGTAACTACCAGCGGCTTGTGGGGTGGTTAGAAAGTGATGAAGTCCTGTGAAGTAAGGGCAGGGGGGGGTCAGGAGAAGTTGTCTGTTGAGAGCCTGAAGCACCAATACTTCATGCCAGCTATAGAGACCCCTTTGTTTATTCCCATCTTTATTCATCATCATCATCGTTATTTATTAATTAACTTTGCCAAGCCAAGAGTGTGAGCTCATGTCTGGACTCAAGTGCATCTATAATTAATTGCTAACTGTTGCTTTATGTTGTTGTGAGCAAAGAAGTGGTGAGTCTCAACAAAAAGCTTCTGGGAACTCAGAGATTATGTGCCACAATCTGATGGCACAATCTGATGAGCAGGAGGAAGATCTGGAGCCAAATGTGTTGACCATGTGCCTTTAAAAGACACACATTTGCACTACACCTTAAGAAATGAACGATCGTATGTCACCCTGCCAGAAATCTTCCTTAACAGCTCGGAGTCTACCCTAAATCAAATAAAGCTTTTCCTTTTAATAACAACTTACTTCCTCCGCTCTGCTGACCTTAGAATGAGAATCAAAGGGAAAAAGATATCATACATAAAACAAAAAGAAAGAAAAACACAAAGAAGTGAATTGAATTCCACCTAAATGTCACCTTGCAAGTTGGGTTTTATTATTTTGATAGCAAGGCAATTTCGCTGACAAATCTGTTATCGGCTGCATGTTGTACAAAAGCAAAGGTAGGCATGGTATATAGGTCATTGAAAAGTCGTTTTTAAATAACACTGGTCTAAGTAGTGTGTCGGAGCAGTTGTTAGGGAGTATGTATATAAGTGCATTCAGAGCATACAGGTGCGCTGGAAAACACGTATAGGGGGCATAAATCAATCCTGTTTAAGCTGTAGCATTCCCTGAAAAGTCTCAGCATTTGGATGCACTACAGCAGAGGATCCGTGAGCTCCTCTGGGTAAGGGACAGAGAGGCAGCAGCCTCCTGTTCCCGATAAGAGGATTTTATGCTAAACTGCAGCAGGGTGCCCTTCCCTCCCTCCGCGGCAGAGCAGCGTGGTGAGAAATTTCCATCACTAATGTGAGATCAGGGGAGGGAAGGGGAAGGAGAAAAAAAACCCTCAATCCTCCCCCACCCATTCTAACTTTATTGCCCTCCTGTGCCTTAAGCCAGTTACTGGTTTATACATAAAGGCGCTTTTCTTCCCCCAGGACACAGAAGTTGCACGAACACCTGCTGGTAATGGTAATATGGGTGCTTGTAGGTCCCTGCTTCTTGCGTCAAGGGCAGGACAAGGGATGCGTCATAGCTGCGCTCTGTGCAGCCTCACCAGCTCACATGGGCACCGTCTTGTGCCTGCGTGTCTGGAAGATTTTCGGCATGGAGACAGAAGGTTTTTAACAGCTGGGAGTGTAGGTGGGCACAGGTCAGGAGAGTTTCAATCTGAGCAAGCCAGCATGCACTAACTCAGCTTCATTTTTGGTAATTCACTTTCCTTTTTACTGTCTGCTATGATAGTGATTTATATGCTGATCCTCCCCTTTCCCCATTCTTCGTAAGCTTTCTTCCATGCTTATACTTTCTAATACTAGTACAGATAGCATACAATACAGCTTCTGACTCTTTGGCTGAGAGAATTTCAAAATATGCAGAGTTGAGCAAAAGTTTGTTCTCAGAGACCAAGAATAAATCTTGAATTTCAGCAGTTTTCTTAGTATTAAAGAGACTTTTTTTTTAAAAAAGCCAACATGAAAAAATCTAAATATATGCAGGTAAATTACATGTTGTAATTACATACTAAACAAATAACTAAGTTGAACTTTGTGCAGTCATGGGACTGCATGGGCCATGACCTGTCTACACATGTGCAGTTCCAAGGAACCACATTGATTTTTTTTTTTTTTTTTTTGGCAACTCCTTACGTAGCTGCTTCACTGCAGTTTTTGGTCAACGCTCATGAAATTGATGGGCAAACCTGAAGGTGAAGCAAATGAGCTGTTTAGGAGTCAGGCCCGTTACCACATGCTCCCAGGCTTAATTCAGTGCACATGCAGTCCTGTAACTCCATACTGTTATGTTTAATGTTTTCTTACAAAGGCAGGATTAGAACACAACACACTCTCTATTGAGAAAGGATAAACAGTTGCCCAAATATTCTTGATACCCTCCACAAAGAGCTCCATTCCTCCACACTTCTGTGGCTGTGAATGGAGTGGGAGCAGGGGAGAATCGCACCCACACCATTGGAGGCAGTGGCAGAATGGCAGCACTGAGGATCTGCATTGAGCATCCAAGACGGTCCTGCATGCGTAGCTGTGAATGTGTTCATTTTTTAGCTTCAACAAGGTCATTCACACTGCTAAGCATAATCCCGACACGTTAGCAAGAGTGCTGTCCAATTCATTCTCACTCCATTAAGCAACACGCTAGTCAGGTTTTCCTCCTTTCTCCTAGTTCTTTTTCCCCCAGTCATATATAGTGAGTCATCTCTCAGAAGCCCAGGTACCTGCGAGCAGAACAGATTCTATTCTGCAGTGCTTGCAGCTTGGTTTCTGAGATGGTGATTAAACTGGAGGCTTCCAGAGCAACACATTCTGGTGAGACAAGGAATCCCAACACGGTAACTGGACTGTAAACAGGACATACCTTTCCTCAAACCGCAGGGTACAATGACATACCCTGGCCTCCGTACCACTTGCCTGATTGGGGATCTTCATCTACACTGCAAGCTTCAGCTTAAGAAAAGTCATTGACGTTCCAAATGTCTACATTGTCAACTTTTCATCTTTGCAGAGGAAAAGTGGCAAGCTCATTTTTCTTTTGCGTCAGTCTGGGATTTGCCTCAAACTTTCTACAGACCCGTACTTACACTTCAGGCTTGCTTCATGGTAAAAACACAGTGCAGGGTTCTTGACAGCTACCTTTCCCCTGAATCGGAAAGATTCTCTTTGGGTTTGTCTCTGCTGACCTGATTTTGTGACAAAGCTCAAGGAGAATCGCGCTGTCTCATCCAAGCTACGATAGATGTCAGTTCTGCATGAGTTAGGCCAACCTGGGAGGTTTGCAGAAGGAAATCTGCCCTGTCGATTAGATTGTAGGAAGTGTCAGGAGGAGAGGAGTGAACCAGTCTCCTTTGAGACCTCCTTTGGGGACAGGAGATCCTCCTCCTGTGTAAGCCAGCAGTCCATTCTGATGTGCTCGCAGCTGGGAGTGCAGCCCAGTACACCAGGAGACACCCACCCCCACCCCCCACCATCTTCTAGTGCTTCCTTTGGTTTTCTTCTGCCTCTTCCTCAATGGGTGTCCCCAGTCCAGACGTCTTCTTAGAGATGCTCCTTATTTTCTTTGTAGCTTTTAGACCAGTAATCGGCTAATCTCTGGCTGTAACAGTAGACTGGGTCGAGGAGAGTTCTGCTTCAGTTCTGGGTATTCCTCCCCCAGACTTTGTGATTCTAATCAACCAAGTGTAGGCTCCTCTGTGTGTGTCTCTTCCCCCTTCTGCTCTTTGTCACGCCTGCTTAGATCACAAATTGTTCATGGACAAGGTTTCTTCTGTCCGTGCCTGCAGTTCTGCTCCCTGAGCTGCCCCTGAAGCCGTGGCCATAGAGATGTAGGGTAGTGAAGATGGTTCGAAAGAAGCCTTGAGCTGAAATTGTCATCTTTTCTTGGTCTGCTGGGACCTTCAGGTATGTGCCTCTCTTGCCCTGTCCTGGGGAGAGCTGGCTCAGCCTGCAGATGCCTCCCACGTGGTGCTCATGGTGACACACCATCTTAGTTCAAATCCCCAAGTTTAACTCAAGTCTCAGTAGAATAATGTGAGCCCATGGAAATCAATGGAGAAGAGCTGAAAACAATTGATTTGGATCAAAACACACTGCAATCAAATTTGGAGGGATTGAGCTAATGGATCATAAGGTGGCTTGTGAATGGGTCTGATTGAATTGAACTGAAAGGTCTTGCATCTTCATTACAGCTAACTGAAACTAGTATAAATGATGAATTTTCTAACAATGTTTAGTGTCTTTTTTTCTGTACTGATAACTGGATTGCAAAACCAGCACTTGGGAATTAACCCATATATACAGTGCTGGCAGAGGCAAAGGATGGTATTTGCTTGTCACACGTTGCTCTGTGTATGCAGACAGGCCAGTGACTCAATTTTGTATTTATCTTTGCATTTGTTGCTAACTCCTTTATTTTGCCCCACTTACAGACCTAGAATTAGCTATTTCTCCTGCCTTGTTATGGCTGAGTTTTGAGGTAGAGAGACATGTTTCCCGCCAGAGGATCTGCGTTCAGGCAATATGCTGACCAAGGTGTATATATGGCTGTATTTTTTATTTTGACAACAGCGACTTGGAGCATCAACTCTTACTCCACCAAATCCTGCAAATTCTTTGTAATTTCCATTATCCTAATGTAGCTCTCCTCTGTATCACAGAAATAGAAGGCATGAATGATTCAGTGGGTTTTGTAAAATCTCATTTTTTTGGTCAGACTGAACTTCCCATGCTATAAGGTATGATTTATTACTGCAGTGATTAAGGGACATTGTTGATATTTCTGAAAATTTTCTTTCAGAGCTGAAGGCTTGCCCACGAGTCAAAAGGCAGTAGAAATGTATGAATAACTGGGTGTGTAATGGAGCGTTCGCAATTTCCTATTAAGAAGACGCTCGTATTTGTTTCATGGTCCTATGGATGGGTGTAGTGAATCGGGAACCAAGTTCTCTAACTGCTCTTGTTCTGTGGGAGCCCTGATACGGGCATAAAAGGGAAATATTTTCTCACGAACTCAGCACCTTGATTTATCTTGTGACAGCCCTAAACTGATAGTCTCTGTTCTTGTTATTGCGCATGGCTATTAGCTTTCCTTCTGGTTGGACTCAGCCTAGCACTGGGGCACGCTGCCTGAATGTAAATCCCTTCTCACCCTCGGCAGGGTGAGGAAGGAGCTGCCTGTGTTTCCTTCCTTGACTGGCCAGGGGTTTTAACCACTGGATGGTCATGTGGTAGCCCCAGATGTTTCCTGAAGGAGTGAGACCCTTCTCTGCTGGGTGCCCACTCCCGGGATTAGACCCTGGGCTCTGAGAGAGGCCACCTAACATCCAGCCCTCGATCCGCTCCCTTGTCTCCTGGGCAGGAGGAGAAGCTCAGAACATCCATTGTTGCCAGCTGATTCACAGCGGCAGACTTCACTCCCTGCAGGGAGGGCCTTTGGTAGGATTCAACCTGGAATGCCTTTTCCAGAGCCTTCAATAGCAGATCAGCCTTTCATTTTTACCACAAAGGGGAAAATGAAAAGCCCTTCAGGAAGCTGTCACTCCTGCGTCCCCAGTGTTTCCATGCAAGGTAATGCTCTCCGTGCCCCCGTGCAACAGTGGTATAGCACCGAGGCATCCCTGGGTGGAGGGAGAGCAGGGGAAGAGATGCAGCAGCACTGAAGCAGTGCCTCTCCCTAGCAGAAGCAATGTACATATAAGCACTTCTGAACCTACCGCTGCGCATCGTATGCAGATGGAGCTCCTTGGTTATGCCTGTCAGGTATAAGCGGGTAGCTGATATTTTTTTCAGCTTGTTTATCAGACCTAATAGAAAATGAAGTTTCTTCGGGTTGATGAGCAATGTGAATCTCTGTCTCTTTCCTTGTCTACCCACCTGAAAGATGCACTTAATAACCATTGATTGTCTGGGAGGAGAAAGAGTGTGGCTGTAAATGTACCTTTCCACCCTTACAAGGTGTCTGATTAAAGAGCGGAGGTAGCAGCAGATCGATGGGAATTGTAGGCAGAGGACTGATACAGTGGGGTCCTGGTGGGTCTCATTAACACCCGGCTCGCGCACCTCAAGTATAAAGGCCTGCTGATGTGTCTGCAGACAGCTCCAGACGTGGATGCATTTGTGCAGCGTGGTGAGGGTGCTGAACAGAAGAGTGATTGAAACCCAGCAGGCCCAGTGGGAGCGATGAGGCTGATGTGCCGATGAATGCGTGAGCCCCGGGGAGCGGCGGATTGACGCTCTGGGACTCGAGCTCGAGTAGGAAGTGTTACAGAGAGTTAGGTGCTTCCATGTGTCGTAGTCCAAGGTCCACCTTGCTTTTCAGAGGTGTTTCCTCAGTGACAAAGCACAGCTGTAGGCCATTCTGAAATCCCACTGATGTGATTCTTCTACCTGTTAGCCCTCAGCCTACTGTAAAGACCACAAGGAGACCCGGTAATCGACTGCAAGAGGTGGTTGATTGAGCCCTCTCTGAGCCCAGCAGCATAAGCTTTGAGATTTGATGCTGACGCTGTTGCTTTTGTTTAGTCAGGACCAGAGGAGATCGCTAGAAATAAGAGAGAGGTTTAGCAAATGAGGGCAAAGGAGAGTGAGCTGAGGTCATGTTTTTGGAAGGCCTTTGGCTGAGGATGCAGGGTGTTGGGTCACCAAAGAATAATGAGGTTTAGGAACAGTCATCTCGTGAGCAGTGTATTCCACGGTAGTCAGAAACTACTCTGGGGTCCTTTGGAGAGACTTTTGGGTGTCACCTGTCATAGCTGCTCGCAGGAGTCAAACTACTCCATTGTTTGCTTTGGTTTCTCCTTGCTCATAGCTGAAAGGATATTGACTCTGTTTTCCCCCACGTTCAGCAGAACTTCAGAATTGTAGCTCAGCATCACTTTTGGTTTAACAAAATTAGCAGGTCAAGCTAGTGTTAGGTTTGGGGGTTCCTTCAGTTCTTCTGTACCGTGCCATCTTACCACAGGCATATTTCTGCAGGGCACCAGGAAGCTTGATAGCTTGAGTCTAAATGTTTGCATAAAGGGTACAAAGTGGAAAAAACAAAACCAAAAACCCCAGAATTTTTTTTTCCAGTGTGCTGTTTAGGCAGTAGGTCTAAACCAAACCTAGTCTGTTAACTGATACCGTATCTAAATGCTTTATTTTCCATTCAAACTCAAAAGTTAGGTTTAAATTAAAAAGTTCCTCCTGAGTATGAAGAAGCTCTTCATTCCAGATCAAAGTGGTTTTCTCTACTCCAAAGCAATCCTGGGCAGGTGAAAGTTACAAAGTGGTGCGGATATATCTCCCAAATTTTAAAAATAATTTTTCATTTCATTTGTGCAGACAGGTGGCTGTCAAGGACAACAGAACATAACATTTTGGTATTGTTCAAGTATTCTTCCATGAGTTACACAGACAATCTGGGCCCCTACAGCCTGCTCGCTAGTCTCTAGGCAGGAACTGTTCCCAGTTTCTGTCTTTCTTTAAATTGCCCTTCTCCCAGCTCTGCCCCAGCATGAGTCTTTAGGGATTCATATTGACTTTGATCAGTGCTTTTTTGTTGTTCTTGCACTTTGCACCAAACCCATGTTTGTAGGAAACCCAGGTTTGACTTTAAAGGTGGGACTTTGGCCCTTTAAGTTGTTCTGATACCTTTGAAAATTGTATCTATCAACAGAGGGTGACAAATACTTGCAAAGGAGTGTGCAAGGCAAGAAAAGAGAAAGTAAAAGAGACATTTCTGTTACTTGGCACTGATAAACATCCATCCTCAGGGTTTGTCACATTATTTGCTCTATTGGAGAACGTCTGAGGCCACATAGTCCAGCTTACCTGTTCCTTATTTAAAAAAAAAAAAAAAAAAATCCCAGAGAAAATGGCCACTATAGAAACCTGAGAGAGTTTGTAGCAAAGAGACTAGCAGAAGTATATTTGCATAACAATTCAAATCAGTATCAATCACCTCCCAGAGCGGGCTGTCAGCTGCTCGTAAACATGTCCCCACTGTGACAGATTAGCTCATCTGTGAAGGAGTGCTCTGTCTGCAATCATGGACTGTCAGGACTAGCTCCAAGACAGCACATCCTTCAAAGGGCATCTCAGAGAAAAGAGACCCAAATCCTCCAGGGTCACTTCTCGAGCTTCTGAGGTCAGTGGGCTTGGCCCGAGCTCCTTCTGAGCTCTTGAACATCACGGTCCAAAGAGCTGGCTGTGGATTGCAGTTTTTCTTTCCTCCTTTGAGTTTGTGCTTTTGATCTTAAGTTTTTTTCTTTTTGCTCTTACTGTTTTTGAGAGTCCTTTCTAACAGCTTGGGAAGATTTTCTCCATCAGCTCTAAATCCGACACCAAACTAGGTCCAGTTTACTTTTCAGATTGCAAATCCAAAGTGAAAACTAAAGCTGATCCAGCTGAAGCCTTCTCTAGTGAGTGATATTACTTGAGCCGATACTAGCCACATGATCATCCTGCGATTGGGAGAGCTCTCCTCCACTGAGCCAGATGCTTACAAATTCTGCCAGTGATTATCATAGTTAATGCCACATTGAAAGCCTGTGAGCAGACTCAGAGGCATTTCCCAGCAGCTGCAACCCCTGCCTTACAAGACCCAACCTAGACTGGAGTAGGGTCACAGCTGTTGCAAACATCTTTGCGAAATAAGCAGATCTTGCCCTTTACAGACAGAAGTTTAGTACTTCTGGTGTCCTGGGATCACAGCAATCACATGGTCAGAAAGGAAAAGGGCTTTTGAATTGACTAAACTTCACTAGCTGGGAAGAACGTCAATGTTGGACTTGCAGCCAAGGTCAGCAGTCAGGTTCAGTGTCCAGCATCTAGGCTCCTGGCTCTGTATTCTGCCATCTTCTGGAAGGGACAGTGGACTTGAACAAGTACAGAAGCTCAGTGCAAGAACTGCCAGCGATCCTCTGCAAACCCTGCTGGGAAGTCAGCCAAGCTTTTGGGTGGCGCACCCCACGGCTAGGCAGCCACCACCAAGGTTTGTCAGCTAGCTCAGCTCACCCACAGGTTGGACCAGCAGCCAGTCGCTCTGGAGTTGTCTCAGGACTGTGGATCTCTGCCAAGCTGGAAAGAGCTTTCCTTTAGAGGAGGTGAGAGCATCATAACACGGGCCTGCACGGCACTCTTGGAGCAATGGCTCGTTGTCATTGCAGCCACATACAGGGCAGGGTAGGTGTTTAGGTGTTCGGTAGATGTGTGGCAAGGCCACAATACATTTGCTTGTTTGAGGATAATTTAATCAGAAATAATATAAAGAAGTCTCTTGTACATGAATTACCAATCATTATTCAGCCACCTGTAAAGCTTGTGAAGTAAGTCATAAAATGTATTCAAATTACCAGAAATTTGTTAGACACTAAGAGCCACATTCATTTTGCTAAACACAGCTCATCTCACTAGAAGTTAGGCATCTGTCTTAAGCTAATTGTGTGTTACTTCTGTCATCAGTGATGAGAATCCCATCCTGAGTTAGGCGAGATAGAGCCGGCCTTACAGCCAAACCCCTGATTAAGGGAGCTGTGTAATTGCACCTCGTCTATTTTTACTCATGGGCACAGGCCCTTAACTACTTACAGTAGCTCTATCTCTGTTTATTCATGTTCCTGAGTGGTGTCCAGAAAAATGGATTACTGTGCAGCTTCATGTGTTGTATTGTCTTCTGCATATCTCAGCGAGACCATGGTATATAGGGGGGTGGGGGGTGGGAAAGGCACTGCAAAACCAGATTTACTGCAGAATGAATCTCTTGTTATTTGTAAAGGGCCAATGTCAGCCATCTGGAGGAGCTGCCAAAGGTCCGGATTACTCTTCCCTTCTCACATGTTCTCTAGTCCTCCATCCTGCTGATGAACCCCATGGTGCACCCAGTGCCCTGTGGCACTCAGAGGAAGGCTCCTGCGGCGGTGGGGCAATCCGCAGTCCCAGCTTCGCTTTCTTAACACTGACTCCTACACTTAGCCCAGCGCTTCGATACCATTTTTCCGGGGTTTTCTTTGCAGAGAGTTGTGGTTGTGTCGCTGTGTTAAGCTCAGCAGGGCTGTGTCAGTTTATGCCAGAGAGGATGGAGAGGGCAGTGCTTAAACCTAAGCTCCTCTCACTCATCACTAACAGTATTACTGCATGGGAGAGGAAGGGGAGCCTTGCATTTGTCAGTAATAACTGTGAAAACTGAACCTGAGGATCCCTTTTTGTGCACATCCATCCTCCCTGCACTAATTGCTTGGCTCTGCAATACTGCTGTGGGCTATCAGGCTCTACACTTCAAAACTCACCCTGGGAAATTTGGCACAGAATGAAACACGGTGTTCAGGAGAACACTGCAATTGTTCAGAAAACCCACAGGGGTTTCAACCCTGCCTTAGAATGCCTTTTTTTTTTTTTTTTTTAGGGGTGGTTTTTTTTTCTTTTGTAAATCACTGAGGAATACAGCATTGAAGAATAGGTTTCTCTAAGCATCCCATTAATTTTTTCATTTAGTTTGAGCTAAGCTAGTATCTTCTCCTTTTGTGACAAGTAAAATGGAAGCTGCAACGCAAAGTGTTCAGGGCAATGCTGCTGCCTATCCAGTCCTTGAAATATATCTGCTTCTTCATCCCTTTTAAAACCGGGAGGTATCTCTTTCTCCATTGTAAAATATATTCAAATTTGTTGATCTAAAGAGAAAAGCGAAAAAAAAGTCTTAAAGCACAGTTGATACTTTTCCTTGTATATACAAGATCAGCCCATAGACTATACTCACCTTCAGAGCTACCACTTGACATGGATCGTACGAAGCCCAAGAAATCCTTGTCACTTTGACCAGATGCTAGCATCTTTTTGATTTTTTTAATGCAAAGATTTTAGAAATAGCCAGAGGACTTGTTTTGAAAAAAGTGTGTTAATGTTACAACAGGTTTTTGCATTTCGGTACAGAACACAGCTTCAAAATACCAAGATTTTCTGTATCTTCAAACAGCTCTCAGATGGGTGTTCTATGAAAAGTCTATAACCATTGACCAAAATAACCATTATGCTTAAATCAGTAATCTCAAAATATCTCACACCACAGATCTTTATTATATAGCATGCTTAACCTGACTTAATGTATTATATAGCACCCATTAGCAGAATATATTAACTTCAGATGTTCGCCTTTCTACATTAATAATGCAATCATGAATTTATGCCAGACGTCTTCTGTTCTAAATTACCTACGAAAGAGAGATCTGAAAAAATATGACAAAAAAAATTGTGTGCATCTATTGAATAAGAAATATTTTGTTTTGTAATATGTGTTAATCAAAGAGCTTGAAAACAAAATTATTTGAGTTTCGGAACAACTGACGTGAAGACAAGTAAACCAGCTGAACAGCAGTGTGTTGGTCAAGGTTAAGACCCTTTTATCATAATGAAAGATATGTTGCTCTGAGCTTGCCATGGGCGATGTGTTTGTTCATTATATGGGAAGCGTAAGAAGCCTGGTATCGTTCCATTTGCTGTCTTTTAACTGCTTGTGCTTTTGAAAATTAGATGATAGGTAATTATAATATAATTGCTACTTAGCAATCTTTATTAGCCTTTGGCATGACGGCCTTTCTGTGTGATTTGGGAGGCTTTTAATATGGTGGCCTGAGCAAATTCTTTATAGTTAGGACAGGAACTATTTGGCATACGTTCTCAGGTGCTTGTCTGGTTGCAACTTCTAGATGGATTTGTTTTTCTGTGAAAGGAGAGAAAAGAAGGCAATAGGAACAAGTCATAATCATCTGGCTGTAAATACCCAGTACTGACATTAGATATCTTCTCAGAAGCAGTCACACAGTGAAAAAGCAATGCTCAAAGTCACCAGCCAGTGTGCTGAATAATTTTCAACAGAAAGAAACCACAATTAGTTCATGCACATTCCAGGAACAGAGGGAAAGACTGAATTTGCCACATAAATAATTTCTTGTAAATTATTCACTCCTTCTTACCCCAGGTACAAACAAGACAGGAAGTTTTCCCTGGAAATCAATAACCAAATATGGGAATTAAGGAAAAATGCACTTACCTGATACCCCAGAAATACAGATGTTTATATGAGTATGAGTAAGGTACAATGAAACAGTATCACCTGAGGACTAGGCAGTAAGTCTCTTGCCTTCAGGTTGTTTCTAAGTGATGCTTCCTTAGTTATACATGTTGTTCTCTTACGCCGAAATTACCGTGCTCCAGTTTTCCCCCTCTGCATATCTGTCCAGAAGTGGTGCCTGGGCAATGCTAGCTATGGGGTGCAACGTGTGAGGTTAAGGCGTTAAATTAAGCGGTGCAATACCTTCAAGAGTTAAAGCTGCTCTCTCTCTTGCAGTCCTGCTCCCTGATCAGCACAGCCCATGGCAGTCAAATACCAGACACCAGGACAGAGGCTGCTGGCACTGGGATTGCCTCTTTCAGCTCATCCCTTCCCAGGTGTGTATGGAGCACCGTTGTTCCAACCCCCCCAGTGCTGCAGGAATGCTGACACATATTTTTGGTGGCTCAGCGCTCTGCATGCGTTTGGCATTGGGCTGTGCCCGTGATGTACTGGCCGTTCCTGAGCCGCAGCTGTGTCTTGCCCACTTCCAAAGGGAGCTGTCTTGGGTGGGCCTGCCCTGCGGGGTGCTTGCCTCCCAACAGAGCTTCGGTCTTGTTTTGGTTCTCTGAGCACTGCCATGAAATAAGTAAATCATAATCAAGGAGTAATAGGAGTGCTGAAGGAAGATGCAGCTAATAGACCAGCAGTCATTAGAGGTACACAGCTGGCACTAATACATCATCTCTGCTGGTGCTGGAGGAATTTGCATATCCAGATTAACAAGCTCCTGAAGCAATGATTGCTGGATAAGCTCTTGGCTCTGACTGTTGGGCCCATCCTGGTGGACTGTGGACTTCCACAGTTGCCCAGGACCAGCTGCCTCTCCAGAGGCCAGTGCCTGTGGGTACTGAACAAACCTGGTGAATCTAGTGGAGGTGGATAAAGAAAAAATGCAAGACTGGGACCTTTTTCTTGCCAAGACCAAACTCTTCCCGCTGAGACCGAAGACTTAAAGAGTCCCTCCATGTGTGTACATTTAAATTAGGTTTCTCTTCATCCCCAGCAGTCACAGGAATGGAATAGCTGCAAGCAGGGCAGGTTTCACACTCGGGGTGGGAGGCACCCACCCGTCAGTGGGATGGTGACCTTCCTTCTGCTGGCTCAGAGCTGCAGTCCTCTGCCTGCTCAGCCCCTAGACCAGGTGCGGACCTACAGCTTCATCCCCTGCCTTCACCCTGACCTGGAAGCCGTGAGCAAAGGAGGAGGAGGAGGACGACTGCTCTGGCAGGGAGGAATCAGTGCCCCTTCCTCCAAAAGCAGTCCTCACAGATGGAACGTGCGGGAGTTCGGGGGGACATTTTGCTGCCCAGGGCTGCTTCCCGATGGAGCAGACTGCTTCAGACTGGAGCTGAGGGAGTTGCTGTCAGACGGCTGTGCAGCGAGCTGCCGAGAGCTGCCTGTCAGAGCTGTGCCTTCAGGGAGGGCAGGGATCTCCTTTCCCCTCCTTTCCCCTCCCTTCCTCGCCCCACTGGGCAGCACCGGGACGAAGGGAGGCAGGGAGCAGGTGAGGATGCCATCCTGGCAGCCCCGGGCTCCCTCTTTCCAGCATCTCGGGAGGGTGATGGGTGGCGTCAGTTGTGTTGGGAGCCTTGAGGCCCTTGTGGCAGTGCGGAGGGGATCCGGGCAGCCAGAGGTGCCTTGGCCATAGCATGTGTCCCCCTGTCACAGTGCCTGTGGTGACAGTGTGCTGGGGATGTGCTTGGAGGTTCTGCTCTGATTCTCGTGCCCCACCCAGGACATATCTGAAGAACCCTGGGATGTGGGTAAATGCCAAATTCCTGACAGGCACTGATGCAGCAGGTAGGGAAGCTTGAGGACTTCTCCTGTGACATGCCCGTGGGGCTGGAAGCGGCCACCATCCCCTCCACGTGGCTCCAGGCATGCTCAGCACAGGGTGCCTGGGGGCTCAGGGTCTGTGCTCATTTTGCTGTGCCGAAACACTAAAGGAGGAAAGAAACACAAAGACAAGTCCCTCTCTTCTTGTATTTCCAGCTCAGTGTAGTCTCCTAACATTTGCACATTAATGGGATGGCTGGAGTCAATAACTCTTCTCCCGACGCCCTGACACCTTCTAGCAGATCTGCTCCCTACTACAGCTTTCTATTTTTACTTATTGGGCTCACCCCATATAACCTCTCCAACAGCATAGGAGAGACTTGAAAAATAATTGGACCAAGTGGGAAATGCAGCTGTTGCCTTCCTAAACCTGCCCACATCTCCTGGGAGCAGGGAGCAGGCACGAGCCCCAGCCGGGAAATCCGGAGCTGCTGCTGGCAGCGGGGCAGGGACCCCCGTGCCCGCGTCGGTTGCGGCACTCGCAGTTGCACCCAAGGCACTCGGAAAATGGCTGCCACTGCACAACAGCAGCTCCCTGACCTCAATTTTCTCAGTGGAGAAAAGAGCAGGTCAAGTGGAAAGTGCTTAAGGAGGAAATTTGTTTCCTTACAGACAGGGAGTCAGGAAGATAGGCGGCTATCGAGTGTACTGGAATAAACCAAATTAATTTTGTACTGTGCGGTGAATCAAGGAGCTGGAGGGCAAGGTGGAGAAGCAAGCGTGGAAGATAATGGACTTTGATGTTTTACTCAAACTCAACAAAACACCTGGCAAGAAGCAGGGATGCACTACAACTGCAGCTCAAAACGCTCCTAACCCAGGCAACTGCTTCCCTTTTGTTTTCTTTCTTTACAATCTAATCCAGAGCATTAACCGGAGTGGCTTGTATTTCCAGTGTAATAAAAGGTGCATTGTGAGGGGAGATGGAGACAAGAGACTTTAATAACTTCCTCTGCTTCCCTTGAAGGGCTTGTGCCATCCAGCTCTTGCAATGCAAATCCCCCCAGGCGAGACCCCTGCGTGGAGGGGAGGGCTGGGGGAAGAGGCAGCGGGTGTTCAGGGGATGTGGCCCTCCCAAAACAAGATCAGCGCCGTGTCTTTTTGGCAGACTGTTCCAAACCGCCGTGCCTTCCTGCTGCTGCAACAGGGGCGGCAAGGTCTCTGAATCCTGAACACTGGCATCTTGTTAAAAACGTTGCTGTCAACATTGTCTTCCTCTGCTGCCTCATTTTCTTCTTCTCCATCATCTGTGCAAGCCTCTCTGCATCACATTCAAATCCCTTGAACCAGGCTCAGCCCAGGGTTTGGTTTTTTGTTTTGCTTTGTCTATAGATACCTGTCAAGCCTCTGTTTGCTCCTGTTCCCCGGTTTTGGGACAGGAACAGGCACAAACTATTCCAAGCCTTCCAATAAAAAACAACTTTAAAGTCAGGCTGAAACAAAAGTGACAGCGCTTTTCTAACGCAAGCTTCTAAAAATACATTACGTGGTTGATAATCGAATGTGAGATTAAAAGAAAGTTTTAAGCAGATCTAAATGCTGCCTATTTCTGGCAAATTCCCATCTCACCTAGCCCCTTGTGAAATGTCACTGCCTATCAGTATCGTCTGGTTGGAAAATTTAAATTTTGGTGAACTGGCAATCTCTGCTGGAAAAAACGTCTAGCTGGGTCGGTTTTGGCTTTAACTGGGAGGGTCTCTGGGCTGCCTGGTACACCGGGCTCCAGAGCCCTCTGTGCCCCTTCTGGCATCTATCTAGTGCAGCCAGAGGCAGAACCTCCCCGCCGTACGGCTCCTGCGCGGGGCTGGGGGAAGCACCCTGCTCGTGATCCGAGTGCGAGCCTCCAGCTAGCAAACCAAAGCCACGTCTCGCCACCCCCCTGAACCTGGAGGGGATGGTTGTTGCCCCCTTGACATAGATTTGTCCCTTATGCCGCTCCCCAGACAAGGAGCTGCGGGGACAGGGTGCTAGCTAGGGATGTTTTCCTTTGGTTCATCAAAAAAATAATTTTGTCCTTCCTTTGTGTCTCTGCGCATGGTGGTTTGTTCGTTGGAGGCTTAGTGTGGACCTGATTACAGGTTAAGTTTAATTTAAAAAAAAAAAGGGTTAAGTTTAGTAACCAATTTCGCAAGCAAGGACATGCTACTTTTATTTGATTGCTGAATCTAAGCATTCTGGGACACTTGTATAAATTTTTAGCTACATAATAAGGGCTTTCAGGATACCTTTCCATCATTATTTAGAGATCTGCAGATCAATAAAGTGTGTTATTCTGATAAAACTTATTTATTAACCCCAAGCTGGTTTTGCCCAATTTATCACCTCATTCCAACGCGTGGATTTATCTGTTTGGTTGAAAATGTGGAGGGTGAGATCATTACATTGAGCTTTCCTCACACAGCAGTGTTTTGCAGCCTGCCAATAAAATGCAGTTCCACAAAATGGTGTGGATCAGGTAATGTTGTGAATTTGCATTTTGCTGATAAATCCGGGGGGTGTGGGTGGTTTGTCTTTCCTTTCCCCCATCTTGCTGGTTTGGAAGTGATGAAATGCCGAACGTATTGTATGGGAAGCTGTTCCTGAGACACATCCTCCCCGCAGCGAGCAGGGTCTGGTGTCACAAGGAGCAGGAGGAGGGTTGACAACATTTCCTCCACGAACCACATGTGGGCAATTCTTTTTCCACAGCTGTAGCTTTTTTATACCTGCAAGGTATCTGCGGGTGTTCTAAGGACAGGACCTCACCTGCTGACTTTCTGGCCAAAGCAAGCCCTTTCCTCCCTGTCTTGTATCCTGTAACTTTGGGGGTCTGGAGGCCAGGAGAGGGATTTCTCTAAAATACAAGGAGTAAGAAAACAAAGTTTCATTGAAAAGCAATGGCACTTATTTTCCTGTGGCTTTTGAATGTGGATGTGTCCAGATCGAGCAGGCTGGAGCAAGCCATGAGAGACAAACCTGGTTTGAACCTTGCCCTGCCCTCACGCAAGCTGAAGTCCATTGGCCTTTTCTGTGTGACTTCAGTAATGATTTTGGAAGCTGGCGTAGCTCTGTATTCCACGCCATAAATCCTCGGCAGGAGTTCATCCAGCTGAACCTTAAAGCTGACTGCTTCACTTTATGAAGATCTCTCACATTTTTCATTGCCTTTGCATCAGACCTCATCGGTCCTGCTCTCCTGCCAGAATATGAAGTGCCGTGAAAAATCTGATCTCTTTGAAGCTGACATTAAATTATGGCAAATAAATTCATTGCTTCAACAGAGTTTCAGCTGTCCATGTTGTTCCAGTGCATTGAACGAAGATACTGTCCAAACAAGTATCCATCTGACCTCCATTATTACCCATAAGCTTTTTGGTATAAAAGTAAATTGGCTTTTCCCTGGGGACTTTTTTCCCTGTCATACACAGGTTTGCTAGATTTTATTTTACCTTGCTGCATGTATCTGATTAAATCCAATCCCGTGGATTAAAAAGACTTCAGCACATTCCTAGAGCCGCACCTGATAAAGCCATGAGGATGTTACAATTATGTGGGTGGACGTAAAAGCGGGGCGAAGGCGGCCCCCCCGGCCCTCGCCGCTGGCCTGCGCGTTCTCGGGCGGCAGTGTTCGCGCTGACTGCAGTGGCGTCAGGCATTCACCCCGCCTTTGTGCTACTCATTTTCTGCACCGGTTTCTATCCCGTACATTTCTATCCTATGCAATCCTCCAAGGACTCTCAATCTGTTCTCCTGTTATGAGAGTGTAGTATTGTGCTTGTAAACATCCGCCTGTGGTCTTTTCCAAACAGCAATGCTTGGGCACACAGGTACTAGCACTAGAAGCAGGAATGGGTGTGTGCTTGCAGATGTCGAGCTGAACATCTGTACACAGGGCCAGTTAATGAAAAAGGAAATGTATCTCTCGCTCTGGAGAGAAATGGCTTGCAAAATCCTCTCTGCAGCTGTGTGTCCTAGGTGTTTGTGTGCATTATTTCCAAAGTTTCTATCTATGGTGGAGCTGAACAGCACCATCCTGCTAATCACTTGGGACTTACGGGTGATCTGTTGAGGGAGTCTGGAGGTTTGGTAATTATTTAATTAATAAAGAAGAGGAGACTCAATGTTGTCAGCTCACACTCTGAGGTGGGAATGCTGAGCAGAAAGAGAAGTCGCCTGAGCTAAATATGAAGCAGCTTTGAACCTCTCAGAGCTGTTGAAACCGAAACATTAGCATCCATCTAGTGAAGTCTTGATTTTGTGCTCCCTGCGTGTGTGAGCAAAAATGGAGTTGGGGGATTACGATGGAGTGATTTTTTGCTGTTTTGTTGGTGCTTGATAGGCAGATCAGCAATAAGCCAGGCAAGTTCTACAGAGAGATGTGAGTACTAGTGCCATTGTGACAGCACTGGATTAATACCCTCAAAGAGCAGAGGCTGGTGTTGGTGTTTCATAGTTGGTTAATGATGCACTTCCCTGTATCTGCGCGTCTGGCATGAGTGCATTGTAGCCAGACCTCTCATCTCCATAATGCTGCCTCTGTAAAGCTGCTGGTTTAGACTGGTTAGCTTTTGTCAAGCAGCCAAGCTGGGAAAAGGACTCCGGTGCGCACTCATGATGCTGCAGCTCACTGCGCCCTGAGTTCAGCCCTGGTGCAGGGTGCGAATCTCAGTGCTGGTGGGGACCGATGTGCCCAGTACAGGAAATCATATGCCTGGCACTTGGGGAAAACAGCCACGTTGCTCAGCACTGTGATTCCAAAGAAAACCAGAAACTGCCTGAAATGCACTTTCCTACCTACACCAGCAGCTCTGGAACCTAGGATTCAGAGACCAAACAGCCTTTGCCTCCCGTGGGTAAGGGCAAGGTGATATCACTTGTGGCCAGTTCTGATCCTGACCCTGTCTGGCGGCATGCCTTCCTAACCTGTGGATCCCATGGCTTTCCTCCAGCCAAGCCTCATCTGGCTGCGTAACTTCAGTGTCCTGTGCAAATCAGACGCCTTTGCAAAAGGACTGATCTCCCTCTCTTTCCAGGCAGGTGCGGTCATCCATGAAGGCACAGCGCGTATTCCCTCTCTTCTACCCAGCTGGGTGCAGTCCGTGGTGCCGAGGTGGTCCTCTGTATCGTTCATAAACACCAGCATGTGGATCAATGTCTCTTACAGTGCTATTGCATAGAAATGTGGTGCTATTGATTCTCTGTGCTTTTCTTTCTCTTACAACCCTCAGAACATCTCCTTTTTGTCAGGCTTCCGTGAGCTGTTCTCATGAGCCAACAGAATGGGCATTGTTATGAGAAATCTTGCTGCATTTCCTTCCCTGAATGAAATTCTGCTCTTTTATCATTCATACAAGGTGTCTAAGCTATACTGTTTTCTTGATGCCTTGTTTATCATCAAAATCCAAGAATACTGCTCTAAAAAATAACTTCCCTCCTCCGCCAGCATCCTTCCCAAATAAACATGAGAGCTGCTAGCCAGCATCTGGGAGCATATCGAAATTTGCTGGGACAAACACAGTAGGAGAGATAAGCATTATGGTTGTGCTTAGCAGTTAGCGTAATCTTCCTTAGATCTTCTGTGCAGTAATGATTATTAAGAAATGTGTCTTCCCAAGACTTCTTTTCTTTTCTAAAAAGGAAGCGGAGCGTTGTAGTATTTCTGCCTCCTGTTTTGCTCCTCACCGTTTGGGTTAGGATAAGGACTATTTTCCTGGTGTGTGTTGTGTGCAAGTGCGGTGCAGGAATGTGAGCTCTGTGCCAGTTCTCTGAAATGGCCCGAGGGGAGGAAGAGGAGCTTTTCAGGAGGAGTAATCATTGGTTTAAGCAGGATCCCACCAATGGCAGAGAGGTAAAGTGCCAGTCCAAGCGCTTTTCTAAGGCTGTGTCCTTCACTCAGTGTAGTGCCTGTCGCGTTACAAAAGCCATGCTCCTGGGGACAGCTCTTCAGAGGGGGAAGAAGCTATTGCCTACACCTCAACTAGGCATCTCCATTCGCTGCAAATCTGCCCTATATTTCTTTGTCCCATTCACTTGCTTAAGAAAACCATTGCTGCCAGCTTGGAGATTAGTGCTGAACAAAAGATGTCTCTTTTTTGGCCTTTGTTCCCGCTCCTACCCCGTGTCTGTCTCGTCTAGTTAGGCTGCAAATTCATTGGAGCCAGCGTTTCTCTTAGGAGCACGCAGCTCCTTGCACCACGGTGCTCCATGTTATTTGCTGCCTCCCAGCATGCTGTACCACAAGTAATGAATAATGGAGTCTGTTAGTTTTATTATTCGTCCACCAAATAACGGAGTTGCGAGAGAGCATTCAGAGAATTGAGGCTCAGGTGCTGGGTGCACAGAGCAGCTGTAAAGTCAGATGCTCAGTAAAATGCTCAGCACAGACGTTGCCAGTGCAGGCAATGAAATCTTCCAGGTGCGGTAGGTGACCCTTTTGTTTACACCTTGCCTTTCTTAAATCTCATCTTGGAGGGAAGAAAACCTGCTGTACCTGAACATCCAGCCAAGCTGGGAGGATTTGGGGGGGGTGCTGTGGGCACCCCAGGAGCTCCCTGTTCATGTGGGAGAGGGCGGTGGAGGACCAGTCAACATGCCTTGGCCAGAGGGCACGGGAGCAGGAGCGAGAGCAGCAGCAGCAGTTGCGCGTGGGCTCCTTTACAGCTGTCATCTTGCACTGTATTTTATCCGAGCTTGGTCGTTATTGCAGGGAACTGAGCTGGGACTGCTCTCTTTGTTCTTGGAGGTTGGTGAGTGACGTACAAGTCATTCCTGATGTGTGTCAGATGTATTTCTGTAACAGAAATAAAGGGCTGTGTTGCACTGAGACAGATTCTGTCGCCTAACTAGCCACCTTGCTTGTGACTGGCAAAAAGACAGAAGTTTTCTTCCCTGGAGACAGGTAGTATATTAATGTAAAGATAAGGTGGCCAGGCAGGCAGGCAGGCATGCGTATGATTTGCAGCTCCAGTTTGAAACCCCTACAGAGTGTAGTCCAGGCTTTATAAAATAAAAGCTAATAAGAATCATAACAATTTTGCTTTCTCTCTATAGCCTGCAGCAAGCCAGACGCAACATGGGAATTGAAGAATAAAGGCCATCAACTTCCCATGGCTCCCCTCCTACTACCTTCCTCCTCTTGCTCCAAATTGTTTTGAAAACATTGCTTCTCCCTTGCCTATTTCATTTTTGCAATGAAGTCATCAAACAAGATGACAGGGACTTTCGCAGACTGAAATCAATCAGCAAGTTTCTCTTTTGCTTTTTCTACTCAGGCAGGAAATAGGGGAATAAATTTTAAGAGAGTCCAAGTGAGGGGAAAGGGGCAGCGGATGGGTTGGATCCAGCATGGGGAGGTGCAGGTAAACAGATGGAGCTTCTGGAGCCCATCAAAAATAAAAAAGCCCCTAGCATGTGTTTGCTCTGATGTGAGAAGTTTCAGCAAGTCACGATGGTTTTCTGTTGTCCGCCAGAAAATAAAAGAGACATTCTCAATGTATCCTGTCCCCTGCCACAGCGGTTTTGCTTGAAAGGGAGTTGTGGTTTCTGCAGAAGACTCCCACCCACCCCCTCCCCGATGAACAGTCCACTTTCAGTAGCAAGAATCACGTTCAAATCATGCCAGGCACAAACTCTCCTACTCATATCAGTGATTAAAGACCTCACGTACCGTTCCGTGATGCTGATGAGCACTGGTGAGACCAGTTGCAGCCCGCATGCCCAAGCTGATGGGGGATTGTCACCTAGGGGTGCTTTTCTCTGGCCATTTCTTCAGGGGGAAGCCTGAGTGATGAGCTTGGAGCAGACATGTAATTTATGGAGGTGACTGAAGGTAATGGAAAGAACTCATCCAGCGGGACCACCTCGCTGCAATTTCTTTTGGGTTTAGGCAGAATAAAACTAATCATAGGGGTTGTCTCAGATCAGGCCATGGCTGCTTTAGAAATAGATTAGCACTTCAGATTTACTGGGATACACAGCCAACAACGGAGTGATGGCTGGGTAGTTGCATTTTCAACACACAGAGGTAGGAAAAGCCGTTGTCATTTTTTATGATGATTTTTATGCTGGGTTCTTCATATTCCTCTCCACTGTGCAGCAGGGACAGGCCGTGCATGGGAAGCATGGTCTCTGTAACTGCAGCCCTTTCCTCCAAAGGCAATCTGAATGCAGTCAGAGAGCAGTAATTTGCTTTTACATTATGCAAGGGAAGTGCTGACCCAGTAGCACAAAAAAAAAAAATCATTGTCACAAACCAACAGGTTTTACCGGAAAACCATTTGGCTTCAGCAAAAAGACTTGGGATTTTGAATGAAAAGTTGACAGTTTGCCCAAAAATTATTTCTTCCTTTGGCAGCGTTCACTTTGTTGAGAACCTCTGTGTCTTCTTCCAAAAAAAGCAATCAAATGAGAGGCAAAACTGACAACACTGACCAGTACATTTCTCATGGGCGACTTATTTTAGGGAAGACTTATCTCAGCTTCATCTTTTACTAATGAGCATCAGTCAGGCTGGTAACTAAACCAGCTTTTCTTGTGAGTCTTTCAAGTATTCTAAAATGAGAGTGTTTATTAGAGAGTCTTCTACAATGTTGTATTTCTTGCCTGTAAAGATGCGCACTCATGGCCAAAGCATTATCTCAAGTAGAACCAAATGCTGGCTCCGTTTATTGTTATTTGTAACATATGCCTACATAGTCAGACCACACCAGAACATTCTCAGTAGCAGAGACCTCAATTTACTCTTTGCTTGGGTAGGGTATGCAAAGGGGGCAGCTATGGCATGCCCTGATGGCCTCAGGAGCCCGATGGGCCTGCAAGCCTCCCCTGAGCAGTGCAGAAGTGCCTCAGGACGGGGCATGCCAAGCGGCGAGGGGCTTGCTAACAGCTAGGGACCTCCGGAAGGTACGGCGGGGAAGCTGTGACGTGATGGAGATCACTGAGGAGGATTGGTATTTCTGAAATGGAGACTTGAAGGACTCAGAGGCACCAGAAGCGCATTTCCAGGGGTAGGTAGGCTGTTAAGGATGTCAGGTGAGCATCTCCAGCTTTTCCCCCTGGAGTCCAGCCATCACGCAGTCTTAGCTTTTATGTCGCATGCCTGCCTTTGGGGTTGCTCGGCGACTTGAGCAGAGAGCAGAAGACGTACTGCTGTTTTGCTTATTCCCTAGGGAGGCTGAGACGGCTGTGCCAAGGGCACGAGTTTCCCTGCACATCACAAAGATGTTTCACTCCACTTTGGGTGGGAGATTATCCCGAGTATGAGCTGTAAGGGTCCCTTGGGATGTGAACAGCAGAGCAGCGCCGGTGCGGGGGTAACTCCCGGTGTCGGTGCCAGTGGGATGAGGAGCACAGCGCTGTCTCTGCTTGATACCTGATGGCAGGCACCAGCTACAACAGACAGTGTTAGGACGTGCTGATACCTTTTATGTGCAGCAGCACCAGTACAGAGTACAAGATCGGTGTTAATATGGAAATACGGATAAGAGCTTATGCTGTGACAATGATTTACTGCTTTAGTAACTACACCTGATAACACAAATTTATCTTGGTCTCTCCACTTCAATTATATTTTTTTTAATATGTGTTTTGAAATACAGATTCTCTTGGTCACGTGAATTTATAGGAACCACTGTGTGACTCAGAGAATTCAAATCAATATGGGAACATTTCTTTGCATTATGCTCCAGTGTCTTCCCATGTATATTATACCTTGCCCTATAGTGCCTATTTTCACACACTGTTTAAAAAAAAATAAATAGAGCAGGCAAGCTCAGGCAGCATCGATGGGATGTGGCAGGCATCATTCGTAAATTACCTGCTGGAGTTTGGCAGCAGCAGCTAGATGTCCACCCAGCATTTGCAATCGGAGTGGGCGATATTTGCTTGTGGCCCACCAGGGCTGAGCTTGAGAGGGGCAGTCCACAAGGGCTGAAGTGCCATCGGCGCCTCCCTGGTAGAGATGCTGTGGCTGTGGGGCTCTGCTTCCTCCTCTGCCAGGGGGGCTGGCAGCTGGCAGCCCCCCAGGGAGCAAGACTTAATACCTCCTCCCCTTGATATGGCTTGGAAGAGATTCAGCAAAGGAGCATGCATCCATGTAAAATAAATATTCTGCAAATGTTTCTCTCCGTGTGTCTTAATCGCTGCTCCTGGAAGAAAGCACTAACAAAGTTGTTCCCTTATGGTGGAGGTAGTAGCGGAAATCTGAACATCAGCACTCTGCCTTACCAAAATAGGGGCCAAACCCCAGGTGGGCTATTCATGCCTTTCTAATGATGTAACGGAGAAGCCAGCCTGGTCCCAAGCAGTGCTATAAGTAGCAGTTAATCTCTAATGAATATGTTAGTCAAGAAACCACACCAGGCAGCTGCAGCAACCATAAATATGTTCCTGCCACACAGCGGTAACTGAGGTCACTTTTCAGTTTACCTGAAAACACAGCTTGTGTTGGTGGTTTGAATGCTGGACAGGAGAAAGCAAATCTGACCCTTGAGTGGGAGCAAATGCCGGCGCTGCATTTGGTCCATAAATAAAAAAGTGTTGGGATTTTGCTAGGACAAGTCATTAGTCCACCTGCTTGCACTTACCAGCTGATAGCTGCTATTATTCTTAGTCATTCTCCAAATTTCCACAGAGAAATGGGTCCATTATATTTTGGAAGCTGCTGTTGCTCTCGCAGTCCTGCTACTACTGCTGTTCTCTGGCTGGGGAGCATAGCAGCTCTTTCCAGTGCTCTGCGTAGTGCAGGTGTGGGGGAGATGATGTCAGGAACGAGCAGGCCAGTTGTCTGGAACAAGATATCCCGCTGCAGCTTCTGCTGAAGGGTGGACAGATGTCTTCTAGCAGATGCAACGCAGATCTTTTCTTGTCCAAACCCAAATGCATCTGCCTCAGCCATGTGTGGAGTCTCTGAATCCCACATATTTGATCTGGTGCCATGGCTCAATGCTTTTAGAGACATTGCTGGTCTTCCGTTAGTCTCGTGATTTCTTTCTGCTGGGAGCTGTGCTGTTTCCTGGATGTGGCTGCTGGAAATCCTGCTAAGGTGCTCAGGGACTTAGCATAAATTTGCACATTTTGCTCATGCTGAATG
Organism: Falco naumanni; assembly: GCF_017639655.2. Lineage (NCBI taxonomy): Eukaryota > Metazoa > Chordata > Aves > Falconiformes > Falconidae > Falco > Falco naumanni. The sequence goes on from NC_054066.1 coordinate 2,499,385, forward strand.
AGCAAAGGCAAGTTTTGGGACAGGGCAAGTCCTGGACAGTTTTCCTCGGTAGTGTGGCACAGGCCATCCTAAGATGAGAAGCATCTTTTGGAGTTTTGAGCCTTCAAGGGCCTTCAAGGAACAATAACACAGAAAATGTGAACCAGTTCACCAGTTTGTCTTGCACGCGTCCTCTTTGGGTCTGGAGCAGTTTTCTCTCCCAGAAGAGAATGTGGCTGATACTACCCCAGTAGCACATTCCTGCTTTAAGATCTAATGATGCGCTACACTTCAAAATCCAGTCTTATTTCAGCAGATCATTGTAGCTGCTGCTGGAGTCAGAAGGTGGGGAGACGGACACTAGAAAGCTGGGATCTCCCACAGTCACCAAGCCTCACATCATCACATCTCCTCCCAGTGGGCTGCCTTCAAAGGGCTGCCAGAGCAACCAGCATTTAGAAAAATGATCTATGTATCTTATCACAGTGATCTATGAAAGGGCTTGTTGGTTTTTCTTTAAAGTTTCTCAACAAACAGAGCTAAGGAAGGTTCACCTATTTTTACAAAGGCCTGGTATCTCACTGGAACGATAGGTATTCTCAAAGATGTTGGAGATTAAAAAGGCAGTGCTCCTTCGACGATGTGATACTCAAAATCATGGTCATAAGAGCTTCTGATGAACATTAGTAAGGACCATAGTGTAGTCATTTCCATTTCTGTGTAACAGAGCAAATGGGTTGTCCCCCGGAGGAGAGGGAAAGTAGAGATCTGCAAAAAGCTGTTTTAGTTGGTTTCCCCCCACCCCAGGAAAAATGGCCTAACCAGGTGTCATTATTGAAAAATACTATGTTCCTGCCTGAAAATTGTGCCTTTTCTTTATCTGTACACTTATCTTTCCTATCTCTAATAGTTATCTGTATAGTAGTGGAAGCGGTTCCTATATAGAAAAAGATCTGTTAAGTGCGTGGGAAAATTTGGATGGATAGAGTTAGATAAAATGAAGACATCATCATCACCATCATTATTATTACTACTGCTGTTAGATACAACAGCCATAAAATCGTACTGTAAAAATAACAGTCTTTCCAAGTGTAAGTCAAGAGTCAAAGAAGATGTAAATTCTCAGTGCTTGCTCGTGTTGCTGGGATGTGTTGCATTGCTCAGTGAGTCATGGTTACACTCAGCTGAGCAGTGTAAATAAAGTATTCGCAAACAGTTGCCAATTCCAACCCAGGATTCAATCCAGCCATGTCCGTGCAAATATTTTTTATTTGCACAAATGTACAGAGAGGAGCTTTTGGTCTTGTAAGCATACAGTCTGGGAAGGCTTTCAGTGCAGGAGAGTGCCTTAGCGTGCAGACAGACCGAGCTGCAGGGAACTCTTTGTCCGTTCTGGATGGGAGCGTGACTACATGTAGATGGGGAGGGGAGGGATGGTCTGTGAGTTGGGGCTGGGAGGGAAGCGGTCCTGGGCTGTAATTCCTACTCTAGGAATCTTTGCTTTGGTTTATGCTGTGGCTGTTTTGTAAAATACTTGTTAGCCAGTTTAGAAACAGAGTCTGAACTTTCACGTGTGAGCACTCCAACAACTAAGCTAGGGAGCCACGCTCTCCTGATGTAGAAACTTTGCCTTCTCCCTCCTCTAAGTATCTTGAATTTTTTCGCTGTATGCTCACCTAGCTTGAGCCAGAAGATTGAGCTATGATCCCTCCTTTCTCCAGCAGCTTCCTCCATTAAAAGCATAGGTGTTTGGGCATCCTCAGCAGAGGCAGAAGACATAGCTCGGTCTGAAGAAGGCACTAAATCTGCATCTGCCTGTTCCCTATGAGGAAGACAGAGACGTGACTTGTGGGTTCTCTTCCTCTTCACTACTGTTTGCATAGAGAATTGCTTTGAGGGAGGTGAGAGGATGCAGGCAGGCATAGGCAGGAGGTGGCCACAGAGTTGGCCTGACCCAAGGTGCTTTTGAATATGCCTGGGATGCTCCTGGTCCCTAAACTGCACTCTGGTTCCTCTGAGGGTGTTTGCATGCCTGTGGGTAGGGGAAGAAAGAAGGAAGAGTCCTTGATGAGTCAAGGTCAGTGTAACTGAAATGTGAGTCTCAGAGCTGCGTGTGAAGGTGGCCCTTCGGCTCCAGAAGTTGCTGGGGCAATCTGGAAGAAAACCACAGTGTGCTTCAGGTCTCTTGTTGCACTCACCCATCATGCATGGGTGTTGTACCAGAGACGTGTTAAAGACTCTGCAGTATCTAGGCATGCCTGCAATAGGAATTGTGTGGGTACCACAGGTAGAAAGAACAGTCTGAATATAAATCCCACCCAACAGCCAATAAATCTAGCTTATGTTCTTTCTTTCCCGTCTCAGTCAGGAAAGTGTCCTGAATTGGTCTAACAAAATACAACAGTCTTTAGGGGGTTGGAAGACTGGGAAAGGTTTTGGATGAGATTTGGGACAGATGTGGGAAAAAAACCACAGCCTTATGTTCTGCAAAAAATCCTTTAGGCAGCTTTAAACAGAGGTCAGAGTTTGTAGATGTGTTCATATTTTAAGGTTAGCATCCTCACAGCTCCAGCCCCCCATTTCAGTCAGCTGCTCAAGGGGAATGGCAGAGGAAGGGAGACACGACTTCATTAGCAACAGGTACAGTGTTTGCAGATTCCATTTTCAAGTGTTCATTTGTCCTTTACTTCATCTTTATTTCTATCCCATAATAACATTATAGAGGGTAAGGCAGAGATGTGTTTATTTGTGTCTGTCTAAATTCTCTCCTCCAGGAATGGGAACAAGGCGCCATTTATCCTTCAGTGCAGTGATGGTAAAATAGAATTACTGGTTAATAGATCAGGTTAAATTATTTTCCTTTAATGCTTCAGGAGAAGAACCGTGCCCACTATCAACCTGACACGAAAACCCCTTTGCGAACAGTGTGCGCAGTCATCAAAGTCTGTGTTAACTTCATAAATGTCACAAAACTTTTTTTAATAGCTTATTCATGATTTTCTATGGATGCCAGTGCCCACTCCTTAAGTCCCTGCTCTGATGGATCAGACTTTCTCTCTGTGTACGCGTGAGTTTTGAGAACACAGGATGGGATAGGATTGTGCCATGTGGCTGTGAGCAATGGGAAGTTCCTGCAATGGTAACTTGGTGCCCAGAGCTACTGTACAGCTTCAGCAGGAAAGCTTCAGTCGCTTGCATGCCTTGGTTTTACCCCTCCTGGGTTTTCTTCTCCCTTTTGGAAGCACTTTGTCTTTTTCAACCAAACAGCAGTAGTTGAAGTAAATGTTTTCACTGCATCAGTAGTTTTGCTGTTAAACAAACAATTAGAAAGTGATTCTTCACACAGAAACTTCACATGTTTTTGAAAACCAAGCAATTTTTTAGACAAACTGGAAAATGTAACCACACATAACCCCTAAAGAGTTTTGCTTGGTTTTAGCAAGCTAACTGAAACCATAAGAGGAAATTTTGTTTGTCTGGATATTTTCCTTTCCTCCTCAGAATATGCTTCCAATTTCCCAGCCCCTTGTGTTTGTCCCCCTGTGGCACCCAGTGCTCCCACCTGCTCCAAAAGCCAGGAGGAGCTGCAGGGGGGGCAGCATGGGAATTCTGTGACTTGCACAGATGAAGGGATCAAAGATCTATGCAAATACTGTCCCCTGCTTGCTGCCAGAGTGGGTGCTCCAGCGTCGTGTGCCCAGATAAGAAGCCCAATGAACCTCAGCCCCAGCCCACTAAGCTCCATGTTTGACCTTGAAAAGTGAAGGCATTAATCCACAGCACCGCGTGGTCCATCGTGCTCCTAATCCTCTTGCTGATGAAGGACAATATTATCATGTTGGCAAAGTCAATGGTAATGGCTTACGACAGCTTCCCTCCCTGCGGCTGCTTCTGCATTATACGAACTTTATCTACAGATTGCTGAACCGCCGGCGGAAAGAGGGGGGGAAGGAAAGGAAAGGATTTCTACCTGACAGCTTAGACAATAACCTGCTTCAGAGGCGACCGTGGGGAATATTAAAGAGCTCAGGGAATGAAAGGGCTGTGTTTCCAAGGGGTACCCTCCCCACCCCCCCCGCACCCTGGTTTTGGAAGGCAGCCTGGGAAGGTGTGCACACTCCTGGGCTGGGTACCTGCCTCACTGCACCGTCACCATGCCAACCAGCGGAGGGATCAAGCTGCCCATCGATTTCTCATTCTCCTCTGCACTTCCTCCTCCTTCCAAAAAGTCACCTCCCCTGGAATTATAAATGACACCCCTCCATCCCCCGGGTGGCAGCTTTCCTTCCTGAGCTGCGCCTCTTCCTTTGGTTCAGAGGAGAGGAAAATGTGCGAGTAGGGGATGGGGAAATGATGGAGGGTGAAAAGCCAGGAGGCACGGAAAGCCGAAAGACGGGCTGCGCTGCTCAGAGCCCAGACTGACAGGCGTTCCTTCACCCTGTGCCCTACTGAATTTGTTTTGTACTGGAGCGGAGAGACTTTGTGCAAGGTCCTGGGGTGGCTGCTGCATGGCACAGGGCTGCTCAGAGCCTGGCTCCGTGGGCGCGGGCAGCCCATGGCACAGCTTGGCTGGAGCTGCCATGGAAGGGACAGAGTGAGGAATAGGATTTGGGGGTTGCAAAATATGTCACGGCTTTGGCATTTCCTCTGCATTGGATTATCAGGTCTAGCAAAAACTTTCACATAAAACAAGAGGTGGAAAAGTACCTCGGGGAAATCCCCTGCCTAGAGAAGCCATGGGGAGGCTCCACATGATGTGTTTAACTTGGAACCAGGGCTAGTATGTGAAGGAGGCCACATCAGTGCCTTACATTCCATCTCTAGGGTCAGGAGCTTTCTTCATCCTCCTCTGCCTTGCCCCCCCCCCCCCCCCCCCCCCGTAATTGTGTGGAGAAGACAGAAGAGCCCCAGTATATGAGGCTGAGCAAAGTGACTGCATCTTCCCGTGCTTCAGGCAGATTCAGCGCAGGTTGGAGTCTGGCTTTCACGTTATCCCTGCGCTCTGTCTGCCTCTCCCTCATCTTTGTCATCCAGGCTTTGGGAAACCTTCACATGAAAATCAAGAGTTTCTGTGTCTAATCTACGTTTTCACACCAAAGGCAGAAAGTTAAACAAATCCCTGCCTATGGGCCCTGCCTGGCCCGAGGTATCCGCAACACCCGCAGCCCCCCTGTGCGGCGCTGGGAGACGCTGACTGCTCGGTGATGGTTTCCGCAGCTTTCCTGCACACCAGCACGAAGCCTCCTCCTGCTGTATCCAGGGCTTTCAGGGCCAAGTGGAGGGTCTCAAACGGACCTTAGGGCTCACTCCCCAGTGCAGGGGATCGGGATGGATTTTCCTTCAGCTTGGTGCTTAACCACGTGGTTAATTTAAAGCATGTGCTGCACTCCTACTGAAGCCGGCTGGGGTTTAAGCATATGCTTAAAGTTAACTACAACTTTATGAGGCTGCAGACTCAGGAGGCTATCTCTGTTCATGGATATCCTCCTTTTGCCAAGAACATTTGCTTGCATAGATATTTACAGGAACACCCCAGTACAGATAAGCCCAAGCAACCACTTCCCTTTCAACAAATGTTTTCCTGTAGTTATCCCCATGGTGTTGTTCCTGCAGCACTTACCGGGTCTCTTCCCCTGGGTACCATCTGGCCCACCAGCCCTGGACACCTTTGTTGGTCTCCTCCAGCACGAGCATTTTCCTTCCTTAAATGCAGTTTCAGTAGGAATTGGCCTTTACATTGGCTCGTGGCAGAGCACCCAGGCTGCGGGGAGCTCTTGGGGCACACAGAGCATCATTTCATCCTCTCCATCCAAAGGCTCTTTAAAGGCTGTCACTAATGCCAGTGTTCTGCATTTCCTTTGCCCAGAAAGAGCAGTAAGTGAAGGGGAAGATCTGAAGTTTTCTTGTGTGATTGGGCAGCATGTAACACACGTTAAAGAAGGGCTGAGAGAGGAAACCCACTGCTGTGGGTTGATACCCTCAGCATTTTTGGAGCCTGGCTTGGTCAAACAGCCACAGAGCTTAGTGAAAGGAATAAAATGATCTTCCTTGTCTGCCTCCATCTTTCTCCCTCTTTAAATCAATCCCCTGCCCTTCCCACACGTATTGGCGAAATGACCCTGCCTTTCACCTTTCCCATGAGCAGCAATCATTCTCCTTTGATTTTACCTCCAGCCTCTGGGCTACTCCACACTGTTGTGTGACCTTCAGCAGGCTGAGCAAGGGGAAAGCATCTGTGCCTGCTTGTCTCCAGGGTCGGTAGTAGAAACCGCCATAGAGCAACACGGAGCTGAGGGAGACTGAAAAAGCTGTTTGCACAGCCCCCCCCCGGGATGATAGTGGCCATTAAACAGCCAGATTGTTTCTAATTGCAATCCCAACAGTGTGATACAAGAAATAATGCTACAAAGCACTGTGAAAGGGCCAGAAATGATCACAGTGGACTGCAAGCTTGCTGCAGGAGCAGTTCATTGGGGTGGAGGGGAATCCATGGAAAATCAAGGCATGGGGTGGGGGAGAAACCAAGCTAGTGGCTGGGCTCTGTAAGCTTTGTGGATAACGGTTCCTTGCTTTTTCATAGCTTCCCTTCTTCAGCAGCGTATTTCAGGTTCCCTCCCTTGCATTTGGCTCTGGTGCCCAGAGCAAAGCAAAGCTAAACCCTGACCTCAGGGTCTTCATTGTGGCAGTACAGGGATAATTTTGTGTGATTCCTTTTGGTTGGAGTTTAATAGGTTGTTTGGCGATGAGGCTTGCGTGAGCTTCGGATGTTGCCATCCATGCTTCTGCTGGACTACATCCAATGTCTTCACTCAGACAGGCTTCTTGGACTCCATGGGAGTTAAGCACTGTGGGTGTAGGGCAAGAAACCTTTCCTGGGGCAGAAGACCCAGCCCTTGGCACTGATGTGCTTAGAGGGGCAGGTGCTTGTCTCAGAGATGCACTCGGGTGGAAGGGGTGGTGTGTGTGGGTCGTACTGACCCTTGGTGCTGGGCTTCCGAACCTTGGTGTGACTCCCGTGACAGCAGTCCTTTGGACAGCTTCTATTAGGTGTTAGGAGAGGAGGCAAAGAAGGGAAATTGTTGGAAAGAGGAAAGCGAAATGCACATTTGGGGGGGGCTCTCTTTTACGTAAGATGTCATCTGGTTCAGCCTCGAAACAGGAATTTTTTTGTGGTTTACCATCTCCTCAACAAGGTAGGCCTGAGGCAGCCCTGACTGAGAACTTCACCTATTTTGAACTTTTCAGGGTGTGATGAGAGAAAGAGTCGGCTCCGTTTCCATGGCCTCACTGCCCTCCCCGCCACACGTGCCTTCTGCACTCTCAGCCAGCCCCAGTGAGACCGGTACCTCCCAGTGCTGAGCTTTAGAAAGTTCCAGATCCCGCACCAACCTCCTCTCATCTTGATGCAAATCATAACTTCTGGGGGAGGAGGAATCTTCGGCTGCTGCCCCCAGCTGCTTTTAAGCAAACCCCAGACCCTGGGCTGCAGAGGGACCACTGTCCCTGCCCCCCAGCCCACACAACCGTGTAAAGCTTTTCTCCTGTGTGTCTGGCTGGGATTCTTGTCACTGTCCAGACACCCATTTATGAACAACAAAAACAGAGCAAAGGTAGGTAAATCATCTCAGATTTGTTGGAAGGTAAATACCGTTCCCTCCACTGCCCCTGACAGCCCACAACACAGCTGAATTCCCCCCAGGAGCGCGCTGCCATTAATCACCTTCAAAATGGATCGTTCCACCTCACAGTTTTTGCTGTGGCATAAGGTTAGACTGGAAAACTGTTTCCAATCCCACACGCTCCTCGTTTGGGGAAAATCTGACACTGGAGGGGAGCCAGCGCTCACTTATCCGACTTGCTTCCAGCTGCTGAGAAGAATGAAATGTTTTTCATTCGGTTATTGCACTGTTTTTCCTTTCCTCTTCACCTCCTTTTTCTTCCCCCCCCGCCCCCTCCCCCTTCCTTTTTTCCCCCCGCTTCTTTTAATGCATCTGAGAGGAGATGAGGAGGAATCCACTTATCACTGGCTGCACAGGGCTCCGGCGCTGAGCCGCAGCAGGCGCCGCGTGTGCAGGGCCCTGCTAGCACCATTATAGCTGTGGGATTATAAAATGGCAGTCTGCACACCGCTAATAAGAAAAGGAGGAGAGAGGATTATAATTTTTTTTTTTTTCTAAAAGGGGTATGGATTATCTGTGCCAATAAACATCGCTGTGACATGCCTGTGTTTTCTTACAATGGATTTGTTGGTAACATTTAAGTCTCCAGATGCAATTTGCGAGGACCAGCTCTGAAAGCCTGCTGCAGTCGGTGGGAGGTTTCACACTGCCTTCCTTGGGCTCCAGAACAGGCCTTTGCTGACTTCTTGTCCCCTCTCACTTTATTATTGATCTTGAAAAGCTTCTTTGTTAATTTGCCTTTACTGGAAGCTGAGTTTTGCCTCCTGCCTCCTTCCCTCCCCGTACCAGCCTCCCCCCCAGGAATGTGCCGGTGTTCCCACAGCCCCGACCACGTGCTTGCTTTTCTAACCAGGGTTCTGCGTTGCCTTCCTCTCCAGAGCTGCTGAGAGAAATGAGCCCTGAAGCCTGAGGGGAAGCAGTCCCTGAAGGTCATGTAGACCCCACTACCACTTACCTTCCACATCTACCACCAGGTCATTTGCACCGATTCTCTTTTAAGAGCAGTTGTAGCTAGAGGCGGTGGTCAGTCCTGAAAATAGCCAGTTGTGAGCATCAAAGAAGGGATTTATGTGGGCTGTCCAGAGGCGTGTTGTAAACTTAGCCAGGGATACATCCTTCACTAGCTAAGGAGGGTATAACCCACACGAGTGCTGTCTTCCCTGATGTGGAAGTCACTGGACTGGTCATGCAGGGAGAGGATGAAGCTGCGTGCCTGGGGACTGGCTCAGGCAGAGGCGAGTCCAGCTGGTGCAGTCTGGGTGTCCCGGGCAAACGGGCTGCCTCAGGCATTGCCCTTCACCAGAAACCACCAGCACCTGGAGCACTGACCCATCAGCACACATCTATATAGCTGGAAGAGGGAGAGAGGTGCTGCAGAGGATGCTTCTAGGGCAGACCAGGCTCAAGCATGTCCATCACCAGCAGTCTGTGTCGTGGGAGGGTGTGCTCTCTTCCTTCTCATCTCATACAAACATTGAACATAACTGGTTTTGTAAAGGATGCTCAGGTGTAGTCTTCTTAATACATCGAGCAGTGCTTTCAATCCTGCAAGGTGCCTTGAGGTTTAGACAACTCCAGCATCACCTGGCCAGAGACCGAGCCTTGCTCTGGTCTCCCACAAGGGATCTATAAAGCAGAGCTTACCATTGCTGGACTCTCTGACTTGGATTTCTAGCGGGCTTTGGACACCTAGCTCCTGTCATCTCCCCAGAACTCCTCTGAAACGATGGGCTGTAGGGGCCCAAACCCCTTTAGAGGTCCCAGCTCCACTAACCTGGGAGGAACAAGGTGCCCCAGAGAGGGAGGAATGGCCTCGTTAACAACAGAGACTGGGCTTGTGGAAGCAGTTACTCAGGAACGGTTACAGTTAGTGCTTCAGAGCGTCTGGGCACTGTGTGCTGGGCTTTCCCTGTCCTACACCAGTGTCTCGCTGGCTTGTTACCTGCAACACCTAATCTTCAGAGCTGCTAGAAACATCTGCCTCAGGAGGATCCTAATGCTCAGGAGAGGAGGCTGCCTTCCCCAGCAAGGTGCATCCCTCCTTAGCCTTGCTTTCCCAAGGTGTGTGTTGGCCTGGGTAGAAGCAGCTGGCTGCTAACGAACAAAGCCACTCACTTCTCCATTTTTTTTTTTTACCACAGGCCACCTCATCCACTCTCCCAAGCTCCCCGCAGCTGTTTAAAACCACTGTTCATCTTCTCAAAGTGCTTTTAATTGCTGCACCTCACCCAGCAGGCTCACAAAAGCAGATGGAAGGCTCAAAGGTCTCCTTTGCTGGAAAGTTAGGCTTTTTTTTTTAAATTTGGAAGACCTCAATTAATAAAATATTCCTCATTTTTCTAAAGTCAGGGTTTGCAGCCGGGCCTCATGATCAAATGAGTGCTTTTTCCTCAGGACGTCTGCTTGCTGGAATCTCATTAATGTACGATTGTGCAACATAAGTGAAAACTAAATAGGACAGAAAGCGGCTGTTACACTTTTTCTCATCTATGGATCTGGTGTGAGGTAAGTGGACCTTATGCCACTGCGTTTTACCCTCTCTGCCCCGCTAATAAAATTTATTCTTTCACTCAATGCCTATCCATCCTTCATATCCTTGCAAACCTCTGCTGATTTGGGCAGGATTCAGGGCAAAATGGTGTCTGGCAACTAGATGAGAAGTCCTTTGTGCTTCTGGCAGTATGGATTTTTGCAGCTCTGGCTGTTTGAATTACTATCGCCTTGTCTGAATGACGCCACCGAAGTGACCCCACATTTCCATCCGGTTTAGCTGGAAGCGGAGTGCAGCTCTTTGTTTCTAAATTCTTAAGTCACCATCAGAACATCCATTCTAATAGAGTTCAGGCTATAGACCCTTGAAGGAAATTGTTCTGCAATAACCAGCTCATGTGTAATAGTTATGCCCAAAGTGAAAGCTTCTTGCTGCAGTGTATGATTTGACTCCTCACCGAGGTGCACTTCTTTGATGACTTAACTATTATTATTTATTATTTCTATGGTAGCATAAATGTGCATGGCAGTTTAGAGCAAGCACAGGACAATATCCCTGCCTTGAAAGGTTACGATGTCCCTGCCCTTACTCCAGCCAAACTTGTGACATTATACACATAAATAACTGGCATGTGTGGAAGGAAGAAAGAATTGCCAGCAGAAATGCTGTAGCCTCAGTCCCCACTGCCTGTTCATGGATAAAATACCAGGCATTAACTTGAATGCAAACTGGGAAGTAACAGAGAGAAACAACTAAGAAAATAAAGCTGTGTAGCACTGGGGAATCCACAACTACAGTACCTCCATGATCAGGAAAGGCTTTTCGAGTGAAGCCTGGTGAGATATCTAATGTGCGAATGGTATGAGCCCGCCTCCCCTTCAAGTGTTGTGATACTCGACACTGCATGCAAGGGCTGATCTTTGTACGTCCCATAAGGGAATCTGTATCCCAGGCGGCACATCGACTCCAGGCAGTGCCATCATCCTCATGTGATGCTGTTAAAAGTTGGTAAACCCAAGACAGAAGCCCAGGTGGAAGTGCAGCTCAGCCTGTAGTGTCTGCAGTGTCCTCTCTGTGTGGTCCAGGCACCGAAGGAATTTTATCCAGAGGTTTTCTGCATGTAAATGTGTTTTCCTCCATGTACTTCAACAGTTCTGAGCACTTTCTACCCCTACTCCCCAGCTCTAGTTAGGAAAAATCCCCAATGGCTGTCTGCGTGTCTCCCATGGCACATACTTGTCTCCTCCCATTAATGTATTCCCATGAAAAGAGCATATTCCTGAAATAAAAACTGAGGGCCGAAGTGGTGCCCTGATCACATGATAAAGCTGGTACATTCGCAGCATTGCAGTACCCCATGGCAGAATTTGGGAGCTTTTATTCATTGTTACACCGGATTTGGTTAAACACCAGCACACACCTCGATTTTAGGGACTGGAGTCCAGCGCTTGAATCCATGTTTCTCCCAGCAACAGTCTTTTTCTCAGGCACCACCACCCACTCACCTCCCTGCCAGAGAACGGCCTTCCTAAGCCCATTTCCGAATCTCCAGGCGGGCTGTGGTCGCCCCCATTTTACACAGGCCCAAGGCAAGCGTCTTCCCCAGCAGCCACGGGCTGTCGCAAGAGGTTCTGCAAGAAACGAAGCCGTCGCAAGAGGTTCTGCCATGCCCCTCAGGCAGGTTCTCCAGCACCGTGCAGCCCTTTCTGACTACGCTGCTTTCCTGTAAGCACACTCCTCCTGTATTTTCTGCAGCAGCTGGGCTGAGCAGAGCAACATTGCTTTGACACAAACATTTTTGCCAGGGATTTCGCAATTGGCCGCCCTCCCTCACCTCCGAACCGGGACTTCTTGCCAAGTATGTGTTTCCCAGCAATGCACTTCCAACCCTGTCACCTGCAAACACAATTACTCCTTGCTTTCGAGCAGCTTCATTAGTGATGGGGATGAAAAAGGGCTGAAATGGAGCATGCTGCATTCACTGGAGGCGGGGGGGGGGGGGGGGGGGGGGGGGGGGGGGGGGGGCACACATTGTTAGCAGGCAAAGGAAAAGGACGTTTCCCAAACCAGCCCTGTCAAACTTCATGCAGCTGTTCTTAGTGAAGCTCTCACTCTCTGATACAAGTCAGCGAGGCTGAGTAAGGCTTCTGGGAGCTGCAGAAGGGATTTTACTAATATTGGTGTATTAAGCATACAGAGAGTGTAGCTGTAACAGATCCACCGATGCTGTTGGCTCTGACTAGGACTCAACACCTTTCCTTCTCGGGGGTGGTGGTGGAGGTGCTGGTCAAGAGTGGCTGTTCAGGGACTTGAATAGGGAGGTTTTGATCTTTTTTTCATGATCTTTAGTTTGTTTTTGTGGGGAAAAGCAGGCTGGAAGAGGAAGCATGGTCATTTAGTGCATTGTACAGCAGTCTCTGGTAAGCAGAGAAGAGATGAGTAAGGCTTTCTTGCCAATCACCACTTTGCTTTCTTTTTTGAATATATTTCCTAGATTGAGAAGGCCTCAAGACATCTGCAGTACCTGTGACCTTCCCTGCTCCCTGCATGGTTAGGATGGTGGCTTTGTCATTCGGGGGGTCCAGTTTGCTTGGGTCTCAACAAGCGCTTCTTCATGGCAGATGGTGTAGAAGTGGTGTGCATGGTTTGTGGGCGCACAGAACATGGATCTTGCACAGTCACTTGCCATTTCATGGGTAGACAGTGACTTTCTTGAGCTGACCTCCAGCCCATGTTCCTGGGAAAGACAAGTAGTTTGGGGGAGCCAGAGAAGGGAGGAGAGGAAGAGGAATCCTATCGGATTCTGTGCAATGGTTTTCACGTTAGTAAGTTTGAACCCATTGCTGAAGACACAGCAATGGCAGAACTCTTCCTGCTAAAATCCAGAGGCCGACTCCAACCTACAGAGTCTTGTACCCTCTACACCAGCAGCTTGAAGAGCCGAAGGAACATGGTTGAATAGTCCAGTGCTGTGGGTTTGGCAGACTGGTTTTAGGCAGCAGCGTGGCCAAGGGACTGACTTCATTTGTCACAGTAGGGAGTCGTAGCCTGTTCCTACCTATCCCTAGGAGTTAAATTTAGCCTTTCACTTATTTTTCATCTACATTTTGAGGACTGCTGCTTCCTAGCCTCCTGTGGCAAGGATTTGAGCTTTTGTGGCTGAGGTGCGCTCTGAGAGCTGAGCCCAGGATCTGCTGTCTGGCTCCCAGTACTTTCCCCTTTAACAGAGATTAACTGGGTTGCTTCCTCTGTGTCTGTGTCTCATGGGGGTACCATGGCCTTCAGGGCTACCAAGGCCTACTGTGATTCATGCACACACTCATCACTTGTAGAAAGACCAAAAATGGAGGCACCTCTCACAAACACCACTTCGTGAAAGCACAGATAAAAATATACGTGTATTTTAATCCAATCTGGATTGGATTTTGTGATAACAGCAAATTTCATCACAGAGAACTAAATTTCTGTTGATTTTCAAATATAGAGCTCAGAAACCTCATGTTCTTCCAAAACAGGCAGTGTTTTCCTGGCATCCATTGAAAATACACCATCACTGCTTTTGTTAATGTTGTCAGCAACAAATTTGAGCCCAAAGCAGGCAGTGGGCATGGACAATCTTTTCCTGAGTCATCACAGTTTGGCAGGCTATGGACAAACGGAGGAGTGTTGTGTGACCTTCATAGTAGACTCTCCTGTAGTAACTGGCGGCTTTCGGCAAAGAGCACCGTGCTGCAGGGCTGAGTCACCCCTCCGGCAGCAGAGGTGGTGGAAGGGGCTGAGGAGGAAGCGGTGGGCACGGGGATCCCTCCCACCGCGCTTGCTCCTGTGGGAAGCCTCAGAGCACATGTCCGATCAGGCTGTGCTCCGGGGCATTTCTTTGGAGGTGGCTGGGAAAATGCATTTCCCGACCCCGTGGATGGAAACATGGAGGGATGGTGAGCTGCACGGAAAGAAAGGAAGAGATGGTATGTGTCACACTGTCCTTTTCTTTCCTTTGTCATCCTCTTGCTCTTCTCCCCTGAGCTTTTGCTCTTGCTCAAAACTTCCTGCGGGACTGAAGGAGGGAGAGACTGTGCAGCTGCGTGTTGACCTTCTAGGTGGAGCTAGGCAATAACAACCAACTGTGAGCTTATATTTCATCTCCCCAAGAGCTCTGGGCAAGTCAGGCTGCTTCCAGTGAGCGATTTACCCAGTGGATTTTGAATGCTGGCAGAATTCATTATTTTGCTAGTACATTTCATTATCCATTTGTCTCTGTGTGTTCCCAGCACCTTGCTATCTGAACACCTTCTGGTAGTGCCTTGAGCAATTCAACTAGTGTCTGCTTTGTGTGGTTTGTTTTCCCATCCAATTCCCCAGGAGAAGTGAATGCAGGAGAATTGGAGGGGGGGGGGAAATATTGTTGGTTTGGTTTCTATTTATTTATTCATAGCTAGTGTCTACACAGGTTAGTGTTTGTGTTAGAAAAAACATGCTGAGGAAACATCCCTCGCCCTTGGAGCTGGCCTTCCTGGGGAAGCTCTTTTCCTGGGTGCGGTTTTGTGGCATAGGCAGGCCTTCATCTACCTGCAGAGCCCCCTCATGGTGCCACAAAACAAGGGTGTCCACCTGCCCTCACCATGGGCTGCGTGTGCCCTGGATAGCC